>NW_022436944.1:28655754-28726479 GCF_009761245.1 Sapajus apella | reverse complement strand
GCCCTTGTTACCCAGGCTGGAGTGCAATGGCGCGATCTCGGCTCACCACAACCTCCGCCTCCTGGGTTCAGGCAATTCTCCTGCCTCACCCTCCTGAGTAGCTGGGATTACAGGCACGCGCCACCATGCCCAGCTAATTTTTTTTTTTTTTTTTGTATTTTTAGTAGAGACGGGGTTTCACCGTGTTGACCAGGATGGTCTCGTTCTCTTGACCTAGTGATCCACCCGCCTCGGCCTCCCAAAGTGCTGGGATTACAGGCGTGAGCCACCGCGCCCGGCAGCAAAATTCTTAGGTGATTCATGTGGACATCAAGTTTGAGAAGCCCTAAGCTAGAGAGCCACTAGCCAAGTGGAGACATACAGAATAAGAAAGATGGAGCTCTCCAGACCCCTGGCCAAGGCAGACAGCCCTGAACTCCATACCCTGAACCTGTCCGCCTCTCTCCTCATCGCCACAATGCCCAGAACAAAAAGATTGATTGAGTAAACGCATTATTTGTAAATGGGTGAGTAAATGAATGGATAAACAAATAAATTAGTGAGTAGCCAAACGAATGAATGTTTGAGACAGTGAATAAATTCAAGAACAAATGGACTGAATGGAGAAATTCCCAGTGAACTCTGGACTACGCAAGGGCCAGCAGAAGGAAGATGTCTCAAATGGAAAAGTGAGCCAAAGAGCTGTCCCTTCCCTGGCGTAGGACAAGCCCATGAAAAGAAGTGCACTCCTCCTGGCCAAGATCCTCCACCTGCATCCCAGGTAAGGCAGATAGGAAGGGCTTTCCTTCCCCGCCCATGCCAGCTGACTTGGAACTTGTGGGACCTGAATGCATATCCCCTTGCTCACCCGGCCTGGTCCACTCTGCCCCCTGCAGTGACCTACCACCAACTGGTTCTCTTTCAAACCACATCTAAAGTTGCAGGAAATGTTTTGGATTTTCCTTAATTATATTAAATGGGTCAGATTTTAGTTAATAAATGATCATATCTTTCTTGATTTTTATTTGCATTACAAATGTAGTACATGCTCATGTAGAAAGAAAGCCCCGCTACCATACTTCTGGATATTTTATACATTTATCTATCTATACATAAATATTTTTACATAAAGGAAATCATGCCAAACATATTATTTTATGACCTCCTTATTTACTAAACAGCATATCTTTCATATCACCCAAAGTATACACATCTATCTTTTATAAATGGCTACACTTTCTTTCTTTCTTTCTTTCTTTTTTTTGAGACAGTCTCACTCTGTTGCCCAGGCTGGAGTGCAGTGGCACAATCTCAGCTTACCACAACCCCTACCTCTCAGGTTCAAGCAATTCTCCAGCCTCAACCTCCCAAGTAGCTGGAATTACAGGTGCGTGCTACCACACCCAGCTAATTTTTGGATTTTTAGTAGAGACGGGGTTTTGCCATGTTGGCCAGGTTGGTCTCGAACTCCTGACCTCAGGTGATCTGCCTGCCTTAGCCCCCCAAAGTGGTGGGATTACAGGCATGAGCCACCGCGCTCAGCCGGGCTGCACATTATTTCATCATGTGGATGCACTATAATTTATTGAAAAAATATCCCCTATTGTTGGACATTTTGGTGTCTCTAAAGTTCATTTCCTTTTATTGGCAATACTATTTGCTCCCAGCCACCTACTCCTCTTTTTCTAGTGAATTTCTGCTCATCTTTCACATCTCAACTCAATTTCCACTTTCTCAGAGAAGCTTTTTCTGAACTTCCCAGACTAGTGCAAACCACCCTATTATATGCTATAACAGCACCATGAGCCTCTCCCTTGTGCTTCTTATCACTGTTATAATTTCAGGTTTATAATTGTGATGTGATTAGTCTTTCTCTCCCTATCATTCTACCAGCTCAATGAAAATGGGTTATAGGTTTCTATTCACCATTGTATCCTCTGCATCTAGGACAGGGCCTGGCTTAAAGAAAATTATCAATAAATAAATAATGGGAGAAAGGAAAGAAAAGAGGAAGGAAGAGAGAGAGGGAGGGAGGAGCAAATGAATGAGGAAATGAGGAAATTTATAGTGGATTCTGAACTCCTCAACAGCTTCAGGAGGCAGATGGCTCAGAAAGAAAATAAATTGAATGAACGAATAAAAATGAATGTCTGTATGAATTTCCTATTTGTCTAAACTCTGGCTTAACCCCATCTATTTCCTCTGGGACTTCAATCTCTCAATTATCCCTCCCTTTTCTGAATCTTTCTCTTCTCTCCTAGTTCCTCATCACCGTTTATACACTCTAGCCGTGCCTTCCCCACTCTATCCCCAATATTCCTTCAACCCCATGCTCCTTTCCACCATCGTTTCTCCTTTCGTGGAAAACTTATGGAAAGACACATCTTCTGTGCTTCTCTTCCCTTTCCAACATCCTATTCACTCCTCCACTCCCTATATTCTGGCTTTTTTCCTTATCACACTATTAAAATTAACCCCTGAAGAGTCGCCAATGACCCCCTTGTCATTCAATCCTCTGGACACCCCTCAGTCCCCCACCTGCTTGACCTCTACCAGAATTCAACACTGTCACACTCACTTCTCCTCCACGCATTCTTCTATCTTGCCGTCCATAATCCCACATCCCCAGTCTCCTCCCACCTCTCTGGTCAACGCTTCCCAGTCTCTTGCTGATGCCTCTTGCTCTGTCTGTCCTCTAAGTGTTGGTAGTGTTCCTAAAGATTCTGTTCTTGAACTCACCATGCTACAGATTCTGTACTCTCTTCCTACATGATTTCATTCCTCTAATAACCATCTGGCCTCTCTCAACATATGTCATCATATGTTGATGACTCAGAAACGTACACCTCCAAATCCCTAAATCTGACTATTTATGAGACACCTCTATATACACAGACCAAGATACCTCAAAGTCATCCCATACCGAACTGAACTCATCCCTCCCCTTTCTCCAACCTCCAAAGTGGTTTTCTTTCTGCCATGTTTTTTTTATTTCAATATAATCTACCACATCCCCTCAGATACCACACCAGAAGTTAGACATCTTTCTGAATACTCTCTTCTCTCTTATTCTCCTCAATCACCAAAATTTATTGACCCTGCCAGCTCTGGGGCATGTACTGCCGGCTGGTTCATTTAACACCATTCCAGTTATTTTCTAGCATTCCTTCCTGTACAAAGGTCATACATATCTCTTGCTTCTTTGTCATTGGGGGAATGTATATGATTAAGTTTCTTCTAAATAGATGAACATGCGTGACACTTTTATCAGAACTGCATTAGGCAGAACATGGGGCATTTGTGTTGCTGGTATGGACAGTAGCAGGGACCATATGGTCCTGGATTTTCTAGTCACAGGGTAGCTTTTTGACCATGACAAAAGGATTTCTCTACTATCCCCTTTAGAGTTTTTTTCCAAAAGCTCAGACTAGCGTCCACTGCATGAGCCTTCCTCAATATTCTATGAGCTACCTATCATCCTATAATAAATCTCTTCCTGATTGACTCTCCTGAAATGGACTCTGTCTCTTGCAGCTAAGAACCCTGACCAATACAACCTTCTGAGTATATCTCAAATCCATCTACTTCTCTCCATTGTTATTGAGACTCCTGGAGTCCAGGACACCATAAGTTCTTGCCTGGCCCATTCAAAGCCTTCTGGCTTTCCTGCTGTTAGTCAGTTTCCCACTAGTCCATTCCATCCTCCATATGCAACCAAAATAATCTTCTAAGATGTAGATATGATCATGTCCCTTTTCAGGCTAAATTCTTCTTTGGTTTGCCATTACCCTTGGGATAGAGTCTAAAATTCTTAACAGGCCCACAAGAGCCTCCCTGGCCTACAACGCCTCCATGTCCTGGCTTTTGCCCAACTCCCTCATCCCCCTCGTCATTCACCCCACCTCAGTCTGCTGCAGCCACCCAAACCTCCTTTAGCACCTGGCCTCATCACACATGCCCTTCATTCTCAGCCTTTGCACCCACTGCCCTCTGGTTCCTGTCCCATCTTCTGGCTCACTTCCAATCATCTTTCCGGTTTCCATTAGATATCACTTCATTCAAGAAGTTTCCACAACTACAAAGATTAAATAAATTATCTGAAGTACCACTCTGTACCTCACCTAATTCGGGTTTTTTATAATTTCTTTTTTTAATTTTTTATTTTAATTTTTGTGGATACATAGTAGAGATAGATAGATAGATACATAGACAGATAGATAGATAGAAGCATTTGTAGGGTAAATGAGATGTTTTGATACAGGTATGCAATGTGTAGCAATTACATCATGTAAAATGAAGTATCCATCCCCTCAGGTATTTATCCTTTGTGTTACCAACAATCCAAATGTGGTTACTTTAAAATGTACAAAGTTATTATTGACTATAGTCACTCTTTTGTGCTATCAAATCGTAGGTATTATTCATTCTTCCTGAGTAATTTTTGTACCCATTAACTATCCTCACCTCCCCACCCCAGCCCTCCCACCACCCTTCCCAGGCTCTGGTAACCATCTTTCTGCTCTCTATCTCTATGAGTTCAGCTATTTCAAATTTTAGATCCCACAAATAAATGAGAACATGTGATGTTTGTCTTTTTGTGCCTGGCTTATTTCACTTAATAATGACCTCCAGTTCCACGCATGTTGTTGCAAATAACAGGATCTCATTCTTTTTTATGGCTGAATACTATTCTACTGTGTATATGTACCACATTTTCTTTATCCATTCATCTGTTGATGGACACTGAGATTGCTTTCAAATTTTGGCTGTTATGAACAGTGCTGCAACAAAGATGGAAGTGCATATAACTCTTTGATACACTGATCTCCTTTCTCAGGTATATACCCAGCGTCAGAATTGCTGGATCATATGATACTTCTATTTTCAGTTTTTTGAGGAACCTCCAAACTGTTCTCCATGGTGGTTGTATTAACATACATTCCCACCAACAGTGTATGAGGGTTCCCTTTTCTCTACATCCTCACTAGCATTTGTGATTATCTATCTTTTGAATATAAGCCATTTTAACTGGGGTGAGATGCTATCTCATTGTAGTTTTGATTTGCCTTTCTGTAGTAATCAGTGATATTGACCTTTTCATATGCCTATTTGCCATTTGTATGTCTTCTTTTGAGAAATGTCTATTGAAATCTTTTGCCCAGTTTTTGATTTGACTCTTAGATTTTTTTTTCCTATAGAGTTGTTTGAACTCCTTATATATTCTGGTTATTAATTCCTTGTCAGATGAGTAGTTTGCAAATATTTTCTCCCATTCTGTGGGTTGACTCTTCACTTTGTTGATGTTTCCTTTGCTGTGCAGAAGCTTTTCAACTTGATGTGATCCCATTTGTCCATTTTTGCTTTGGTTGCCTGAGCTTGTGGGGTGCTACTCAAGAAATTTTTGCCCAAACCAATATCCTAGAGATTTTCACAATGTTTTCTTGTAGTAGTTTCATTGTTTGAGGTATTAAAGTCCTTAATCCATTTTGATTTGAGTTTTGTATATGGCAAGTGATAGTAGTCTAGTTCCTTTCTTCTGCATATGAATATCCAATTTTCCCAACACCATTTGTTGAAGAGACTGTCTTTTCCCAAGTGACTGTTTTGACACTTTGTTAAAAATGAGTTCACTGTAGGTGTGTGGATTTGTTTCTAGGTTCTTTATTCTGTTCCACTGGTCTATGTGTCTGCTTTTGTGCCAGTACTATGCTGTTTCGTTACTATAGCTCTGTAGTATACTTTAAAGTAAGGTAATGTGATTCCACCAGTTTCTTTCCTTTTGCTTAGGATAGTTTTTGCTCTTCTGAGTCTTTGTGATTCCATATAAATTTTAAGATGTTTTTTTTTCTATTTCTGTGAAGAAAGTCATTGGTTTTTTTTTTTTTTTTTTTTTTTTTTTGCTTTTTTTGTTTTTGTTTTTGAGTTGGAGTCTTACTCTGTTGTCCAGGCTGTGTGTTCTTGGCTCACTGAAACCTCCACCTCCTGGGTTCAAATGATTCTCCTGCCTCAGCCTCCCAAGTAGCTAGAATTACAGGTGCATGCCACCACATCTGGCTAATTTTTGTATTTTTAGTAAAGATGGGGTTTCACCATGTTAACCAGGCTGGTCTTGAACTCCTGACCTCAAGTGATCCACCTGCCTTGGCCTCCCAAAGTGCTGGGATTATGGGCATGAGCCACCATGCCTAGCTCATGTCATTGGTATTTTGATCGGGACTGCATTGAATCTGTAGATTGCTCTGGATAGTATGAACGTTAACAATATTGATTCTTCCAATCTATGAACATGGAAGAGCTTTCTATTTGTTGGCATTCTCTTCAACTTCTTTCATCAGTGTTTTATAGTTTTTATTACAGAGATCTTTCATTTCTTTGAGTAAGTTAATTCCTAGGTATGTAATTTTATTTGTGGCTATTGTAAATTGGATTTTTTTTTATTTCTTTTTCTGCGGCCACCACCACTAGGACTGTAATGGGCCAGACATGAAGCCAGCACATCACTGACTTTCGCCCAAGGCCTGCTATGTTTCATACCCTCCCTAGGGTTTGAAACATAGGTTTCATGACCTATGTTGACTCAAGACCCTGGAGCTCTGCAATCAGCAGGTGGCAAAGCCAGCCAGGCTTGTACCACTTCAGGGTAGTGAGTTCCTCCAGGCCCCAGGCATGTCCAGATGTGCTGTCTGGGAGCCAGTGACTAGGGTCAAAAACTTTAGAAGTCTACCTGGTGTTCTATTATACTGCAGCTTAGCTGGCACTCAAACCATAAGATGCAGTTCTTCCCATTCTTCCCTTCCCTTTCCAAAGGCAGAGGAGCCTCACCCCGTGGCCACTGTCACCACAGGCCCACAGGGAGTACTGCCATACTACCATCAGTGTTCTCTTAAGTCCCAAGGGCTCTTCAGTCAGTTTGTGATGAATGTTTCCTGACCTGGGACTTGACCTTCAGGGCAGTGGGCTTCCCTCTGGCCCAGGGTAGGTCCAGAAATGTCATCTAAGAGCCAAGTCCTGGAATGGGGACCTGCTTTGTGCTCTACCCACCTGTGGCCAAGCTGGCACTTAAGGTGCAAGACAAGATCCCCTTGCTTTTCCCTCCACTTTTCTCAAGTGGAAGGAGTCTCACCCATAGCCACCACATCTGGGAATGTGCTGAGCTTTGCCTGAAGCCAGCAAGCCTCATGAGATCCACCCAAGGCCCTCAATATAGTACCTGGGGATTGCTGCTGGTTATACAGTGCCCAAAGGCTCTTCAGTTAGCAGGTGATGAATCCTGCCAGGACTGGGTCCTTCCCTTAAAGACAGCAGGTTTCTTTCTGGCCCAAGATGTATCTAGAAATGTCCGAGGACTAAGGCCTGAAAACGGGGTCTCGCAACTCTGACCAGTGCCCTAACCTGCTGTGGCTGAGCTGGTATCTAAGATACAAGACAGTCCTCCCAAGCTTCCCTTTTCTCTCCTCAAGCAGAGGGGTAAAGTCTCTTTTGAAGCTGTGAGCTGCTCAGCCTGGATGAGGGGAAAGATGATGTCAGTACTCCCTTAGCTGCCCCAGCTGGTGTATCAGGAGGACACACCCCTGCAACCCCAGTCCACTGGCTCTGGGTGCAGCTCAGCACCAGGACTCACCCAGGAGTTGCGGTCCATGGGGCCTAGACTGCCTTTCCAGTTTATTCAGAGACCCGGAGTACGTTAGCCCATGGAGGCGAGCCTTGGGGGAACTCAAGTTTGGACCACAGGGATCAGCGATTCTCCTGTCTAGGGCTGGCTTAAATGCTCCCTCCATGGGTAGGTGTCAGCTGAGTTTGGTCCAGTTTTGTTTTCTGTTACCATAGGGCAGCACTGAGTTCAATGCCTCACAAATGCTGAGGTCTCCTCCCCTGGAGCCCAGAAACACTCTCCACACCACACCACCACTGCTTGGGGATAGAGGAAGGGTGGCATTGGCGATTCATTCAATGTCTCTTTCAGTGGTATAAAGTTAAAACCAGGTACTGGGGTGTTCACCTTCATTTTGGTTCTTATGAAGGTGATTTTGTGTGTAGATCGTTGTTAAATTGGTGTCCTTGTGGGGTTGGGAGATGATTGGTGGAGGCTTCTATTCTACCATCTTGCTCTGCGCCAATAATTTGTCTGTTTCCTGCCTCTCAACTGTGAACTCCCTGAGGGCCAATACCATGTCTATATTTTTCTCCATTGAATCCCCACCACTATGCAAAATTATGACAAGGCTTACTAGTATTTTGAATAAGTGAATGTTTTAGTAAACATACTTGCATATAAATTGTACCTAATCTCTCAGTACCTCACTTTCTTTACCTGTAAATTTGGGATATTTAGAATGCCCATCTCATAGGGTTGTTATGAAGATTCAATCAAGCCTCTGAAGTTCTTAAATAATGCCTAGTACAGTGTTAAATATTCAAAAAATGTCAGCGATCACTATTTTTATTTCTTCACATTCAGATGCTCTGTGTGAATTTGTATTGCAGAAATTAAGGAAGAAGCTGGATGTGAGATCTGGGTATACCTGATATGTAACAGGTGTAGGTGCAGGGAAGCAGGATCTCAGAGGCAGAAGTGATGAGAAACCACTCATCACCCACTCATCCCAAGCTGATCAGGAAATTGCAGAAATCTTGGGTGGAATTTTGGAGATCCATAAGCTATACAGAATGAGTGATAGATCTAGAATCTAGATCTTAAGAGGCCGAGTGCTCTGGGTAACCATGTATGTACAGAGACATGCATAGCCATATTCAGGAGAACAACAACAAGCCTCTAGGCACAGAGAAGTTTCAATTCAAACTGAGAAAAAAAAAATTCACTCCATTCACTTCTTCTTACCAAACGAATAAACATATTCTGCAGAGACACAACTCTCACTCAAGCATACACCAAAGAGAGAGGGAGGGAGAGAATTCCTTACACATCAGTACACTTGGATTATAAGCATACAAACATCTACGTTATGGTTGGCTGCAACAACACATTTTCCCCCAAAATAGCAAGCGGGTATGTACTTTACATGTGTGCAATTATACTGTGTTAGTCACAGTGGTGCCCAGAACAAAATGCAGCTTGTGCTGAAGGAGTATTACAAGCATATCTCTCTAGTGAAATTAAAAACTGCTTACAATGTAAATGCTGGGTTTTTTTTTTACTTCTTCCCATCAGTATTTCAAAAATCAAAGATTCTGATTTTTCAAAAAGTAAACCCTGTAACAACCTAAATAAACAGTGAGAGCAAGGTTAAATAAACATGATACATCCACATAACATATTAAAATTTATGCTTGCAATGAGTTTTTAACAAAGCAAGAAAATATTTTTGACAAATACAAAGTTAAATGAAAAAAACATAATAAAATGTGTATGTGCAGCCTGATTCCAAATATGTAAAACATATGTATTCAAGGAAAGAAGACAAGAGGCAAATAAAGACAAAATGTTAACAGTGGTATCTCTTACAGGAATCAGAGGTTTTTCTCTATGCTTTGTTGGCTTGAGGATTTCTTTTCCTTTTTTCTTAATTAGAATTTGCTTTTTTAGAGCAGTTTTAGGTTCACAGCAAAACTGAGAGGAAGGTATATGTATTTTCCATATATACCGTGCCCCTATATCCCACACATTAAACACTTCCCCCGTTACCAACATCCCCCACAGAGTGGTACATTTCTTGCGATTGATGAACCTTCACTGACACATCATTATCATCCACAGTTCATAGTTGACTTTAGGGTTTACTCTTGGTGCTGTGCACTCTGTGGGTTTGGACACATGTACAATGACAAATGTGTGATGTATCCACCATTGCAGCATCGTACAGAGTGGTTTCCCTGCCCTAAAAACCCCCTGTGCCCCACCTATTCATCCCTCCTTTGGATTTGTTTGTAAATTTTTTTATTCTTTCACTTTTATATTACTGTTTATATTACTTTTGTGAAAATAAAAGAATAAACATTGTAACTTAAAGAAAACCTTTATGAAAGAAAATGTAGGTTGGAATCTTAATTTTCCCCATGACTCAGAAATTCTTTGAGTAAGTTTTTAGCTCCCCTGAATAAAAGCACCTAAAGTTGAACCTGCAGCTGATGTGTTGAACGTTGGGAGGTGGCAGGAAGGCGAGCAGGCCTACAGGTAGTCAAACAGAAACCAGGCCTCCCTACCTTGTTTGCTCTCTTGTCTCACTCTCCTTGTGATTCCTGAGAGCAGGAAACAGAGTCCGCTGCTGATACTGAAAGTCGCCTTAGATAAAAGCATGTGTGGTGGGCAAATGAAAACATCTATGGCCATCAGCCCTATCACTTCCCACATGGGGGATTTCTTCCCATCTTAATGTCATCACAAAGTTAATTTATTACATACATTAACTAAAGGTAATTTAACTTTATATTTAAAAAATATATAACTCTTTGAGACAGGGTCTTGCTCTGTTGCCCTGGCTGGAGTGCAGTGGTGCCATATCATGGTTCATTGCAGCCTCGACCTCCTGGGTTCAAGCGATCCTCCCATCTCAGCCTCTCAAGTAGCTAGAACTACAGGCACACACCACCATGCCCAGCTATTTTTGTCCTTTTGTAGAGACATGGTTTCACCATGTTACCCAGGCTGTTCTCAAACTCCTGAGCTCAAGCAGTTAACTCACTTTGGCCTCCCAAAGTGCTGGGATTATAAGCGTGAGCTACTGCGCCCAGCCTAAAAAACTTTTTTTTCATGTAACCTAAGAAGTCAGAAGGGAAACTCCTCCATTCACACACTTAAACACTTTGGTTTAGGAAACACATTCCCTCTGCAGGACCTTTGCTAGGAGTGTTTTTGAGCACTACTGCCTGAAATTCAGGGGTTTTCTGGGACCTAGGACTTTCAGTCACATAACCAGGTCCAGCCTGAGCAAACCAGGATGACTGGCCAGCCTAGTGCTGTTATCAAATGACTCAAAAAGCTAACACTGAGCCACAGTGTCCTGTGACCTATAAGCCTACCAGGATCAGTGCAAGTTTCCCCCTTGAAATTTATGGTTTTTCCATCTTTCCAGTCTCACATAAGCCCTTCCCTCCCTGTGCTCTGCAGCTGAGCACAATCTGTCAGTCATCATTGCATGACGATGGGGTGTGTCTCATATGAACGGTAGGTAAATCACAAGCCAGCCTCATGCTGCTCACTTAGCTGGGTCCACATAAGCCGGGTCCACATAAGCCAGATCCACTCCAACCAGAGTTTCTAGCTCCCTTTCTGTCAGTAAGCTCCACCTCAATGAGCACTCACCAGTTTTTTAAATCACCCTACTTACTCCTCCAGCTCCAAGCTACATTCTTCCTCTCCTCTCTTCTTTTTGCTTCATTTCAGCTCACTGCATTCTTTTTCCCTTGTTTCTCTTTGGTCCTAAGAAACTCGTGCCACTCTCTCTTTGAGCCCCATGTCTACCCTGAGCCTCCCGGCACTATTCCTTTCCCCAGACCCATCAGCCCTCCTACTTGGCAGTATCCCTCTCTCAATTTGTTCACACCTCATCTGGCCGACAATCTCCAAACAGGGAGTGTACACAGCCCAGGAAAATAATCCACAGGAAGATAATCTCAGAACTTCTATTTATGATCATTTTTGTAATATCCTTATTTAATTTTCATGTCAGGGTATGCTTTGTAATATATCTAATACATAAAATATGTTAGCATATATACAGTCATGTGTCACTTAACAATGGGAATACATGCTAAGAAATGAATCGTTTTGTGGGAATATCATAGACTGAACTTACACAAACCTGCATGGTATAACCTACTACACACCTCGGCTATATGGTATAGCCTATTGCTCCTATACTACAAACCTGTACAATACGTTACTGTAATAAATATTGTAATCAGGCCGGGCATGGTGGCTCACGTCTGTAATCCCAGCACTTTGGGAGGCCAAGGCAGGCGGATCACAACGTCAGGAGTTCTAGACCAGCCTGACCAACATGGTGAAACTCCGTCTCTACTAAAAATACAAAAATTAGCTGGACATGGTAGCACACACCTGTTGTCCCAGCTACTCAGGAGACTGAGACAAGAGAATCACTTGAATCCAGGAGGCAGAGGTTGTGTTGAGCTGAGATCACGCCACTGCACTCCAGCCTGCGTGATAGAGCGAGACTCCATCTCAAAAAAAAATACTATAATCAATGTAACACAATGGTAAGTATTTATGTATCTGAACATATCTAAACACAAAGAGGTACAGTAAAAATATGGCATAAAATATTTTTTTTAATGCTACACCTGGATAGGGTATTTACCATGGATAGAGCTAACAGGACTGTAAGTTGCTCTGGGTGAGTCAGTGAATGAATGGGGAGTGACTGTGAAGGCCTAGGACATTACTCTACACCACTATAGACTTATAAACATGGTACATTTAGGCTACACTAGATTTATTTTTTAAATTTTTTCTTCAATAATAAATTAATCTTAGCTTACTGTAACATTTTTACTTTATAAGCCTTTTAATTATTTGTAACTTTTGGACTCCTTTGTAATACTACTTAGGTTAAGACACAAACACATTTTGGACAGCTGCATAAATATCTTTTCTTTATATCATAATTTTCTCCTTTTTTTAAATTTTTTAAACATTTAAAGAAAAAACTAAGACACACACGAATTAGGATAGGCCTACATAGGGTCAAAATAATCAATATCATTGTCTTTCACCTCCACAACTTGTCCCACTGCAAGGTCTTCAGAAGCAATAACACACATGGAGCTGTCATCTCCTGTGATAATAATATCAACTTCTGGAATTCCTCCTGAGGGACCTGCCTGAGGGACCTTCCTGAGGCTGTTTTACAGTTAACTATTTTTAATAAGTAGAAGGAGTACACCCCAACAATAAAAAGTATAGTATAGTAAATACACAAGAGCAGTAACATAGTCATTTGTTATCACTATCAAGTATTATGTATTGTGTATAGTTGTTATGTGCTATACTCTTATACAACTGGCAGTGTAGTAGGTTTATTTACACCAGTATCACCATAAACACATGAGCAATGCATTATATGACGATGTTATGACAGCTACAATGTCACTAGGCAATTAAAGTTTTTCAGCTCCGTTATAATCTCTAAGACCCACCATCATAGATTATTGTTAACCAAAACATTGTTATTCAATGCACGACTGTATACCATTTGTAAATAATTACACATATCTTAGGACAAAAACTGTGCCTTATTAATTTCCATAGCCCCAGTCCTCAGTGAATTACCTGACTCAACAATTGCTTTTTAGATAAATGCATTCATGAATGAATCAAATGAATCTCATGCAATCAATCAATCAACCAATCAATCAATCAATGTTCCTTCATCCTTGTCCACAAAACATTCTAAATGAGCACCTTGAGAGTTCACAGTCATGGTCTTTAGGGACTTTTCATTGCCTCTCTTCTCTTCTGTCCCTGATGTGAATGACTTTTCACCAGACACCCTGCCCCCACTTCTACCCACCTCAGGCCCTGCCCCCTCAGTCAGATCATCTAGAGTCCTCAAGATCTTCTATCTTTGTCTGTCTACATCTTCTCCCAAATTCAGTGTCTTTCCTCAGGATCACCTGCAGCTCAAGAGTCACATTTCTTGCCCCCTTATCCTGGCACTGCTCCTCCTCAACAAACTTTAGCAGCAAGCTTCTCACCAGCTAAAGGTGAGCTGCTAATCTTCCAGCTCCAAGCATCTGCACTCATGCTGGTTCATGAACTATGATGGTCCATGATGATGATTTCCTCATATGAAAAGAAATTGATAAAAAATCGGGACCATGTTGAACATGAAAACATATTATATACATAATCTTACCTGTTGAAGACTGTTCTTTATTCTGAAATTGTAGTTTTCCACCATTTCACATGAAAATATTATTTATCTTATAAATGATTTGACATGGTCATTAGTTATTGTCCTTACTTAACAAAATAATGATTTGCCAGTCCTCTTTGAATCCTGAAATATTTTATATAAAATGTACTCATTTATAAAATCCAAAAGTCTAGGAATCGCCAAACCACCAGCAAACAGAAAACGTTTTGTTTGATGTGAGAGACAAGTTGATTCCCAGGGTAAAACATAAATAATTCAGAAGATGTTGCAGACGAAGCTTTCCAGATCATGCCTTAGCACATCTCTTTCCTACTGGCATATTTTAGAAATGTGAAGACACAAGAGGACCTGGGGCAATGAGCATCCATGAGGAGAAAGGGTCTCAGAAAAAGACAAACAGGTGAGGGTCAGGGAGTCTGAAGATCATGTGTGGCGTCATCACACCCTTGTCAAAGGCCAATGATTCGGTCTTAGAATTCTTGTCCTAGAAAGGCCTCCTGTATTTCAGGGTACACCTTAATATATACATGTGCTGGCAACCAGGAAAACATGGTATTACAGATAGTGTTCACAGTTCTGCTGCATCTTGCTTTATGTCAATGGAAGCAGGGTTTGAGTTTGCCAACCAAAACTCTGCTTGGCAAACAAACAGATCCATTCATGTAGCGCCTCAGAGAATACATACTGTTCAAATTCTTTCCCAGTATGCTTGAATTTATAAACTGCTTTTTGGTGTACTTTTTATTGAAAATCCATACGTTATTAGTCACTCAAACTGGGGCTCAAAAATATAGCCAGGACTAGGAAGCCAGTGAATAATACTGGGAATATTTTGTTAGCCATGCTTTCTGACGTTAGAATGGAATCTTGAGTCTGCAAATGGGGGAGGGTGCTTGAGCCATTTATACCTTCTGTCTACAGTCAGTGGAGTGATGCCTTGTTACTCCCACAAGCCAAACCAAATGGAAATGAGTCACTACTTCGCTGAATGCTATCCCTGGAACTCCCACATTAGGCTGAAACTCGGGGCTCAATCGTCATTTTTCTGAGTCATATCTGACCCAGAAGCATAAGCTTATGACAAGAACATACTGAGTTTCTCCTCCAGAACCTGGGATGGGCATTTTTCCTGGAAAGAGCAGGTGGGCTCTCTCTTCTGGAAAATTGAATTTGTTTTTTCAGAGACCACATTTAGTGCTGGAGACCTCTGAACATAGTGGTATTTACACTGTTATTTTTCAAACTGTTCCTATATCGTAGGTGAGAAATATTCCCTATGTGCCTGGGAATCAGAGGCACAGATTGATAAAATGGTGCAAATAAAATCCCTCAGCACCATTAGAGTTAGCACATACAGGTATTGGAGTTAGCACGTGAAATTTTCTACATGTGATCGTAGTTACCGAGATTGCTTTGCTCCTGATTCCCAGATCTGACAAAAAAATATTTCTGCAAGTTTCTAAAGCATCGGTGAACACTGACAAATGAGACAAAGGTTAAAAAAAAAAGGTGTTCTCTTGGCCCCCGGGCTAAGGTGTGCATCTGGAGGGTCATATGGGACCTTGACAGCCAGAGACGCAGAGCTACAAGAACCCAGCCTCCAGTCACTGACCTGAATTGTGAATCACAATTCTCTCTTCCCAGGACAGGCCTCACAAGTGCCCCATTACTGGGAGTTTGAATGTGCTCACTGACTTCAGTCCTTTCCATGACTGAGAACTTCACCAAGACAGGTTCCCTATTCCACTGGCTTGTCATGTAACAGACTTTTCCTAGGGCTTCTTCCCCTGTGCCTGAAAATCTAAATGAGATTGGATTGAGCCCACACATGGAGAAACCCTACTTCCCTTCCCAAGATTTCTCAGAATACCCAGGAATTTTATATTTTTATGGACAACTCTGATTCCAACTCCCTGCCCCTACTGAAGTCTGCCCTAATGACATAAGACGTCGGGCATCTTTTCACATGCTTATTTGCCACCTGTATATTTTCTTTGGTAAGGTGTCAGTTAAGATATTTTACCCATTTTCTATTATTATTTGTAAGGTATGAAACATGTTGTTTTCATATACATATACTTGGTGAAATGATTACTACTGTCGAGCAAATTTATACATCCATCTCTTCACATAGTTACATTTTTGTATGGTGAGAGCACCTGAAATCTACTTTCTTATCAAATTTCCATAATTTCTTTATCCATTCTTCCATCAACAGATGCTTAGATTGTTTCTGTATCTTGCCCATTATAAACAGTGCTGCAATGAACATGAGTGCACAGATATTTCTTTGAGGTTCTAATTTCATTTCCTTTGTGTATATACCAAGAAGAGGGGCTTCTGGATCTTATGGTAGCTCTATTATTAATTTTTTGGGAGAAACTGCAGAATGACTTTCCAGAATGACTGTGCCAATTTACATTCCCACCAACAGCATTCAAGAATTTATTTTTCTCCACATCCTTGCCAACACTTGCTATCTTTTGTTTTTTTGAAAATAGCCTTTCTAACAGATGTGAGGTGACATTTTATTATTGCTTTGATTTGAATCTCCCTGATAGTGACGTTGAGCACTTTTTCATATATTTGTTGTCAATTTGTATGTCTTCTTTGGGAAAATATCTATTCAGATTCTTTGACCATTTTTTATCAGGTTGTTTGTTTATTTGCTATTAAGTTATGTGAGTTCCCTAGATATCTTTTATGTTAACCCCTTATCAGCTATATAGTCTGGAAATATTTTCCCCTAGTCTCTAGATTGTCTTTTCATTTCATTAATTGTTAGCATTGCTACACAGAGGTTTTTAGCTTGAAGTAGTCCCACTTGGCTATTTTTCCTACTGTTGCCTGAGCTTTTGGTGTCATATTCAGAAACAAAACAAAACAAAAACAAACAAACAAACAAACAAAAAAACCATTATCAAGCCCAAAGTCAACAAGCTTTTTCCTAATATTTTCTTTAAGGAGTTTTATGGCTTCAGGTCTTATGTTTAAGTCTTTAATCCAATTCGAATTGATTTTTATGTATGGTGGAAGGTAAGAGCCCCATTCCATTCTTTGTATGTGGATATCCAGTTATCCCAACACCATTCACTGTCTTACTTTTTTGTGTATTTTTGATTTCCTTGTTGAAAATTAGTTAACTGTATATTGCTTGGAATTATTTCTGTCCTCTTTATTTTGTTCCACTGGTCTATGTGTCTGTTTTTATGTCAGTTCTATGTTGTTTTGATTACTATAGTGTTGTAATATAATTTGAAATCAGGAAGTGTGATATCTCCAACTGTGTTCTTTTTCCTCCAGATTGCTTTGGTTCTTTGGGGTCTTTTGTGGTTCCACACAAATTTTAGAATTTTTTTCATTTCTGTGAAAAATGCCACTGGAGTTTGATAGGGGTTATGCTGAATCTGTATATCACTTTGAGTAGTACGGACATTTTAACAATATTAATTCTTTCAATCCATGAACAAGAGCCATCTTTCCATTTATTTGTGTCTTCAATTTCTTTCATTGGTGTTTTATAGTTTTCAGGCTACAGATCTCTCACCTCCTTGGTTAAATTTATTCCTAAAAATTTTATTGTTTTTGTATCCTGCAACATTACTTAATTCATTCGTTAGTTTTAACAGGTTTTTTTTGTGAAATCTTAAGAAGTTTTTACAATATGGGATCACATCATCTGAGAACAGATCATTTTACCTCTTTTTACCTCTTTCTTTCCAAATTGGATGTCTTTTGCTTCTTTTCCTTGTCTGATTGCTCATGTTAATTCTTCCATTTTAAAATCAGGTTTGTTTTTTTTTAACTGTTCAGTTTTAAGAGTTCTTAGTGTATTTTAGAAAATAATCTTGTATCAGATTTCTTTTGCAAATATTTTCTCTCTGTCTATGGCTTGTCTTCTCAATGTTTTGAGTTAGTAATTATTTTTATTATCAGTCTTTGAAGATATAACTCTATCCTTCTGGATTCAGTTGTTGTAATTGATATAATAGCTGTAATTTCTGTCTTTCAGGTTTTAATTTTAAAGGTTTTTCTCTTTGACTCTGTTATTTTTCAATACTACAATACATCCAGGTGTGGATTTCTTTTTATTTGCCTTCCTTGGAACTTATTTAACAACATTAACATGGAATTTATGCTTTTCATTCATTCTTGAAAATCCGTAGCCAATAACTCATCAAATATTGTTTTTCATTCTATTTATTGTCTTCTTCTTGTACTCCTATTAGATGTATGTTGGAATTTCTTATTCATTCTTCCATTCTCTTACTACTATTTCATGTTTTCCATCTCTTTATTTCTCTATCTACATTTTGCATATTTTTTCAGTTGTATTTTTTACTTTATGAATGCTACCTTCAGCTGTGTTTAATCTGTTAGTTAACTGTTTTTAGTTTTCTATTGCTGTCATAACAAATTTCCAGAAACTTAGCAGCTTCAAACAACACCCATTTATTATCTCACAGTTTCTATAAATCAGATGTCTAGCATAATGTTGATTTTTGTGTATGGTGTAAGATAAGGGCCCAATTAGTTTGGGAATATTCCGTTTAAGGAATTGCTAAGCTTCAATTAAGGTATTTGCCATGACTGTGGTTCTCATATGGGACTTGGGGCCTTCTTCCAAATTCACTGTTGGTTGGACGAATTCAGTTCTTTGCACTTGCAGGGCTGAAGTTCCTGCTTCCCTGTCATGTGATCTCTTTTCATCTTCAGGCTAACAATTATGCCTCAAATCCTTCTCATTCTTGAGATCTCTCTAACTTAACATTCTGCTACATCT
The DNA here is from genome assembly GCF_009761245.1 of Sapajus apella. NCBI lineage: Eukaryota > Metazoa > Chordata > Mammalia > Primates > Cebidae > Sapajus > Sapajus apella. The sequence goes on along the minus strand of NW_022436944.1, from coordinate 28,707,864 downwards.
CTCTCACTCCATGCTCTACCTTTTTCTGCTGCTTTTTAGGGTTTATATGATTACATTGGGCTTTTCTGGATAATCTAAAATAATCTCTTTATATTAAGGTCAGCTGGTTAGTAACTTTAATTACATCTGTAAAATCCTTTTTGCCATGTAATATATTACAGTCATAGGAGTAACACAAAGGCCAGAGATCACTGGGCAAGAGGGCAAAATTGTGCCTACCACACTACCTATTGAGGTTTTGTGTCATTCTCTATATCCTAAGTATCTGGAAATTCAAGTGGGAAGTTGTCAAATCTTCCTGTCCTTTTTTATGCTGACTTTTAATTATTTATGGTTTTAGTTCCTTCTTTTATGTCTTTAACTATATTATCTGATATGAGAAAGGGTTTCTTAAAAGTATTTGTTAAGTCTTGTGATATTATTCATAAGTAACATGCCAGAGTCAGCTTGCAAGAGTTGATTCCATGCATCTTTTCCCAACTTTGCATTTAGTAACTTTACATTCACATTAGTAGCTTGAAATCAGCGATAGTGGGAGTATCTACACTATGTGAATTTGCAAAGGCTATGTATCAGAGTGATTCCTTTCTTCTTTTTAGAGTTGGTTTACTAGTATACCACTGGGTTTACCAGTACACCACTGTTTATAACTGATTTTGAATTTTGGGTTTTCAGCTCAAGTTTGACAGGACTTTATAAGTAAAAACCTTATGCAACCTGCATTGAGGGTTTTGCAGTTGCCTCTGCAAATCATTCTAGATGTGTTATCAGCTTGGAATCACCTTTTAAAGCTACTTTCTTAGTGTAGGAGCTCCAGGGCCATGATGTTCAGGGTACAAATTCAAACCCCAGTCACATTAAAGAAAGAGGCTTTTGGTAATATACTCTCAGAATATTTTTTTCTATTTTTTCATACATGGACCAGCCTAGGAAAAGCCTAACAAGTTTCTTTGTTTTCTCTCTGGGCCAGTGAGCTGCTTTTTCTAGTTCATTCTTCACTGTATGAATTTGTTAATAGATTATTGAGGGATTCTAAGCCAATGGTTTTCAAATTATGTTTCCTGGAGCCCTGGGATTCTAATAAATGATCGTAGAAGCTACTTCATGGAGCAAGAGAAAAGTTTCTCCATCCTATAATCCAGAGTAGCATGCCCTTCCTCTTGCCCTCCCGCTGCCACACAAGCACATACATGCACACACACATGCACATACACATGAACACATACACTCGCTTTTAATCTAAATAATATATTTATCTTCCTGACAATATCAGAGTCAAAGAAAAAGGTCCCTCTTTTTTACAATTAGGAACTTTCTAAGATATTCCAAAACCTTAGCTTTAGAAACGGAGAGGCTAGAACACAAAGATCTTAGCCAACAACATATAACATAGCTCTGTGACTTGGTCAAAAAAGTTGAGACTTGAATCCAGGTTCAAAATAAGTAGGAATAATATTTGGACAAAGAAAATCTTTAAGCCTTTTTGTAACTAGAGACACTTTGTGTCACTAGGCTGCAGTTTAATTTCTGATCAATGTGAAGAAACACAATGAGAGAGCAATCATCAATTGCTACGGCTTTCAATTATATTATCAGTCTGCCCTAGTAATATTTGCTAGTATTTTCTTAGTACAGTGCTCCACATGTGATGCTCAACATTTCACATGTATCTTCACATTTAATCTACAAAACAATCCAGAGACATAAGCACTTATTAATCTCATTTTAGGAAGACACTGTGGCCCAAAAAGGTTAAGTATTTAGCCATTCCACCTCCACAGCTAGTAAGGCTTGAACCCAAGCTGTATAGTGAGGCCTGAACCCAAGCTGTACAGCTCCAGAGCCCCGCGGCTTTCTTGCTACTTACCTCTGCTATCTTCCTTCCTGCATGGTTTCTCCATTGATCAAGGCAGTCAGTGCCACAGAAGCTGCAAACAGTTTAACCGCATTAACTAGTCAGTTTCATCAAATAACTATAGCCAATTCTCATTAACCATGTGTACCATATTTTTTAATTTGCTAAAACTTATGTTAACTCCAAAATCAATACTCTGCACTGCTGTACAGTACTGTGCAAATTATGGTACTGCTGCAATCATAATGACGTGTGCCAAGGGTGAAAAATTTGCATTGCCCAAGTTGCATGTTCCCAGCTGAGGTTCAAAAAGGTGAATCTGCCTTCTTTTTTCAGCTCTCATACTATAAACAAGCGTCCTCTTTGAAGTATGTTTACCGCCACATTTTTCACATTTTTGCGCTTTTTGTTGATTTCACTGTTTCAAATGGCCCCCAAGCACAGTACAGAAGCACTGATTACTGTTTAGAAGCGCAAGGAGGCTGTGCTGTGCCTTATGAAGTAAATATGTGTGTTAGATAAGCTTCATTCAGACATGAATTTCAATGCTGTTGGCTGTGAGTTCAATGCTAATGAACCAACAATTTATATTAAAGAAGCTGTTTTTAAACAGAAATACATGTAAAATAAGGTTATCTACTGATGATGAAAATGTTGAGACCAGAGGCTTGCAGGAGCCTGACCCTGCATTTCCCCTATGGGCAATGATTCAGTATTTGCTAATTCAGTGTTCTTTATGACTTTATAGTATATAACTACCATGATTAATGAGAATCAACTATACTTTATTATGCCTCATAACCGGCCTTGCCTCAGTTTTTTAGCTAAGGTGGTGGCATGTATCTCAGTCCCCAGGGCCACATGGATGAAGCCTTTATATCTCCAAGTGTTTTGTGGCTTAGCTACTGGAAGCCCTGCCTGACCAATCTGCAGTGCCTCCCAGGCAACCACCTCTGTACTTACTTTACCCTCTACAGAGGGGAGCCTGGTTAATCAGGAAAGAAACTCCTTCAAAAGGTAAACAGTGAGTCGAGTGTACATATGGCGGAAAACAAATGGCTCTTGGTACCACGTTGTGGGAATTATCTCGCTTAGATAATGGAGTAGGGCAAGCCCAGGGCACTGGTGAGTAACCGCCTCCATTACATGGCCCGCTCCTGACGTGTGCACCAGCCTCTCAGAGAAAACTCCATCCCTACGCTCAGCAGTCTCAGAACTGCGCTGTCCACTTGTCGTGTGGCTCTGTGTCAACACTGTGCGGCACCATGGCCGTGACTGCCTGCCAGGGCTTGGGGTTCGTGGTTTCACTGATTGGGATTGCGGGCATCATTGCTGCCACCTGCATGGACCAATGGAGCACCCAAGACTTGTACAACAACCCCGTGACAGCTGTATTCAACTACCAGGGGCTGTGGCGCTCCTGTGTCCGAGAGAGCTCCGGCTTCACTGAGTGCCGGGGCTACTTCACCCTGCTGGGGCTGCCAGGTAAGGGCCAGGTGCCTGGCTGGCTGGAGGGAGAGATTGGAGGTGGAGAGGAAACTGCAGTCTCTGCCTGGGCACCACGACAGGGACTGCTGGAAAGGGAGTAACCGCGATTCATGTTTGACAGGGGCAACAGCCACCAGCACCAGGGTGGAATGGGAGGACGGGAACCTGAGGGAAAGGAACGTTCTGGAGCTGTCTGAGCTCCTTGTCCCCTAAGTGGATGGTGGCCAATTATCCCAAAGGAACATATATTTTCATTAACTCGTATGCTAGCAATGGCATAGTCTCAATTACCCACAGAAACAGGACTCGGAAGCCCAGACTTCGGGCACTTTCTTCCTTCAGCCCCAGGATTTCCCCTCTCTGAGTTGGGGACTGCCTACCTCCTGAATAGAGTTCCGTCTTCAGGCGTCTTTGTGCCTGGGCTCAGCCTCCAGGGACACCTAAGTAAGCAGCAGCAATAGAAATGGGGCAGAGGAAAAAGGCAAAGAAAAAGAATTAGGTGGCTGTGTTTCTCTGGGACGTCGATGGGCCCCTGCTCTGGGGCTCCAGGTTCCTGACCTCCAGAAAGTATTGGCTATAAGGAACCAGACTCAGGGTGCTCTCTGCACAGGGGCTTCTGCTGTGGTAAATGAGCACTGCCATGCAGGGAAAGGTGTTGCAGGCTGCTGTGTCCCTTCCACAGACTAGCATATTCACTATACAAGGATTGTGTTTATTTGCTTAGTACAGTGGTCATTTTAACTAGAAGAAAAATTCAAGTCACAAGAGTAGAGAATTTTTTTTTTTTTGGTCTAGAATCACTGCTTGTTTTTATTATGACAGAAAAATTTACAGAAAAGTTTTATGTTCATAGCTCTGTTGATCATGTGAATCATGTTTTGATTATAATATCAAAATTTAGGTAGCTAGTGTCTATAATCAGGTTGTAATATACTTTGATTTTTACAAGATATTTATATTCTGAGAATGTTAAAAATGTCTTTCATTCAGATAAGAGAGTAAGACAATGAATAAAATTGTCATTTTTATTTTTGCTTGTTTCTTCCATAAATACACATTGAAGTCTTGAGAGAGGCATTGATCTAAGGTGACCTAAGGTGACAATGTAAAGAGGATCAGAAATTGAAATTATGGGGCTTTCTCCCCCCAGGAATTTGCCATTTGACTGCAGGGTCAAGACTTAGACGCACAAAAAAGGTAACAAGAGAAGACTTGAATCATACAGTGATTTATTCTTTTATACATTCAACATCGATTTATGGAGAGCTTCCTATAACCTCAGGAATCTGTGCGCCTTCTATTTCCAAAAGTATAAGAGTGCACCGGGCTGGGTATGACAATATGCCAAGTGAGGGGGACAGAGGGCCAGTGCCGCAGGAGAGGAGGGTGAAACTCCAAGACTCCATCCAGGTGGAAAAACCACAAGTGTCTTGTGAAAAGGAGTCAAGATTTGGAGATGGCAGCAATACAGAAAGGAAAAACAGCATGGGCAAAGCCATGAGGGTGCCACCGCCCAAGTCTTACTCAGGGGCAATGAGAGAATGACCTTGGTTGGAGAAGAAGGTTAATGTGGGGTCTAATCCTGACTAATTGGAGGTCAGGAGTTCAAGACCAGCCTTACCAACATGGTGAAACCTCGTCTCTACTAAAAATACAAAAAACAAAAAACTGGCCTTGGTGGCACACGCCTGTAGTCCCGCTACTCAGGAGGCTGAGGCAAGAGAATCGCTTGAACCCAGGAGATGGAGGTTGCAGTGGCTGAGGCTGTACCACTGCACTCAGCCTGGATGATAGAGTAAGACTCCGTCTCAAAAAAACATTTAGATAAATTACGTATACGTACTTTAATCTTTGCCACTACCCTATGAAGTAAGTACTAGTGTTATCTCCATTTTATAGATGAGGAAACAGGCATAAAGAAGTTAAAGTATTTGCCTAATGCCACTGTAGCAGTAAATAGCAAGATGAAGATTCAAACCATATGAACTTTCTTCAAAGCCTGAGCTCTTCTCCTTTACGAGAATTCTTATCACAATACCAGTAAGAGCTTCCCCATGGGAACTTGACAAAGTGTATATGTATAAGAAGAAGCAGATGAAAAACAAAAGTTTTTTTTTTTAAGAATAATAAAGAAGTGATGGGCTAACATTGCCACATATTCAACAAAATTTTAAGGTTTTGATAATTAAAAGTATGCTTTGGCATAAAGATGGACAAACATTAATGGAACAAAATCTAAAATCAGAAAGATATATATGTGAGCTTAATATAAGATAGAGGAGGTTTTACAAAGCAAAGAAGAAAAAGGAAGGTTATTTAGTTAATGCTGCAGAAGTTACTGACTAGCATTTTTGGAAGGAAAAAGTAATTACAGTATAACTAACGAATATACCAAAATGGATCCTAATCATTTTAAAATATAAGATAATTTTAAATATTTTTAAATAACAAAATAATTATAGAATAACCATCTTTTAAATGGAAAATAATTCTCTAAGCATAGAAATAGTGGAGGAAAACACAAAGAAAAAGTAATTTTATTTGACTATATCATTCAACAAATATTTATTAAGCATACTTTATGTACCAGGCACCAGGAAGAACATAAAATATATTTTTTTTTCTAAATCATGAATGGAATTTAAAAGCAAATAATCAATGGGAAAAGATATTTTTAGTAATTACAGCAATGTATTAAAATCCTTAACAAATTCATGTCTCAAACTGATAGAAAAAGTGCTAAAATTCTAGCAAATCAATGAGGAAGGAATACAAACTGACAATTCAAGAAAAGAAAAGAACTAAATGTTTCATACATATTTGTTGGGTTTTTTTTCTTTTCTATTTTTGATGATGAGTTTTTAAATTATTATTATACTTTAAGTTCTGGGATACATGTACAGAACGTACAGGTTTGTTATGTACACATGTGCGATGGTGGTTCACTGCACCTATGAACCCGTCATCTACATTAGGTATTTCTCCTAATGCTATCTTTCCCCTCGCTCACCACCCCCTGACAGCCCCCAGTGTGTCATGTTCCCCTCCCTGTGCCCATATGTCCTCATTATTCAACTCCCACTTACGATTGAGAACATGCAGTGTTTGATTTTCTGTTCCTATGTTAGTTTGCTGAGAATGATGGTTTCCAGCTTCATCCATGTTCCTACAAAGGACATGAACTCACATTTAAAAAAAAAAAGAAAAAGGCTCAAACTCAGTAATTAAAGAGATGCAAGTTAAAACAAGCAATCATATACATATATAACTTACCAAATTCACAATGTAGACTAGAATGTAAAGAGATAAGAACTTTCAAACACTGTTGTTAGGATAAAATTCATAGAAAGCAATCTGGTTGTGTGTAAAAAAATATATTTTTCAAAACTTCACAGTATTAGACAACGTAATTTCACTCCTAGGAATCTATCCTAAAAGAGTAATCAGAAATGCTGACAAAGAGTTATATGTAAGATGTTCATCATAATGTTGCCATTTATTCAAAAAAAAATGGGAGGAGGTACAATCTAACTATATAAAAATAGATGAATAATAGCACTTCTATATAATGAAATACTAAGGCACTCATATTAAATGATGTTTATAAGAGCTTTGGTGAAATTAATACAGTTAAGTGAAAAGAGCAAAACATCAAGCTACATTATCCTTTAATTATGTAAAAAATACATGCAGAGAATTGGTAAGAAGGAAGTATGCCAAACATTTTGTCTAGGGTTTAAAATTGTGAGCAATTTGTTCAATTCTCTCCAAATTTTCTGTTATGAACACCAAAAGGTGAAATTAGAAATTAGGGATATATAATGTGGTAATAATTTTGAAGAAAACATTAATAGATGTGTCAATTATTTTTCTCACTAGTATATTCATTTTACTTCTTCCTAATTCCTAGTTATAATATTTTCTATTGCTATTTATGCCACCATTTTTGCCTAATTACCATAGACAGTGTTATAAAAAGTGGTGGAAATGTTTTATCCAATGTCAGTAAAATAATATAAGCTCCTGGAAACTTACAACCTGAAATGACACCGCCAGAGCCGTATTTAAACCTGAATGAATGGATGATTTCCCCTCGAAAGCCAGCAAAAAATGCAGCTCATTTTAAACGTGATTAAACAAAGTTGTACCAACCCCATTATTGTTAAGCAGAATTAGACCCAGACTTATCTGGTAGAGATACATTGATATGTTTCAATGAAGCCTGTTGCCATAAATTAGAAAGTCATATTTTTCTCTGCAGACCCCCATTCATTTTTGGACAGATACGGTTAAAATAGTAGTCTGCACAGAGCCCAGAAAACTTACCAGGAAGTGAAAAATCCTATCTTCCAGGTGTTTTAAAACACGTCAACATTTATTTCACACAGAAGAAGTGTGTAGACTTACAATTTCCCTCTTCTCATTCAGTATTCTGCCTAGGTAGAGATAGCCTTAGTTTATTCTTTAAAATTAACTTTTCTCCACTTTCAAAAAAGTGTCATTGTCACCATTTCAGCCAAGAAAGAAAGCTTAATTCATTACTACCTGAGTAACATTTTTTACTGTTTTGAAACTCTGCATGAAAACATTTGCATAGGGAAACTGGGGAAGGAACAGCCATAGATGAAAAATAGATAACTTTCATTAACTATTTTTTTATTTTTTCATCTTCAATCTGTTTTTGGTGGTATTATAACAAATGTATATGTATTGTAGGGGGAGGATTAGACAAATGTCATAAATTGAACATCTGAAAATCAAATTGATAGAGCTTTTTAAGAATAAAAAGATACCATTTGACCCAGTGATCCCATTACTGGGTATATATCCAAAGGAATATAAACCATTCTACTATAAAGACACATGCGCATGTCTGTTTATTGCAGCACCATTTATAATAGCAAAGATATGGAACCAACCCAAATGCCCATCAATGATAGGCATAATGAAAATGTGGTACATGTACACCATGGAATACTATGCAGTCATAAAATGGAATGAGATCACGTCTTTTGCAGGGACATGGATGAAGCTGGAAGCCATCATCCTCAGCAAACTAACACAGGAACAGAAAACCGTACACCACATGTTCTCACTCATAAAAGGGAGTTGAACAATGAGAAAGCATGGACACAGGGAAGGGAACATCATACACAGGGGCCTGTTGGGGTTTGGGGAGGTGAAGGGAGAGAACCTAGATGACAGGTCAATAGGTACAGCAAACAACCATGGCACATGTATGCCTATGTAACAAACCTGCACGTTCTGCACATGTATCCCAGAACCTAAAGTAAAACCATTTTTTTAATGAAATAAATTTTTAAAATAAGAATTAAAATGTTCAAATCACATAGGGGTCACCAAAAAAAAAAAAAAGGCTGCCTGATCGTTGAAATAAAAGTAAGATAGACTCTGTCCACAAAAACAATGGCAGAATCATTCCTGAATTATTCCAACAACATCTTTCAATCTAATTGGTGAATCGATGCCAACCAGCAGAAACCAGTGTCACTTCCAGTTGTCTCCTTCCCTCCTTTTAGAGCTGGCCTTCTAACTCAACTCAAGGGATACACAGCCACCAACACTACTACACTGTAAATCATGTAACTGTTGCTTCGCCTCTTATTTTAGGCTTTCTGGCTCATGATCCACTCTCTAGAAACACTGATCACAGAACCTAAAGTAGGGTGTGCAGTGAAAGGGAGTGCTGCCCCCATTCAAATTAGGAGGAGTTCTTCCCTGTTTGCATTCTGTGTTTGCTGGGAATAACGCTGTGGGAGTGGTGGCTGGGTGCACCCAAGATAACAAAATGTTCAGACACAGAGGCTCGTTTCCTGGAGAATCTGTAAAGACCTATAAAGGTTAAAGATTGGAGTATGTGTGTGGTGTGTGTGTGTGCGTGTGTGCGTGTGTGGGTGTGTGCGTGTGTGTGTATCTGTGTCTGTGTTTCAGGGCTTTGAAATCCAGATTTTGGAGAGTCTCATTAAAATGTCTCCAGAGGGCCAGGCGCGGTAGCTCACACCTGCAATCCCGGCATTTTTGGAGGCCAAGGTGGGCAGATCATTTGAGGTCAGGAGTTCAAGACCAGTCTGACTTACATGGTGAAACCCCATCTCTACTAAAAATATAAAAATTAGTTGGGTGTGGTGGCAAGTGCCTGTTATCTCAGCTAGTCAGGAGGCTGAGGCAGGAGAATCACTTAAACCCAGGAGGTGGAGGTTGCAGTGAGCCAATATCACGCCACTGCACCCCAGCCTAGTCAACAGAGTGAGACTCCCTCTCCCAAAAATAAAAATAAAAATAAAATGTCTTTGGAGGTCAGGTATGGTGGTTCATGCCTGTAATCCCAGCACTTTGGGAAGCTGAGACAAGCAGATCACTTGAGCTAAGAAATTCAAGACCAGCCTGGGCAACATGGTGAAACTCAGGCTCTACTAAAAATACAAACATAGCCGGGTGTGGTGGTGTGTATGTGTAGTCCCAGCTACTCTGGAGACCGAGGCATGAAAATTGCTTGAACCTGGGAGGCAGAAGTTGCAGTGAGCCTGGTCACACCACTGTACTCCAGTCTGGGCAACAGAGTGAGACTCTATCTCAAAAAAAAAGTCTCTGGGTTCAGAGGCCAGACATACCTGACCCCCATGTCAGTCAATCAATTCTCTAGCAAAATTTAGTTGTATAGACAAAACACAACCCCTGATATTTTCAGCCAAGTCTCTTTTTACTATGATTATACAATTCCTAATGTTCTGACCAATTCTACGGAAACTTTTCTGTAAAATGTAGAAGATAGTGTTACGAGATCTGAAAAGATTCTGGAGTGTTCTAGTTTAGATCTCACTTGTTGTAGATGAAGAACTTCCTACAAGGGCTTAGAAGTTTGCCCCCAACCCACCCAGCACATAGCAAGTTAGGAACAGTGTCAGGAGCAGATCCTAAGCCTCTCAGTGACCACGCCAAAGACTTCAGCCCAGCCAGCCCTGGTTCCTCCTCTGGCCTTTGTGGGACCTTCTGTGTCAGCTACAGAGTCCTCATGTGGTTCCTGTGGCACAAGTGAAACCATGAGATGGAAATCAATGGGATCCCTGGCTTACTCTCATTCCAGTTCCAGGGCATGTGGACCAAGAGCATTGCTCTAGGACTTGGCTTCCTGTTCTCAAAAGTGGGGACAATTTTGCCTGCCCCTGCGGCCCCACATGGAAATAGAGAAAGAGTCCTGGACTGGAAGCTGAGGTGGGAGCCCCACCCCTGCCGTTTTTAGAGTATCTGTGGTTCCAGGCACTGGGAACAAGTCCCTTATCTGTACTTTTCTTGACTCACCAAAAAAAAAAAAAAAAAAAAATGGGGATAATGATCCCTGCCCTACCCATTTCTGTAAGATCAAAATGGAAAGATGTAAGTGAAAAGTCGTTTGTGAGTTATGAGGGGAAAATGTGAAAAGTCTGGTTTAAGACTGAGCACCGTGGGTGCTTCCCAGGGCCATCTTAAGAGAGGTCTGTCAAAGCGGTCTCCAGTCACATTCCCAGTGGTAGGGACACATCAGCCTTTTCCAGAAGGCGGCGCTCCCAGGATCCAGAGCTGGAGAGAGGCCGGTCGGGCCTGGAGCAGAGAGTCCTTCTGCACCCTGGCACGGCTCTGCCCGAAACCACCCAGCCTGCGAAGCGCAGACAAGTGCCTCTTGGGGCGGCTTCTCTAACAAATGTAAAAATAATGCCCTTGAACCAAGAGTGAAACTGAGCTATCTAAGGAAAACACTGTGAGCAAATACTGAGCGCCTAGGGAAACCATCTGATTAGAAGAGCTCCCAGCGGCGGCAGGTGGGTGGCAGCTCCTCGCAGGCGGCAGGGCTGGCGGGCCGGTGCCATGTCCACCACCACATGCCAAGTGGTGGCGTTCCTCCTGTCCATTCTGGGGCTGGCGGGCTGCATCGCGGCCACCGGGATGGACATGTGGAGCACCCAGGACCTGTATGACAACCCCGTCACCTCCGTGTTCCAGTACGAAGGGCTCTGGAGGAGCTGCGTGAGACAGAGCTCGGGGTTCACCGAGTGCAGGCCCTATTTCACCATCCTGGGCCTTCCAGGTAGGCACCGCGCACCCCGGGGCAGGGCCGGGAGAGCCCGGTGGGGTGTTTGTGCTGAGCCCCACTCCCACATCTAGATGAGAACCCTGGCAGCTTTAGCTCAGAATGAAAGGTGTAAGAGAAGTTGGTTTGTGTCAAATAGGGCAACAGTCATACTGGAGAAAATGGGAGGATTCATATTCAGGGCGAAGGAATCGCTAGTAAGCAGGCAGGCTCGAGAAGAATGGGTCTATTCTAAGGGTACATTCATGATACCTGGAAAAAACTCATGTTTCTCAAGGAGAAAACAAATTGTGTGCATTACACATGTGCATGTGACTTGCTCCTGCCTGCAGGTACATGGGAGTAGGGAAGCAGGATGCTGAGTATTTTGTTTTTAATTTAATTTTCTTTCCAATTCAATTAAATTTTTCAAAGTTGGAGTCTCTATAGGTGCCAAAAAGAATATTGCCATTAAATTATAAATATCCTTTTTCTGCATTTGTATTATCTGGTATACTGTCCTGAAAATCAATGTATATCAAAACATAATTACATAATTATAATTATATAATAATATCAAAATATAAATATAATTACAGTGTGACATCCTTTCACCCCTAAAGATGAAATAAATTAAACCTCTGCTTTTAATGCAGATAATAACTTCAAATATGCATCATAGCAACTTTGCATTCTGAATAATATGGGAGCTCTATTTGTATTTTTTAAAAGCAAACAAGAAAATAATAGATCAAGCTAATTAGTGGCTCCAAGGGGTGACCCAGATGTGCGTGTGATGGAGAAAGGAGAACATGTTAGGCTCTGCCTCTCTGAAACAAATACCTTTATAAACAAGTAGATGGAAATACATTTGCAAGAAATTCTGAAGAGGCTGCAGAGCCCTTGAAACTGAATTGAATTGTGAAAAGCAATTCAACTAATCCAAGTTCATTTTCAGGAAGAAATGGAAGATGGGTGTCAGAGTAGAATTGGGTTGTTTACTCCATTGTTTGGAAGCTACTCGTTGCAGGATCAACAGGATCACAGACTCCGTGGAAAGACCTGTTTAGGAAGCGAGGGAGGTAGAACCTGGCCAGAAGAAAGAGAACCAGACTGAGGAGGGATTCGGCTGCAGTGGGAGTGGGGAGACGAGACGCAGGAAATGGGACCTGGAGTGTTGAGTTGCTAGTTATGTCTAATTTTAACTATCATATGGAGAAAAAGGATTGTCTTCATATTCAAAATTAAGGCATGATATCCTATGACTTCATGTTCAATAACCTCTTCTCAGGGTCCCACGACATATGATCAATCTCTTGCTCACTCTGTATTGCAGTCTGCATACATGGGGTTCCTGAATATTCCCACTCTCCTAAATGGGCAAACCCCATTGCTTCCACTGTGACTTGTCACTCCTGTTCCATCAACGGATCCTATCTCCAAGACCCATCATAACTCCTTCTCTCCCCCTTGACAGAACAAGATTCCCCCCCGCCCCCGCTTTCCTGCTAAGGTCAACCTCTCCAGCAGGGCTCTGAAGGCCTCATGCCACATCATGCCCTGCTGATCAGCCCCCCTCCTTCTTGCCTCTTTCATCTCTTCTCCTCACTTATGCATATGGCCTCCTTTCCGGGGAAATCTGTTAATCCTAATCATTGTCAAGTCCTGTCCCTCTCCTGAGTCACTGACAACCAAATTAAAAGACTAAATTTTTCTACCTCTCACCCTTAACCTTTCTCAGTGTGGTTTGTATCCTTCATCTCTTTAGAATGTTTGCTTTTTTGACATGGCAGAGGATGAGGGGGGAGTCTTTCAATCGCCAACCCCCAGTTCTTAGTTCTCATCTCCTTAGACATTTCAAAACCCAAGCACCTTCCATGGTTCCCCATTCCAAGCTTAATTAGTTGCACACATAACAGCCCAACACCAAGCTTTCCTAACCCCTCACCTACCTTCCCTGGTGGTCTCTTACTAATCCTCTTCCCCTATCCTGTTTCTTCTGTCCTTTCAGTATACCCTGGACTTGGTCCTGGACACCCATTGCTCCCGCTTTCCTGAATGCCCCCCTCTACCACCTCAACTGTCCTCTCACTAATCTTCCCCAAAACCTCCTCAAGCCCCCAAATTGAATAGGATTCCAAGTCTCTGTACCAAGCCCGGAGCATTATCATAGCATTGAGAATATTCATCCCTCATGACACTGCTCTCAAATCTCAAAAGCATTTATTGCATACCTACAAAGAGTACACAACACAAAACCAGCCTTGACGGCACCATAAATTCCAGTGGAGGGGACAGGCATGTGCATAAAAATCAAAGCAAGGGCAACACGTGTCATGGGGCTTTGACACAGGTGTTTGGAGTACTAGGTAGAAAGTGATTATTCAGTAGGAAGAGTCAGGAGGGGAGGAAATGAGGACAGTTTCACTAAAGGAGGTTCTGTTTGAGTCTGAACTTCAGCTTATTAACTTGGTTGTTTGTACATTTGTCTCATTCAGCTTCTATGTGGCAGGTCCCTTCAGCTAGATAACAATTATTTCCCCCATTCCCAGAAAAGGGCCTGGTAGAGTGAGTATTCAGCAAAGGATTGATAAACTAAGTTGAATTAAATTGTATGAATAGTTCATTTTAAGTGTTTATGCAAGCCATTGAACAAAAAACAGGTCAAGGTCTTCCCCCAAAAAGGACAGTAAATTGTTTTTGTACTACAAATTTTTGGCTATTATGGCTCCATATATAGAAAAGGACCTGGTCCTCCTCCTGCCTGGAACAGATTCATTTGTTCATCAAATCATGTATTTAACAAATATCTCTTGCATGCCTACTGTGTGGCAGAGGCTAGAGTTCAGGGACTCTGTTAGTCAGAGCAGTTAATGTCTGCTGCTGCAACAAACAAACCTAAACATCTCAATGGCTTAATGCAACAAAAGTTTACTTACTCCTCACATAAAGTCCACTGTGGGAAGAGCAGTCTCCTTGTAGCTACACTATTCAAAGTTGCTGGGGCAAGAGAAGAAAGGCTTGAAGGAGGAACAGTTCTTAACTACTTCAATCTGAAAGTAACATGTCACTCACAGTGCATTGGCCAGAACTAGGCATATGGCCCCAGGAGCTGGGAGATGTAGGAACACATAGCTATTTGGTGAGCACCTACTGTCTCTACCACAGGGAGCATTTGAATACTAACTGCCTGGGCTGCAACATATCAACCACACAAATTTCAGTTCTACGAGACAGATAATTCCTTGAACACCAAAGAGTCAAACCCAATGAGACTGCAAAAGAAGATATACCATTAATTTATATTCAAACAAATATGATTGAATTATATGTGGAAACTATCATCTGATTCAAGATAATATATAGTGCGTAATTTCAGAGCTAGACATTTTGGAGGGGATGGCCTGGAATCAGGAAAGAGGAGGGGTTTGAGGTAAATTTCTGAAATGTAAAAATTCCCTGGCATTTCACATCAGAGGAATGTAAATATGGCTGTGGAAAAAAAGCACATTTTTTTCAAAATGTAAGGAGGAAGAAAGGAACAGTGAGTGAAGGAGAGAGGGAGAGAAGGAAGAAAGGAGAGAGGGAGAGAGGGAGGAAATGAGGTGGGAGAGTTGGTGGTGCTAGGTACTGTTATTCCATGTCAGGCCAGACAAAGACCTCTTAGAGAGGAAACCCAGTTGCCACTCATGGAACCCTAAGATGTTTCAGACCCACAAAAGGACAGGTCCTTGGCTCTCTGAGAAGGATTTTAGGGAAGCTAGAAGAAACAACTTCCTCAAATCCCATCTAGAGGACAGCAAATGTGAATGTCAGGACCAGCAGCAATGCACTGAGGGCTCTTGGAAACTGCTGGTCATAAGACCATCCATTGGTAAGCGCTGTCGGTAAGCTTATGGCCAGAGGACTCTGATGTGCGTGGCTTGCAACTCCCACAAAACCCAGCATGGCCCACAAGAAGCACTGAGGCCTGGGGGAGGGGAAGTAGATGCTGCTCTGTGTCCTATTTCCCAGCTGTGCTGTGAAATGTCAAGCCGGGCTGAGCCAGCTTGGGGACTGGGGGACAGTTCCCAGCAGCCACCACAGAGGTGTACCCTAGTTCTGCCTATCTGAGTTGAGAAAAGAGGAGTCCACCAAAAGCCAGGAAAACCACTTCTTGGGATTGAGTTTGCGGGAAATGAGGTACTTTAAATCACTGAAAATCTGTGGCCTTCAAGGAGAGTATGGACTTAGAAGCAGACAGTCCTCGTGCAGCAGGAGTGGCTACACTACAAATTGGCACCCCAAAATACAAATGTCTATTTCATGACTTAGATAAGGAATGGACAGGAGCTGGGAGTGGTGGCTTTAACCTGTAATCCCAGCACTTTGGGAGGCCAAGGTGGGAGGATTGCTTGAGGCCAGGTGTTCAAGACCAACCTGGGCAACAAAATGAGCCCCATCTCTATAGCACATATAATTTTTTTTAAAACTAGCTGGGCAGTGTTATATGCCTGTAATCCTAGTTACTAGGGAGGCTGAGTCAGGAAAATCACTGGAGCTAGAGTTAGAAGCTGCAGTAAACTGTGATCATGCCACTGTACTCCATCTTGGGCAACAAAGGGAAACTCCATCCATCTCTAAAAATAAATTATTTTTTAAAAAATATTTAGGCCAGGCACAGTGGCTCACGCCTGTAATCCCTTCACTTTGGGAGGCCAAGGTGGGTGGATCACCTTAGGTCAAGAGTTCAAGACCAGTCTGGCCAATACGGTGAAGCCTCATCTCTACTAAAAATACAAAAAAAATTATCCAGGCATGGTGGTGGGCACACGTAATCCCAGCTACTTGGGAGACTGAGGCAGGAGAATTGCTTGAACCCCTGAAGCTGAGGTTGCAGTGAGCCAAGATCGCGCCATTCCACTCCAGCCTGGGTGACAGAGCAAGACTCTGTCTCAAAAAACAAAAACAAACAAACAAAAAATATTTAAAGAGTATAAGAATGGGCAGGAAGATTACCAGGAGGAAAAAGCTTGAAAGAAATTCAAAAGCTAAAGGCAACAATGCCAGGAGATAAAACAGCCCTAGAGGACACTTGTGCAGCTCCTAAAGGAGCCAGAAGGAGTAACAATCAGCCAGGACCTAATGCCTAACTTCCCATCAGAAACAGCTGTTTAAAGTATTTTCTTGTGCATGACAAGAGACCTGGGGAAGAGAGACCTGAAGCAGAGGAGCTGGATGAAATGCCTGGAGGGAGAAATGTAAGTTTGCAATGATTCTCCCAGAGAGTTTAATTTTGACCTAGAACCCAGAAAAGTAGCACCCTTTAGTAGAAAAGTAAGCCTTAAAGTGTTTCTAGAAAGATACAAGGCAGATACCTATAATACTTTAGTTAATAATCATAATCATCACTGGGTACAGTGGCTTACACCTGTAATGTAAGCCTAGTAATTCAGGAGGCTGAAGCAGAAGGATCACTTGAGCCCAGGAATTCAAGGCTGCAGTGAGCTATGATGATGCCACTGCACTCCAACGTGGGCAACAGAGCAAGATCCCACCTCGAAAAAATAGTAAATAATTACAATAATCATTACCAGTTTTTATTTTATTTTATTTTATTTTGAGACGGAGTTTCGCTTCTGTTACCCAGGCTGGAGTGCAATGGCGCAATCTCGGCTCACTGCAACCTCCGCCTCCTGGGTTCAGGCAATTCTCCTGCCTCAGCCTCCTGAGTAGCTGGGACTACAGGCACGCACCACCATGCCCAGCTAATTTTTTTGTAGTTTTAGTAGAGACAGGGTTTCATCATGTTGACCAGGATGGTCTCGATCTCTTGACCTCGTGATCCACCCGCCTCGGCCTCCCAAAGTGCTGGGATTACAGGCGTGAGCCACCGCGCCCGGCCCATTACCAGTTATTAAATTCTTCCTAAGTACAATCTCTGCTCTTGCAAACTCTCACTTAACTTTTCATTTGTCTGACAAAAACGTATCATGTCTCTTTGGAACTTACAGCTATAGAAGAATGTAATTCAATGCAACAAGCTGTATTATGTAAATTACAGATAGATTAAAGAGGTAAATGGTGGTGGTAGCAGGACTATATACTTGTATATTACCAGCTCTGTATAAGTGATAGCTCAAGATTCAATCTCATTGCATTCCACACAGTCAATACAGCATGCAGGGCTCTGAGGACAGTGCCAGAAATAAAAATAACCACCATGTATTATTGAACTACATATTGACTCTTCAGCTTCATCTTTACAAAAATCTGGAAAATATGTCTTAGCTTTAGATTTAAAAAGTTGGAGGCTGGGGGTGAGGGAAGGACATGCGCAAAGTCCTGTGAATAGAAGATGGCAGAAGCAGGAGGTGAACACAAGGCTGAAAGACTTCCAAGTCTGTGTTCTTTTCCCCTGCCCAGACCTTGTTTCTAAAGGCAGGAATGCGCTGCCTTCAGAATTGAAGAGTTTGGTCTAGGCTTGAGCACAATAAGAGCAGGGGGTATATGGGCATTGACCCATTTGTAACAATATAATCAATGATGCGACTTAGGAGTATTAACTAAGTTTAAAGCATGGATGACTTGCACCCCATTCACACATGCCTTTCCTGGAAACAGTGGAAGGGAAGAGCAAAGCGCCAAGAATGAGCAGAATGGAGAAGGGGCAAAGATACAGCAAACTCATGTCCCTGGCTCCATCATGTCCCTGGCTTGATGTCACAGTCAAGTAATGCTTTTTCTAAAGTATTTGCAAGCATTTGAACTAAATTTGGTACAGTGGTAAGCCTTACAATTAGAGGGAAGTGAGCTGGAATCAAGGGCACAGCTTGGCCACCTACATCTCTGGACCTCATTTTCTATATTTGTGAAATGCCTCACAGTAAGATTTACATGAAAGTGCTGGGCCGGGCGTGGTGGCTCATACCTATAATCTGAGCACTTTGGGAGGCCAAGGCGTGTGGATCACCTAAAGTCAGGAGTTCAAGACCAGCCCGATCAATATGGTGAAAACCAGTCTCCACCAAAAATATGAAAAAATTAGCCAGGTGTGGTGGCAGGCACCTGTAGTCCCAGCTACTCGGGAGGCTGAGACAGGAAAATTGCTTGAACCCGGGAGGTGGAGGATGCAGTGAGCTGAGATTGCACCACTGCACTCCAGCCTGGCAATTGAGTGAGACTCTGTCTTTAAAAAAAACAAAAAGTGTTCTGTGATCCATTTGATCTAGCTCTTGGCATTACCAAATCATCACTGCTGTGTCTGCATCACTCAGAGCTCTCAAACAGGACATTTGATCTTCTAGACTTTTTTTCCACCAAAATCAAGCATATTTTATGAATTCAAATATCCAAAGTAGATTACTTAGGGTCCTGTGTTCTCCCTTCCCATCCCCATCCTACCCATGTTTTGAGCACCTCACTGTATCTCAGCCCCTTTGCAGGCACTGGGGGTCTTGATTTTTTTATATGACTAGCTACATTTTCCCCTTTCTGCTTCAGTGTGTAAAAACAACAGCCACTGGAGAGCTACAGAGTTTCCTATCAACCTGTAACTCATATTTACACACACACACAGGAATGAGGTTTTAAACCAAACCACATTTAACCAGAGAACAGTTTCACAAAATCTAAATCAAAAATCCATAAGGGGAAAAAAAATGAGACTTCTTGTAAGTGTCCTTTTTAAAGGAGCTTGTCTGTTTATTTCTTCTTGCTGTTGGCTGAATGGTTTCACTGGTTGTGAAACCAGTTTGCCTTTCCCCATTTTCTGGTAGAAGAAATCACCCCTAGAAGGTGAAGTGATTATAAGTTAGTTATAAAGTTGGGGAGTCTATTGGTTTTCAGTCAAGCTGCTTTCCCTCTCTTCAAAAGAGAAAAATATTTTAGCATCAGCATGCCTCTACAAATATGTGGACAAACATCTAAATGTTTACACATTGTTGTCCATATGAAGAAGACACCACAGGGAGCTGAGAACAGGTCTACACAGCTTAAGAGAACCTGCAACTTAGGTAAATGAGGCTGCTTGATGTGATTTCTCAATGAGAAAAGCTAGGAGTCAGAATGCCAAAAGCTAGGAACCAGAACACCTGCTCAGCTTGCAGCTGTTGTCGTCCCCATAGACGACGGGGCAGCTACCACAAAGCATCATGCCCTAGGGTGGCCTAGTCAGTGGTGCAGCATCATTTCTTGGTGGGGAGATATATCAGAGCTGTAGTTGAATCTCACCTTAAAGGATGTCTTAGACGGTTCCTGCTACTATAACAAGATTACCTTAGCCTGGGCCATATACAAACGACAGAAATTTATTCTCAGTTTTGGAGGCTGGGAAGTCCAAGATCAAGGTGTCGGCAGATTCCGTGTCTGGTAAGGGTTCACACTCTTCAAAGATTGTGCCTTTTGCTGTGTCTTCATATGGCAGAAGGGACAGAGAGCAAAAGAGAAACAGGCTCCCTCAAGGCCTTTTATAAGGGCACTAATGTCTTTCCTGAGGGTACCTCCTATAAACCTCACCTCGTAGCTTCAACATATAAATTTTGGAGGAAAACACACATTCAAATCACAACAGAGGTGAAGAGGAAGGTCAGTGAGGATAGAAACCCACCTGTGCTGTCTCTCCCATCAGCTGGCTCCCCTGCTCCTGGCGAGTCTTGTGTTCATTTTTCCTGATCTTCCCCACTACTTAGGTGCTGTGAGGTCCAGGTCTTTCTTTTCTTCCTCTTTTCAAACTTCCTTCCCCTCTTGCCCACAGCAGTTCACAAACGTGGCTGTTTCAAATCCTCAACCATATTTAATCATCATGTGAGAGGATTCAGGTTTGTATACAGTTAGTACAAGTCAAAGCTGTGTGGAGCTGCCATGGGCATGTTCTCTTTAGGGAAGAAGAGGAAACTGATATTTATTGAGCCTGGCTTAGGTTTATGCTGGCGTCAAGTAGCATCTGATCCTCACACATCTAAGCAAGAGATATCTTTGATTCACTCCAGAATGGAGGACTCATTTTCTTATTTTTTGACAGAGTTTCACTCTTGTTGCCCAGGCTGGAGTGCAATGGCGTGATCTCGCCTCCCAGATTCAAGCGGGATTACAGGAGCCCCCAATGGCACCCAGCTAAGTTTGTATTTTTAGTAGAGACGGGGTTTCTTCCACGTTGGTCAGGCTGGTCTCGTGCTTCTGACCTCAGTTGATCCACCTGCCTTGGCCTCCCAAAGTGCTGGGATTACAGGTGTGAGCCACTGTGCCCGGCCAGGACTCATTTTCATTGAGCTTAAATGACTTACCTAATAACACTCACCTGGTGTCACACTGTTCCGTAGAATTTTACAAGGTACAAAGGACCTCTGTGTTGATTCCCTGGGATATCTAGAGAATCTAGTCTCTCCCATCTTATTCTTTCCTCTGGGGTCTGACCTCAGACTACCATCTTCTGTGCTCCCCTTCTGTGGGCTCCTCCATTGGCCCTATTGTCTCCAGTCTAGGACAAAGCTATGCCTGAAGGTATGACTCCTCCCATCCCCCACCCCACCACGGCCCCAGTCCAGGCCTTTGGCTGCTGGTGAACTGCTTTCCCATCAGCCTCACTCCCACTTCCACTTCGTGATCCCAGCCCCTGGGAACTCCCTTTCGGCTCAGCTCTCCACTCTGAGTACCTCTGCTGAGCCCTCCTTGAAAGTCATTTTCTCACATTATTCCTTGAAATTTTGTTATTGAATAATTAAATGAAAATCTCTGGGGGTGAGGACAAACATTAATATTTCTTTAAAAGTTCCCCCAGAAGATGCTCAGGTGCAGCCTGAGTTGAAAAACCACACCCAAGGGCACCTCACCTGTCAGTCCACAACTACTTGTGGGATTAAGGTATTTTGCAGCAGGGAGGGAACACTGAGTTCCCATTTCTCTGTTTGCTTCTTTCAGCCCTGAATCCTGCCCACCCTTCAGGTCTGATAACACTTCATTGTTCATTGGGAAGAATGCTGTAGTCACACCTTTGGTGCAGGGAATCAGCCTTTAGAGCCTGTTGACTCACCTGTTATCAGCTGATAAGCCTCTTGATCAGAATATCAAGTAAGAGACAGAATGGCTAAAAAAGAAACCTACCTGCTACCTGCTTTGGGGAAGTTTTCTCTGTTTGCTTATCTACAGAGAAGAATAGGATCCCAGAGGGTAGGACCATGCAGGTGGAGGGGAAGGTCAGTTCACCACCATGCATCTCTGTGCATGGGGGTTTCTGGCAATGAGTGGTAGAGCTAATTTCCTCCCACTTACTGGCACCTGCACCCATGAGAGTTGCTAGTAGGACCAAGACTGATGATCATTATTTGTAGAATTCTCTTCCCAGCAGAGAAGCAACATTAAAACAGAAGCTTCTTTAGGGAGAAGAGAATCAGAATCAAGTTTATGAAGATCAACGGGATAGAACTAGAATAGCTGGGCACTGTCATTCATACTTCAGACCTATCTGGTGAGAAGCCTGCTAAGGCAGAAGGCACTTTAACAAGTTCTACATTATCTAACTCCTTTTTTCAATATTTCTCATTGATTGCCAATTTTCTGGCATGACAAATTGCTTTATGATACACACCTTCTGGCAGCTCCACTAATGTTGGCTGTTATGGGAGAGGGAAATCTTCGCAAGGTGACTGGAGAGAGTTCTCTCGCAGGACTACTGGAGGAGATGGGAATGCTGCTATCCTGACAGTCACATTTATAAATAATCTACCAGGCCAGGTTATTCCCTAAGATGATTTGGAGAATGTTTCCTTCCACATTCGTAGCATACATTTCAGAGTGTCCAAGTTTGGAGGATACATTCTGTACGCACTTATAGATCCTTGCACCTTGATGGAAGCCAGGATTCTACCTGTTTTTCCAGAATAAGGTGCCTCAAAGCAATGTGTTGTGATGGAAAAGTAATGATTTTGGTTTTTTTTGAGACGGAGTTTTGTTTTCGTTGCCCAGGCTGGAGTGCAGTGGCACAATCTTGGCTCACTGCAGCCTCCGCCTCCTGGGTTCAAGCGATTCTCCTGCCTCAGCCTCCCCAATAGCTAGAATTACAGGCATCCACCACCAGGCCCGGCTAAGTTTTTGTATTTTTAGTAGAGACAGGGTTTCACCATGTTGGCCAGGCTGGTCTTGAACTCCTGACCTCAGGTGATCCACCCGCCTTGATTTTGAGGCAGTTCTGGATTTGACCCCCAGCTCTGCCTCCTTTCCCTTGATGTGTGTCCTTGGGCAAGTTACTTCACCTGAGACTCCATTTCTTCAACCATAAAATGATGATAATTATATTACCTACACTGTAGGGTTTTTCCCCCATGGATTACATTTTTTAATGTCTGAAAATTTCTTACTGGCTTTCAATCAAAAGTAGCAACTCCTGTGAAAACTAGGGCAGGATAGAACTTTCTGTTCTGTTTCCAGTTTCCTCTGAGCCTTTTGCCTATGGCTGTATAGGCAGATTCCCTCAGTATCTCCTTCAAAGAGAAAAAGTGTTAATCATTTCTCCTGTTTCTTTTCTATTCCCAAATTTTAGTTTTGCCTGGGTACTACTAACTGGTCTCACTGAGGGTAGGAATGGCACCTCCTTTGATTGTACCCCACAATCCCCTTCTAGTTAAAACTCTGCAAGGTCTCCATCTGCATTTCTAGTTGGCTTCTGACTTGCTCCCTTGGGTCTGGGTGACGGCGGGAGGTGGGGAGGGAAGTAAGGAGCCTCATCAGGGTTTTGCTTCTCCTTTTAAAAAATTCCTTCCTGGAAAACCACCCATCAGAATGCTAAAAGTAGTTATCTCCAAGAGTTGGAATAACAGGTTATTGTTTTTTATTTCCTGTTTATAGTTTTCTATACATCCTGAATTTTTTTTTTTTTTTTTTTTTTTTTTTTTGAGGTTGAGTTTCATTTTTTTTTCTCAGGCTGGAGTGCAATGGCATGATCTTGGCTAACTGCAATCTCTGCCTCCTGGGATCAAGCGATTCTCCTGCCTCAGTCTCCCGAGTATTTTTGTATTTTTAGTAGAGGTGGGGATTCACCATGTTGGCCAGGCTGGTCTCAAGCTCCTGACCTCAGGTGATCCAGCTGCTTGGCCTCCCAAAGTGCTGGGATTACAGGCGTGAGCCACCGCGCCTGGCGTCATCCTGAAATTTTTATAATGGGTAGTTATTGCTTATATAACTAGGAAAAAAATCGGCAATTGCCCACAAAGGAAAAATGATGCCCTTTACCTCTTCTCTGACACCACATTGTGGGATGCAGTCTCTTTGCAGCTGTAAGACTTGGCATGAGATGTCCCTCACATCTGCAAGGGGCGTCAGCAGCTCTCTGGTCATGACCTTGAGCCTGAAAGGGTAGAAACTCTGCATAAACAATAAGGCTTTAAAGGTTAGCATGTCTAGACACTGATGAAACCATCTTGCATAAGTTAGAACCGCTTGATTTCAAGTAACAGAACCCCAACCTGAATTACTTCAAACAGGTAGGGATTTTTAAAAAAAGAATAATGATGATGCTGGGATAGCACCTGAAACCTAAGGAAAGCATGTATGTGGACCATAGGAAAAGCTGGAGTCAGGAGCTCAAAACCTGTCAGGGCTCTCTACCTCTCTCGTGGGTTTGGTCTGCTTGCCATTATACAATAGTTTGCCCCCTGCAGGAAACCATGGACTCCCAGGACAGCATCATATGCTTTCAGCCCCTGGAGAGAGACTGGCCTGATGCTCTCTGTGTCCAAAGCACAAACATTCTGTGTAAGGTTCTCATCTGCCCAGTTTGACTCAGATACCCATGCTGGATTAATTTGCCATGATCACAGCACCAGGTATAAATTCAGGGCCTGAAAGATCAAGGTCAATATTACTACTCAAAGTCGGGCCTGTGTATCAAGCTGGCCCACAAACTATTTGCTGCCCACCTGAACAGTTCTGAGAATCAAGAAATAACAGAAATCAAGAATAAATATTGCTAAACATTTGTGACAATTTGAAATGTCTGTGACACTCAAGCATGGGACTTTGTATTTTGCCAGGACATCAATTTGTGACAGATTAGAAATTTAAATTTTTAAGTAGTTTAAAAAGCACTGATGATGTAAGACATGGCAATGCCTTTGGAAATCATGGATTTAAGAGGGAAAGGGGGATATACTGGAGGGATAAAACAATTGGTGTCTAGCACATAAGTATCTCCACACAGCTCTGCAGTTCAGTTCCACCAGACCAACCCACACTAGGGGCCTTACCTTCTGGAACACATGAAGGACTAAGTTGTCTTCCTTGTTAAATCAATTATACTTATAATAGACATGCTTGGTGACTGTTGTTTCCCACTTTGGCATAAGCTCCATGACAACAGAGACCACGTCTGACCTGTTGTTAACTACTGTCATCCCATGGCCAGTCAGGAAGGCTCAGTAAACAGTTGTTGCAATGAGTCACTGCAATTTAAGGATGCACTAGAAACAACTTTGGATGTATCTGGAGGTGAGGGCCCTGCAGAAGAGTCCCTGCAGGCCCTATAGCTATGACTGATTCCTAGAAAGGGAACTGCTGATAAACTCTGGTCCAGTTGAAAGGCCTAATATTGTTATATTGGTTTTTTTTTTTTTTGAGACAGAGTCTCACTGTTGCCTCAGGTTGGAGTACAGTGGGGTAACCTCAGCTCACTGCAACCTCCACCTCTGGAGTTCAAGTGATTCTCCTGCCTCAGCCTCCTGAGTAGCTGGGATTACAGGCATGCACCACCATGCCTTGGGTAACTTTTGTATTTTTAGTAGAGACAGGGTTTCACCATGTTGGTCAGGCTGGTCTCAAACTCCTGACCTCATGATCAGCCCGCCTCAGGCTCCCAAACTGCAGGGATTACAGGCATGGTCCAGCGATGGTTACCGGCCATCACTCTCTCGCACCATCTCCCTAGCACTGTGGTGTGAGCCACCATGCCTGGCCAATCTTTTTATGTACACCTGAAACCTACAGCTCACCATGATCTTAGTAGTTCCTTTTGGAAACGGACAAAATTGAGTATCCTTGGTATATCACCTAACGACCTTGGCTTCATCATATGCTATAAATGAATTCTGAGTTTCCTAAAGTAGACACAACTATATGAAATTTTCAGGTCGTATGGAAGCACAAGAGAAGAAAAATATTTGGGTTAGAAGTCACAGTTATAAGCTCTAACAGTAATTTGAACTGTTACCTTAGACAAACTATTTTCCCTCTCCGGATGCCAGATTATCAAGCTTTAAAAATGAGGAAACTGAAATAGATACAATCCAAGGGCCATCCCAGTTCCAGCTATCCATAATTTTCTGATTCTGTAGACATCTCAGTGCATGTCCTTCATCAGTCAGATAATTGTAAGTGATGCATTTTGTATTTCCCACAATTGCACATCCTTTGACAATGGCAAGATTCAGTTTATGGACTTTGCCGTCTCTCAGAGGTTTGGTGCTGGTTAGTTGTTGTTGCTTTGTTTTATTTATTTATTTATTTATTTATTTATTTATTTGAGATGGAGTCTCCCTCTGTCACCCAGGCTGGAGTGCAGTGGCGCAATCTTGGCTCACCACAACTTCTGCCTCCTGGGTTCAAGCGATTCTCCTGCCTCAGCCTCCTGAGTAGCTGGGATTACAGGTGCATGCCACCCGCCCAGCTAATTTTGTATTTTTAGGAGAGACGGGGTTTCACCATAATGGTCAGGCTGGTGTCGAACTCATGACCTCATGGTCTGCCCATCTCGGCCTCCCAAAGTGCTGGAATTACAGGCGTCAGCCACCATGCCTGGCCTGCTTTGTTTTATTAAACCAGAGCCTAATCAAGTATGTTGAGCTGGTCTTATTTTTCTGCTTGTGTCTTGCCCCTTGTCCCACAGCCATGCTGCAGGCGGTGCGAGCCCTGATGATTGTGAGCATCGTCCTGGGTGCCATTGGCCTCCTGGTATCCATCTTTGCCCTGAAATGCATCCGCATTGGCAGCATGGAGGACTCTGCCAAAGCCAACATGACACTGACCTCCGGGATCATGTTCATCATCTCAGGTAAACACAGAGCCTGGAGTTCTCACTTCTGTGAATGCCAAAGCAAAATCATTTAGGTAGAGAAAACATGACTCTTCACACTGCTGAATGTGGCTCAGAACTTTTCAAACTGGGATTCATGATCTGAGTATGGAGGCCCAATTGTGTATCATGAGTGCTAAGGTCCTTTTTAGCTGCCACTCCAACCCCAGTATAAGAGGTCCTTAGCTGGGTGCAGTGGTTCATGCCTATAATGTCAGCATTTTGAGAGGCCAAGACAGGAGGATCACTTGAGCCCAGGAGTTCAGGACCAGCCTGAGCAGCATAGAAACACCCCATCTCTATTTTTTAAAATGGTTTTTTATTAAAAAAAAAAAAAACTTAGTAAGCTTTTGAAATCTTAAATTCAGCTTAAAAAAAAAAAAAAGAGGTTTTCAACCCTAAAAGAGTCATGTGACTTGATCCCTAAAAAGTATTTAATTGGCAAGGCTTTAGAAAGTGATTTTAAGGGAATATATCTTGACATTACCAAAGAACCAGACCCAAAATATTTGGACCATTGAACTATGGTCCCCAGATACATAAAAAATTTCTTTCTGTACACACACATATTCTTCTACAGTTAGTGAGACAAACCATTATAAGCACCTATCACAATATTTAGCACATAGCGAGAATTCAATACTCAATGCTTGGTTATAGGGATACAATATTCTGCAGCCTACTCATCTAAACTCATTTAGGCATAAACTACCTCAGAAACATTGTAATTCCTTAAAACTAGCTCTGGAGCTCTCTTTTTCTTTGCCCACAGGTCTTTGTGCAATTGCTGGAGTGTCTGTGTTTGCCAACATGTTGGTTACTAACTTCTGGATGTCCACCGCTAACATGTACACCGGCATGGGTGGGATGGTGCAGACTGTGCAGACCAGGTAACCTCCTAATCTAGGTATTGGTGTTCACCATGATAAATATTGTTATAAGAATCTGATTAAACACATGTGCCTAATGTGACTGTCAGTGCCTGAAATAGCAAAAATTTATCAGAGACAACCATGCCATTTCATAAATCAACAATCACCTGTAAACTCATAAACTTCATTTCAGTGAAATATCCTTGGTAATATGACTTGAGGCTGATCTGACATTTGCATTGAAATACACTGACAGTTCACAGTATTTATCTAACACTCTTACACAAGCCCCATTGTGGTGGCAATGAAACAAGCACTATTAACCTAGGCAAGTAAATGAACATCAGCTTACATCTACAGTCCATCACAGGAACCCGGCTAGGAAGAGGTAAACATTTGAATAGAAATTAACAAAGTGCAGTATGGCTGAGAAAAGTAATATTCCTTCCTGGCACAGCTGCCTCTTTCTCTCATTCATTAATTCATTTATTCTACAAATGTATTGAGCACCTGCTGTAAGCCAAGACATGTTCACAGTGCTGGAGACACAAAGCCCCCACTCTCACAGGGGGTACATCTGGCAGAGGGAGATGAAACCCCACCACAATTTGGTGTCTAAATGATGGTAGAACTTCTAAAAGATAGAAAAGCAATACCAACACCTGTATTCATTCAGTCCCTTTAAAGTAAGGGATATATCCCATAGCAAGAAGCTGGAACAAATTCCTGAAAAAGAAAGATCTTGTTCTTGGGAGGAAATATAAATATTAGACCTCAGTGACCCGTCATCTCTAGATGCATGCATTTGACATTTTTCCAGCCACACCAACATAGGGTACAGACAGAGAGTGAGGGTGTGATAAATCCATTACCACTGGCTCCCTGGAACTCCAATCCCCATTCATATTTCTGCTTTATTTCAAGAATGGGAAGGAAATAGCCCCCAAAAACTCCCCTGATCCTACTCGATGTTCCTCTCATGGTCTCTTAGTTGCAGGTGCAACTTAGAAGTAGGATGACCAACTCATTCCAGTCTGCCTGGGACTTGCCCAGTTTTAGCACTATAAGTTCCACATTCTGGAAAACTCTTCCATCATGGGCAAACCAGAATGATTGTTTGCCATACCTAGAAGAGCCCACCTTTCCCAGAGTATTTGGGATCACTGTTGTTGCCCAGAGGAGCCATC
The DNA here is from genome assembly GCF_009761245.1 of Sapajus apella. Lineage (NCBI taxonomy): Eukaryota > Metazoa > Chordata > Mammalia > Primates > Cebidae > Sapajus > Sapajus apella. The sequence goes on along the minus strand of NW_022436944.1, from coordinate 28,679,360 downwards.
TACTAGCCACTTTGCACTTAGCACTAATACCTGCCATCACTCTCTCACACCATCTCCCTGGCATTGGCCCCTGTCCCAGGGGCAGGCAGCCTCAGTCCTGAAATTAAGACTATAGAATTCTGAAAAGCTTCCTGAACTTCTCCCTCCATGGATGGGTAGCTGTCTTTCCCTTTCTTTTGTCTTCTCATTTTTTCCACCCAGAAGTCATACAAGACAGACCAGCTGCAAAGAAAGACCTTGGCAGTCACCTTGATGGAGCTTTGGTTCCAGTGCCCTACTTGGTCCTGGGACACCCTCTTTCTCCTGTTCCCCAACTCTATTATGTATTGTATGTCACACTGGCAGAGCCTAAGCCCTGTACTAGAGCTGCAAAGTGCCTGCCCTCACACTGTACCCAGTCTGCAAGGTGTTTTGTAGAAAACATTTCATTTTAAAATCTGAGCCAATCGCCAACTTTTAAAAATTAGAAGGGTTAGGGTTGGGTTCCTCAGCAATAGATCCTCAGAAGAGGATCCCAGTGCCAGAGTTCGTTAAGAAAAGGGAGACTGGTTAGCAGGTGAGGGAGGCACGGCCAGGAAGGAAGGAAAGCCAAGCATGGGCGCGATTTCAGGTGAAGCCCTGGACTCAGCCTGATCCTGAGGGGTGCTGTGCAGTATGAATTATATGTCACGGTTGTCTCGACTCCAAACTAAAGAGCTGAGCTTTCATATCTCAGTGCCAGTCAGTCCTTGTGGGCAGAGTGGCTTTGGTGGCTAAACCAGAGGCAGCCACAGTTGCCAGCAGGTAAAGGCAAAGGAACATGCAATCCAGGGAAGAGACAGAGAAACAGTTAAAGGGTAGAGCACCACTAGAGCCTAGTACAAGGAGACTTCACCCCCCCACACACATATACACATACTCTGTTTTTCCAACTTTGTGTAAAACATCAGAAGATCTGGCCGCATTGCCCTGGGCCCTCATTCTTATATGGCCTCCATCTCTGCAGCTGAGAGGCAGCTGCCCTTTTGGCTAGGACTCACTTTGTCCAGTTTACCACAATCCCCACTACTCCCAAATGGCCCAACTCATGCTTATAGGGGTTTTTCCCATATATTACTGTTAATAAAATGAAATATGTTCTTATATCTAGCTCACTTCACTCATTTAAGTTTCTTGCCTGGTAAGTATTTAGGTTTGCTAACCTTGACCCAGAGTGTCTAAATTGAGGAAGAAGACTGTCTCTCATGCCCAGAAGATGCATGAACCATGAAAGCGTTGAAGTCAAAGTGACTTGAATTTGAATTCTGACAATGTCATGTCCTTCCTGGGTCATTGGAGAAGTTACTTAACCTCGCTGAGCCTCAATGTCTTCATCTGAAAAATGCGAGTGACAAATACTATCACAGTGGCTACTGGGATAATTAAAATAGTAGTAAAAAAGTGCTTATCGTAATATCAGTAAGGGCTTGATAAATGGTAGCATTGTTGTTATCTCATTAGCATTAAGCAATCATTCAACCATCTATAGGGGTATCAAGGAGCAGGGCTGTCACCAGGAAATAACCTAGGGCCCCCCTAGGAGAAGCCCTAGGAAAAGACCTGCTGTTCAGCCCCCATCCACACTGGGTAGGATGAGGGGGCAGGGTTCTTCATCCCAAGGCAGAAGCCTTCAAACCAAGTATCTGTCTTTTTCCCAGTCCAAAGGAAATAAAAATAGCCTAGGTAAATTTTCTCCCAGGTCTTTTTCAAGGACTGAGCTCAGTTAACCAGTTTTGCCCTACATATTAATACTACATTTGGTCACAAAGCTTATATTGTTTACTTTAATCCTGCTAAAATGTGTGTGCTTTTTTTTTTTTTTTTTTTTTTTTTTTTTGTCGGAGCCTTGCTCTGTTGTCCAGACTGGAGTACAATGGCTTGATCTTGGTTCGCTGCAACCTCCGCCTCCTGGGTTCCAGCAATTCTCCTGCCTCAGCTTCCGGAGTAGCTGGGATTACAGGCACCTGTCACCATGCCCAGCTAATTTTGTATTTTTAACAGAGACAGAGTTTCACCGTGCTGGCCAGGCTGGTCTCAAACTCCCGACCTCAGGTGATACTGCCTACCTTGGCCTCCCAAAGTGCTGGGATTTCAGGCATGAGCCACCATGCCTGGCCAATGTGTGTGCATCTAAAGTATTGTATTTTCTTAGGTTGCAGAGGTTTGCACACATATTGCTTGTCTTCCTATTGTTGGTATAATGTTCTTAGCTTGTGTCATAGACTTTAAACATATTAGTAATTCACAGAGTTCTACAAACAGTCCCCATGCTCTTTGAGGAACACAAACGGAAACTTCCAAGGGGAGGCACTTCTTTTCCATGCTGAGCTCTCCTTTCCTGAGATGTTTCGCAGAGATCAGATGTATAATGTTTTGGTTGAGCGATGCTAGAATCCCCCTGCTGTTTTGCCCCCTAGCTTTAGTTCCAGTTCTACTGTTCAGTTGGCTGTGACCCACAGGAGTGTGTGTTCAGGGGCATGGGCAGGGATGGATATGGAATCCAAAAGTGAGGACAGAAAGAGCAGGCACAGCCAGGTGCAGTGGGCGGAGCCTGGAGAGTTGAGTCAACAGCATTCACAGCCACCATCTCCCCTCCCAGGTACACATTTGGTGCAGCTCTGTTTGTGGGCTGGGTCGCTGGAGGCCTCACACTAATTGGGGGTGTGATGATGTGCATCGCCTGCCGTGGTCTGGCACCAGAAGAAACCAAGTGAGTCTCCCTGTCCTGCTGCAACCAGACATTTTATTTGTTCAGGGTCTATTTTAATGTATAACTTGCAGCCAAAAAAAAAAATAGTCTAGGTATACGGAAGAACTTTATTGACTTAAAGATTATTGAACCTTCTCTTTTAGGGGGTACCTAAAGAATAGAACGAGACTATTTCAGCCTAGGCTGATTTAAATGTGATCCTATTTGAAAGAAAAATTCATCCATCTTGGTTCCTTCTAAGATTGTTTTGTAACTCCATGGTTCTCAACTAGGAGTAATTTGCCCCTCAGGGGATATTTAGCAACACGGGAAGACATTTTTATTTGTTACAGCTTTGGGAGGATGGGGGAGAGTGATACTGGCATCTGGTGGGTAGAGGCCAGGGACACTGCTAAACACCCTACGGCATACAGAACTGTCCCACAACGAAGAAGTATCTGTTCCAAAATGTCAACAGTGCTACTGCTGAGAAACTCTGCCATAACTCCCTAGATTGAACTGGTGTGGAGAGAGCTGGATTCCAGTGTGGTTCTGCTGCTGACGTTGTTTGATCTCTCTATGCCTCAATCACCTCATCCACGAAATGAGCAGCTTGGAGGCAATGGGCTGAACATAGGTGCCTTCCAGCTCACAAATTCTATGATCCTTTGACGTCACAATGTTTCCCCGGGACATTGTTCTGGTTCAGCTTTATTTTTACTGATTAACAGAGGGAACTCATTAGTTACTGAGGATTTGGGGATACCTCTCTCCACCATCCAAAAATGTCCATTTGGAATCACAATTATCTTGTTCTCAGAGGATTTTGTTCTCAGCTCAGCAAGGCGCTAAAACAGTGCAAGAACTTCTGTTCCACTGCAGAGGCAGAAAAGCCAGTGTACCAAAAACTAGGGTTACTAACTATCCTGGTTTGCCCAGGACTGATGGGTTTCCAGGGACACTGGACTTTCAGTGCCGAGACTGAGACAGTCTAGGGTAAATAGGAGGCTGGTCCCCCTAACAAAGACCTCTATAATCATGGAATGTTTATTTTTCTTTCAGCTACAAAGCTGTTTCTTATCATGCCTCAGGCCACAATGTCGCCTACAAGCCTGGAGGCTTCAAGGCCAGCACTGGCTTTGGGTCCAACACCAAAAGCAAGAAGATATACGATGGAGGTGCCCACACAGAGGACGAGGGACAATCTCATCCTTCCAAGTACGACTACGTGTAATGCTCCAAGACCTCTCAGCATGAGCAGAAGAAACTCCCCAAGAGAGCTCACCCAAAAAACAAGGATATTCCATCTTGATTTCTTATTGCTTTTGACTCACAGCTGGAAGTTAAGAAAAGCCTTCATTTCATCTTCGAAGAGGCCAAATGGTGTTAGCCTCATGTCTCTGTCTCTAAATATTTCATCATAAAACAGCTAAGTTATCATTTATGAATTAGATGCTATAGCTCAAATTTTCAATCCTCTATTTCTTTTTTTAAATATAACTTTCTACTTTGATGAGAGAATGTGCTTTGAATTTCTGACATTTTGATGATTTAGACAGATTCCCCCTCTTCCTCCTAGTCAATAAACCCATTGAAGATCTATTTCCCAGCTTATCCCCAAGAAAAGTTTTGAAAGGAAAAAAAGAGTAGATCAAAAGACATTATTTTCTGCTATTTGACGTTTGCTTCCCCACCCCTAACTTGGCTACTAATAAACATTTACTGAAGAAGAGGCAAAAAGGGAAAGTTATTTATAATCTCTCCAGCCCATGATCTGAGTTTTCTTACACTGTAATCTTAAAACTTACCAAACCAAAGCAATTTTCAGATTGAGGAAACCAAGCTTTTCTGTTGCTGTTGGCCTCTGCTTATTCCAGCAAGAATGCCAGCGGCTTCCTGAGCTCTCCACTGGAGTCTTCTTTCTGTCATGGATCAGCAATTGACCCTAGATGAATGAGAAAATTTTTTTTTTGTAATCTAAATCCTAAATATAGTTAAAACAAATAATGTTTCAGTAAAATGATACACTGTCTCTGTGAAGCCTCACCCCTACATGTGGATAGAAGGAAATGAAAAAATAACTGCTTTGACATTGTCTATATGGTACTTTGTAAAGTCACGCTTAAGTACAAATTCCATGAAAAGCTCACTGATGCTAATTATTTCCCTTTGAGGTCTGTATGGCTCTGATTATACATGATAATAACTGTAAGCCAGGTAAAAAATAAATAATGTTTGGGCACAGTGGCTCACGTCTGTAATCCGAGCACTTTGGGAGGCTGAGGAGGAAGAATCACTTGAGCCCAGAAGTTTGAGACCAGCCTGGGCAACATGGAGAAACCCTGTGTCTACAAAATACAGAGAAAAAAAATCAGCCAGTCATGGTGGCATACACCTGTAAGTCCCAGCATCCCGGGAGGCTGAGGTGGGAGGATCATTTGAGCCCCAATAGGTTGAGGCTGCAGTGAGCCATGATCACGCCACTGCACTCCAGCCATTGACATAGCAAGACCCTGTCTAAAAAATAAAAAATAGTGGAACACAGCAAGTCCTGGGAAATAGGTTAAAACCAGTTCTTAAAAAAAAAATTTGAGCCTAAATTTAATGTTATGTTTCCAAGTGACACATATCCACATTTGCATGGTTACAAGCCACTGTCAGTTGGGAATAGCACTTTCCTGGCACTGTGGTTGGTTTTGTTTGTTTTGTTTTGCTTTGTTTTGTTTAGAGATGGGGTCTCACTTTCCAGGCTGGCCTCAAACTCCTGCACTCAAGCAATTCTCCTACCCTGGCCGTCCAAGTAGCTGGGACTATAGGTGTGTGCCATCACAACTGGCTGGTGGTCAGTTTTGTTACTCTGAGAGCTGTTCCCTTCTCTGAATTCACCTAGAGTGGTTGGACCATCAGATGTTCAGGCAAAACTGAAAGCTCTTTGCAACCACATATCTTTCCTATGCTTACATCACTGCCTTTTTGAGCAGAAAGCCGAAATTCCTTCTAGGACACTAGAATTCCATCCCAGTTCCAAAGCCAGATAGGCCACCTGGGAAACTGAAGTAAGAACAATCTCTAAAAACTACCCAGAGCAGCATTGGTGCTGGGGAACTTGGCCTTTGGGTTATTATTTGAGAGAAAAGTCCTCACATCAATAGTACATATGAAAGTGACCTCCAGGGGGATTGGTGAATACTCATAAGGGTCTTCAGGCTGAACAGACTGGGGAAAGACCAGATCATGCCCCATTAAATAATAACAAGTTGTGTTCATCAAGAATCAGAGCAGTGAGCTCAGAGGCCCTTTTCACTGAGATAGCAAGATTTAGGCCAAACCAGAAGAAGTATTTGTGGAACTCACTGCCTCAGGTTGGGTAGAAGATGAGCAGACAAGTCAACTAAAGAAAAAAGAAAAGCAGGGAGGAGGGTTAGGTAATCTGGAGCATGAAGATTCTTAAGTGTTCTCTGGATATGAGTAGAAGATCATCCATTTGAGTTGAAGGCCACAGGGCACAATGAGCTCTCTCTCCTACCACCAGAAAGTCCCTGGTCAGGTCTCAGGCAGTGCAGTGTGACTCAGCTGGGTTTTTAATTAGCACATTCTCTATCCAACACTTAATTGTTTGAAAGCCTCCATATAGTTAGATTGTGCTTTGTAATTTTGTTGTTGTTGCTCTATCTTATTATATATGCATTGAGTATTAACCTGCATGTTTTGTTACTTAAATATTAAAAACACTGTTATCTTACAGTTGAATAGCGTCTGCTCTTTTTTTGTAATTTTTGGGAAGTGGAGGTGGGAAGTCCCAATACCTCAATGTTGGATGCATCTTCATGGAGTTTTTCTGCTTTCAGAATCTGTTTCTGCTCAGCAGCAGCCTAGCTACCTGGAGGACAGCTAGATGTGGGTCCAGACCAGTTTGTGGTTTCTGCAAGTTGGGAAGCCTTAATGAAAAGGAGTTCCTAGAGCAACCAGGCATGCAGCATGGGGTTCAAGGATCCAGTTTAGCCTGTCAGACCCTAAGCACACCAGCCCAAAGTGTCTAACATCATTGGCCTATTTGTGGGCCAGTAAAACAAGAAAGCCAATGCCTGCCTTCTTGATGCTGCCAAGGGTTGGGTTTACCAGCTCAATAAACAGGCTGTATCAGGCTACAAAGATAGCATAAGCTGTAGAGTCAGAACAGCCCAACCTCAAATCCAGGTCATACCACTTCCCAGATGTGTTAGGCTTTCTGAGTCTCGGTTTCCTTACCTGTAAAATAGGGATGGTAAGGAAAATGGAATAATACAAGTAAAGGACCCACTGAATTGACAGAAAACCAAGCTGCACAACTTTAAGACAAAGAGGGCAATACTTATGTAACTGGGATATCTGAGGCCAGGGCTGGCTTCAGGCACAGCTGAACCAAGGGTTATGATTAAGACTCTGCATCTCAGTTATGCTTTCCTCTCTGTTGGATTGCTTCTCAAGAAGATTTTCTACAGGGTAGCAGTGTTGGCTGCTTATATTTCCAGCCAGAAAGCTATGTTTCAGCTATACGAATCCTAGCCAAAGGGAGGCATCTCTTTCCTTCTATCCATAGAAGAAAAATTCCAACAAAATACTTTAGATTATTTGAGTAATGTACCCATCCCTAAACCTCTTCCTATAGCCAGAGCAGTGGTATCTAGTTTGGTGAAGCCAGGGTCCCCCAGCTAAAACATGGAGATTTGTCATATGTCATGAAGACTTGTATTCTAAGGACCCAGAGTCCTTAGAAATCAGGTAAACTGATTGCTTTGCCTCATTTTGGTTGAACCTGAACTCCAGAGAAAGCTTCAGAGATATAACTTCTAAGCTTCTCTAACTAGTTACCAAATAGTATATAGTACAGAAAGGAGGGTCTGAGAGATTACTCTGGTTCTCAAAGAAAGCTGATAATTAAACCCTAAAAATGAAGGGAAAAAAAAAGGCAAAAACAAACACTTTACATTCGGTTTTAAACAAGTGAGATTTTAAAAAGTCATCAGTAGAAAGCTGTTCTTAGTTATATAATTTTGAGCTATTCAGATTTAGATTTTTTAAAATTTAGGGGCATTTTGAAGTCTCCTTGTACAAAGACAGAAATGGAGGAACCAAGCCATGGAGTACAGGCTCAAAATATGACTCAGCATTGTTACTCATAAAAATCCCTGGGAGTCCCCAGTAGCTGACTACTGGGTGCTTCACTCCTGTCTATCTTAAGGTCCACAAGCAAGGGGTTTAATCAGTCTTTTGATGGGATGCCCAATTCTGTTACCTTTTTCTTAGGTAGTATCCAGGCCCCTCCTGCCTCCACAGGACATTATCCAGGGTTGACTACTGCAACGGCCACAATTTTTGCCAAAATGCCTGGTATCTCTGAGTTGACGTGTTCCACTGGAGAGAGCAATAGACTTGGAATCAAAAACCTGGATTTTGGTTTTGACTGCATTGCCAACAATTACGTGACCTTCAGGACTGATTACAATGATTCACTCACATATTTTCATTATCTAACTTTTGTATCGAGTCCTCATGATAATCAGTACTGTGCTTAGTGCTTTATATACTGTAACCTCCAACAACGCTGATCTCACCCCACTAGTGGCCCAATGCTCCTAAACACTCAAGGATCACACACACACTCACACTCACACATACACACATTTACCACACAGCCAGTTCAATTTCAGAGCCGCATCAGGGACCATCACTTCTTTGATTTTTCTACTCTTAAGTATTTGCATATGCCTCAGAACTGCTTTTGAATAATTCCATTCCTTCAGCTAATGTCAAGCTGATTTTTCATACTTCCCAACCCACAGCTAGAAAGGGAAGGGGGTATTCTCTTCATAAGAGCCCAAATAAATGTGAAATGAGCATGTAAGGCCCTTAAGAGTTGATGATAAGCAAAAAGTTTCCTTGCAGTTTATTATTCAATATGTAAGATACTATAATATATTGTAGAAACACAATTTCACTAAAAAGCTTTAAATGTGTCCCAATTCTATTCTGGAGTAAGGGTATTTAATTTAGATACCTCAAAAATGTCTATCAGTGATGGTTTTTAATATCCACATGACGACAATATTCAATACTAAGTGCAGCTACTCCCTAAAGACCAAATAAGATGAAGTCTCAGTCACCCCTGCCACAGGGGGTAGCTAAAAGAAAGCATAGACTTACTCTTCTTCAGAGAAACTTCTAGGGGTGGGTGGGTCCTACTTGCAAACCAAGGATCATACAAGTTCCTTACATAGAAAACATTATATTTTGTCCTATCTTTTAACTTATATTTTTAGGGTAACATAAAGATAGATCTAATATGAAAGAAAGCTAGAAATATTTCTTCTTTAATCCAGCAATGCTCCTTCTTTAAATTTCTCATAAGGAAATAATCATAAATACTTATACTCAAAGATATATATCAATTATTTAAAATAATATAACTGGATCAACCTAAAAATCTAATGAAGGGAATATTTCTAGTAGTCTTTACATATAAATAAACTATTATATAGTCATCAAAATTATTATAATATTTTTCTAATATCAAGTCTATTAAACAGTGCATTGAAAAGCATCCTAGAAAGAAGTATATTTCTTTTCTTTTCTTTTTTTTTTTTTTTTGAGACGGGGTTTCTCTCTTGTTTCCCAGGCTGGAGTACAATGGCGCGATCTCGGCTCACCGCAACCTCCGCCTCCTGGGTTCAGGCAATTCTCCTGCCTCAGCCTCCTGAGTAGCTGGGATTATAGGCACGCGCCACCATGCCCAGTTAATTTTTTGTATTTTTAGTAGAGACGGGGTTTCACCATGTTGACCAGGATGATCTCGATCTCTTGACCTCGTGATCACCCGCCTCGGCCTCCCAAAGTGCTGGGATTACAGGCTTGAGCCACCGCGCCCGGCCGAAAGAAGTATATTTCAAAAATTTTTAAGTAGTTGCTTCTGATCGGAGATATAAAGATAATACTTTATTTTTTATTTGTACTTTACAGTACTTTGCAAATTTTCTTCCATGAAAATATCTTTATTTTATATCTAGAGAAAAAAAAAAGCTAAAAACTGAAGAATTAAAAAACAGAAAACAACACCAGACATGAAGTCCACAGGAGCAGTTATAGCTTATTACCTAGAGACATGACTATCTCAGGCAGCTTGGAAGGAGGAAGTTATTAAGTCATGGCTGAGTAGAGTTCTCTGTTTATTCTGAAACAACAAATTAAGATGGTCATGAGCCCATAAACTGACCTCACACTGTGTTGCTGTAGCTTTTCTTCCACTTTAGAGATCTTTGGCAATTGGCAATCATTTCACCATTTACTCACCTCTACTTGCCTCTGAAGATGGGAAAGCAGAGGCCCCTACTTCTGTAGTGAACAAGGACCAGAGCAGAGAACTGACATGCTCAAGGCCTTTGCACAGGCATATGAGGAGAACCGGAACAAAGGCCAGAGTCCATACCAGGTTAACCTCTTGCTGGCTCCACAGGACACACAGACCTCATCTCCTCCATCCACTGGCCTTCTCAGTTCTCATTTTCCTGACTGGAAGGACCATCCAGAAAGAGCAGGATGGGCTTTCTTCAGGATGGGTGGCCTAATGTTGGCAAGTGGTCTGAGGCAACCAGATCCACCTGTATGGAGAAATATCCAGAGCAGACCCTGAGGCCCCAAATATTTATCACCTGGAACTCATTAGACCTCCATCTGATAAGGAAGGGGCTCTGTATGAGCTATGCACAGAACAACCTATCTCTAATGAAGAAGACTTTTGGGTCCTTGTTGAGTTTGTCAAGGTTTCTAAAAGATAATCTCAATCATGTGTTATCATTGGATTCTACTCACAGATGTCAGTCATCAGGGAAAATTCAGCAGCTATTGTTTTTTAGTTGGACATATCAAAGCTTCAGAAACCCAGTTTCTTAGTAATTTTCTGTTGCTTATAATAGAATACCTGAAACTGGGTAATTTATAAAGAAATGAAATCTATTTTTTACAAATCTGGAAGCTGGGAAGTTCAGGGTCAAGGGGTTGCATCTGGTGAGGCCCTTCTTGCCAATGGGGACTCTCTCTAAAGGAGTTCAGGGCATCGTGTGGTGAGGAAGCTAAGTGTGCTAGCTCAAGTCTCTCTTCCTCTTCTTATAAAGCCACCAGTACCATTCCTGTGATAACCCACTAATCCATTAACTTGCTAATCTATTAATCCACGAATGGATTAATCCATTCATAAGCGTGAAGTTCTCATGACCCAATCACCTCTTAAAGGCCCCACTTCCCATTACTTCCACACTGGGAATTAAGTTTCAACATGAGTCTTTGAAGGGACAAACATTCAAACCATAATAACCAGGGTTACGTAAAAATGAAGAAAACAAAATAAACTTTTCCTTCTTGAAAAGATATTAGAAAGAGAAAAGCACTGATGGCAGGAAAAGAAAAAAAACCTCACTCTGAGCCTTTAAAAAATACAGATGATTATTAATGTTAATATTGCTGTTATTATCATTATCATTATTGAGAATCTGCAAGGTCCCAGATATAGTTTCAGGCCCCTTTCTTACAGTATTTCCAACCCTTAAAATAACCCCCCGGAGACAGATATCATTATCCCCAGCTGACAGGTAAAGAAGCCAAGGCTCAGGGAGGCTAAGTATCTTGTCCAAGCAAGGTGACCAACCATCCCAGTTTGTCCAGGACTCTCCCAGGTTCAGCACTGAAAGTCCTGTGTTCCAGAAAACCTCTCAGCCCTGAACAAACCAGGACAGCTATGCCAAGTCTACATAGCAAATAAATACAAAAGCATGGATTCCAACCAGGGTTTGTCTGACTCCACACCTCACTCTGTTTCAAATATGCCAATGAAAATCTCATTAAATGGGAAAAATAAATTCATAACTACACTTTTTTAAGTGGAAAAAATAAAAAAGGGAGAGAGAGAGGCAAGGAAGAAGAAAAAAACAAATGAAAGAAAGGGAGAAATTCATATAAATCTACTTTAAAGAAAAAAATATTTGCCAATGAAGTCAAGAAGCATAATACTTAATTTACTGTAAATTTTTTATTTTTAACACTCGAATTTTAAATAATGCCAAATAAGAGCCTGTCTCTGTAACTAGTGCATAGACAGATGGCAGAGATGGGGGAGGACATTGGGCTAACTGGTCCCTCAGCCTCTGCAAAGCTCTCAGTGTGCTCTGTGATATGTGTGCACTCTTAAGGGCTTCCAGGCTTAAGAGGACTCTGGTGTGATGCCACCCAGACGGGCAAAAAGCCCCAGCATCCCAAAGGTGGACTGTCTGTAGGAGAAATACCTGTTCCCTCCAGCAGTGGCAGCTACACAAACATTATGAGCTTATGTTTGGACCAGGGCTCACTTCATCCCAGTAGTCACTTTAGGCTAGAGCTTCCCCAGCAGCATGTGGGATCTGAGTCAGTTTCCATCAGAAAGGTTTCCCATTCCTTTCTCATCTCAAGTGGAACTAGCTGTGACCTGCTCACTCTGGTTGCAAGTTTTTGACCAGTCTAAGCTTTCCGTGTTATCAAAGCTGCCGCCCTTAGCCCTTGTTGACAATAAAAAGCTTATTTATTTTGTTCAACAGGCCAACTTGAATTTCCCCAAAGAATGTTTTGAAAGGTAAAATATCAAACATATTAAGCATGTAAGACTTTGCCGCCCATACTTATTGCCCTAAGGAGGGAGGTTGCTATGGCAATGCCTCTGGTAAGGAGGATGAGGTCTGGCTGAAGGGCAAATAAAGTATCACAGTGGGGCACAGGCTGCCCCACCAGGCAGCAAGCCCCTTACGATACTGGAAGTGTTTGCCCAAGTCTTAAGAATTAAGTCATGATTAAGAGAGAGTAAGAAAAACAAAAATGTCCAGCTGCAAAAAAAAAAAAAAAAAAAAGTTGAGGGCTAGGAGTGGGGGTCAGAATGTAGATAGAGATATCTTAAGAGTCAGCAGTGAATGAATGTGACTATGTCTTCTTATAACAGCTGGCAGAACCCACCCACCAGTAGATGTTGTACAGACAGGCCACACCCCATCCATCTGCAGAAGGGTACAGCCAGTGGAGCAGAGAGAACCCAACAAGGAATTCATTGGAGGGTTGGCATCAAATGACCTTCATGGCCTCTTTGGTAACACACCAAAACTCTGCAGAAATTAATACAAAAACTAGGCAGGAGGAGCTCAGCTTCCAGTATGGCTTAGTAAGCTCCTACCAGGCTAACCGTCCTGCAGATAACAAATACAAACACTGGACAAAATACAAAAAGTAATTATTTGAAGCCACTAGAGAGTGAACAAAGACGGATATATTCTGAAGGATAGCTGACATTTAAAAGAGAGGAAAAGTATAAAGCAAACTTTCGTTAAGGCTTCTCGCCCAAGGACAGGCCAAAGTCAGGTGGCACGAAGTAGCTAAAATCTGTTAGAGAATCTGCAGTGTTTCTAGCATGAAGAACCACGAGACAGAGTTGAGGACAACTACAGTCACTATAAGGTGGGCAGAGAATCTTAGAAAAAAGAGACCCAGGGGGAGAAGATCCAAGTTTTCTATAAAAACCCCTCACTGATTCTCTAGCTAAACCCTAAGCCACACAAGTATAGGGCTGACTACAAACAGCTGGCTTAGGGTCAAAAGCTGAATGGAAACTTGAGATGTCCCCGAGAAACAAAGTTTGCTGTATGAGAACAAGTAAATTAATTGTCTTCTCCAGCAAACAAACAAAAAAAAATCAATACTCTTTGGAAGACTATAATAGCATCTAGAGTCTCCAAAACATAATATTCACAATATCCAGGACACAATTCAAAATTCTCTGACATGCACATGACATGACCTATTTTCAAGCGAAAAGGTGATCAATGGAGACCTCACCCCAATAATCCAGATACTGGAATTAGCAGATGGGGATTTTTAAAGTAGCTATTGTAACTATATTCAAATACATAAAAGAAAATATGCTCATAATGACTAAAAAGACAAGAAATCTCACAGAGAAATAAAAATTATTCTTGAAAACAGAACTTCTGAAACTAAAAATACAATATCTGAAATTTTAAAATGTAGTATCTTAGCAAAGTGGAGATAACAGAGGAAATTATCAGTTAACTTGAAGATAGATCATTAGAAGTTATTCAAAAATAGAGAAAAAAAGTTTTAGCAAAAACAGAACCTCAGGGACTTGTAGGGTAATATCAAAAAAGAAACAATTGAGGCCAAAAGACAGTGTATTTTTTAGGGGCTGACAGGAAAAAAAAATGTACAAATACACTTCAAGAATGTAGGCAAATATAGTTTGCAGGTAAAAAAAAAAAAACCATGAAGATTCATTGCCAGAAAATCTGCATTATTAAAAAAATGCTAAAAGAGTTCTTCATTCTGAAGGAAAATAATACTAGATGAAAACCAGGATCTTCAGGAAGACCTAAAGAGCATCAGAAATAGACCTTGTTGAATAGGACATTGGATATCACTAGATGTAATGCAAGACTCAAAGCCTGAGAATTTGAGGCAGTCAGGCCCTCACCTCGCCTTCCACCATCACAGCGGTTCTGGCCAGCTATCAGCGTTCATACACTGCCTCACATAACTGGGAGTATGAATCCACGTGTAAAAGCACATATTAGCTTATGTACCAAAAGGAAACACAGTAGAATTAAGTAGCTAACAACAATAGGTAAGTCTTAGCAGTCTTTAAAATCAATACTAAACCATGAAAATCTTAACTTTACAAACTGAACTGAAAGAATATTTTTGAAAATGTTACTTTGTACATATTTAATGCAGAGGTGAAAAGTTCCAGGATGATAATTCCCTCCACAATCCCCATATCTCAAAGACATCACTTAGTGGGTCTCCAGATAATAAGCAAAGCCAGTACCAATGACAAAGAGTTCATCAATGGTCATTCTCTGAATGTCTTGCCTCATACTGGGAGGTGGTATCATGTAAGGACAAAAAAAAAGATGATTTTCACTTCATATTTCTCACCAACCTATCAGTTTGTTAGATGTTTGTTTTTATGTTTCAATCTCTCTTTTTATGTGTGCTAACACTTGAATATTTTGTGTGATATGTGTGTCTCTTTGTTTTATGTTTAAGAATGAGTTGAGTATTGGTAAGAATAAAGGAAATTTTATAATCCTTGGTTCTCAATCAGAATGTGCTAAAAAATGAGAGACTTCTAGACTCCTGGAACAATAACTGCAAAAAAATGTAATTTTAGGCCCAGTACATTGAGTTGATTGATTGAAAATATCTGCTAAAATAACTTTTTCACACTAGGGTGGTAACAGGAAAACTGTGTGTATATATGAAGGTTGTAAAGAGATAAGATTTTAAAAGAAATGAAACCAAGACTACTCTGTTTGCACTTAATCATCTAAAACCTATTTTTAAAAAGGATTACAGAGTTATCAATTAGTCATCATCATTGATGACAAATATTTCAACTCTCCTCTCCCTTCAGGCATATTTTTCTCCAGGATATGAAAGAAAAGTCTTTTCCAAAGCAGCTCTCTTTAGGCCAGATTCTCCCAAGGAAATTATTATGGCCCCTGCAGTGGACAGTTTAATCCCAGAGCAGCTAGTGAGGGTACAGTCTGCAGAGTAGGTTGGGATAGACAAGGAGTGTAAAGACACTGTTGTGAGATCCTACAGCTGACTGCCCTTCAGTTCTTCTGCTCTGCCCTGATTCATGTTTCTTGGAATGGAAACTCCAAAAACAGGCTGAACATGGGTCACCTCCACTTACATGCAACCCCTTAACACTCTTTTTTTCTTCATGGAAGCTAGCTCTTCTTTCTGTGAAGAGCAGAACTGGCACTTCATTTATTGTTCACCAAATTGGTTTCACACATTTAATATATTTTCAAGATTCAGTTGTGTTTACCTAATCAACAAACATGTATTAAACCTCTATTTTACAAAAACATGAAGAAACTTTGCTATTAAAATACAATATTTATGAACCATTTTTTTTAAAAAGTAAAGAAATAAAGGAAAAAACTAGCCTGCCACAGGTGAAACTTTTGAGTCCCATAGTAGGCACTCCTTTTGGATCCATCCACATCCCAGAACACACATAAGCTCCCCAAACAAAAACACCTCTCACTAAAGATATGCTCACTATCAAGAACTAGAGAGCATGTGAGAAAACAAACCATGATGAGAAAGTCACCCAATATAATAACCAAGAGAATTCCCATCTCAGTGTCTATAGCTAATAGAAAAATCTAAAAGAGACTATAAAATAAGTATATGTTGTGTCCAAAAAAATAAGAACGGTGTGGTGGGGGGATGGAGGAACATGTAGGATTTTAAAATAACCAAATAAAAATACAGTCATTGATACAAGAAACACAGATAAGTTAAACAGTGGACTAGACACAGCAATAGTGACTGAGGAGAGCAAGTCAAAAAAATGAGCCAATGTGTGAAGGAAAGAGATATGAAGACTAAAAAGGCTTTGGAGACATAGAATGGGGAACTTTAACATGCATTTAATTCAGGTTCCAAGAATGGAGAATAGTCAAATAAGGAGAAGACAATCCCTCTAAACTTGAAGACTTATGTTCTAGTGTTGAAAACACTCTTGTCTCCTGAGAAGTATTAAACCATACTTAGCTACATTCTAGTGAAAATGGAGAATATCAACAATAAAAAGAAAATCTTAAAATAAGAAAAAAATATGTGTATTACATATCTATGGCAATGAGACTGACAAATGGCAGAAGACTTTGTAATCATTGACAAAAGTACCAACAAATGGCAGAAGACTTTGTAATCATTTCTTCGAAGATCAGAGGGAAGACAACTGTCAAGCTAGAATTTTACACCCAGCTAAATCATCATTCCAAAGTAAGGACAAGATAAAGAGTAGCAATAGCAACTGTGATCAAAGCCTTCATGGGACCAGCGTAGAAGATACTGGAAATTCCAGCTGTCATCATGCTCAGAATGTGTAAGCCACTCAGGATTCTCCTAGCGAAAAGGGGTCAAACCTAAGGAACTGGAGATCCTGTTGACCTTGTTAGGTGGGGAATCCCATACAAATGTCACTGAGGATTCTATCCAGACACTCAAGAGCAGCTGAGCCTTGAATAGCAGTCATAATCTAAGTTTTAGTGTCATTTACCTATCTGAAATGACTTCATTAATTTGAGAACTGCAAAAATACGTATACTGGGTAAGCAGAGGGCCAAGATTAAACCTAAGCTATGCTCACCCTAAAATGCATACATCTATGAATACCCTGGTCAAGTCTTTTCATATGCAAGGAACAGAAAACCCACTCCAAGATTCTGGCTGTCCCTGCCAAGTGCTTACTCATCAACCAATAATGGTTGCCCCACCCAGATCCAATTCTGTGTGAACTTCTAGTTAAAGTATCTACTACTGCCTAAGCAGAGTCTACGTTTCCCTTAGTTTAAATTCTCTCAAGAGAGAAAATCTGATTGACCACTACCCAATGAAATGTTTGCCACTCCTCTCTCTGAAGAGTCCACCTCTGATTCAATCAGCTCCGTCCCTGTGGAGCAAGAACTGTTGGCTTGCCTACTCAACATCCATTCCATCATCACTATCACTTTTTTCTTACTAACTCCTATGGCACTATCCTCAGCTTAAGGGGTATATTCTGATTTGCCTAAGTCATAGTGTCCCATTCCCCTTATCAGTAATTGGTTTAGGGGATGGAGCACATGACCCAGTTTCTTTTTGTTTTTTAAGTCTTTATTTTTTAAAAGCAGTTTTAAGCTCACAGCAAAATTGAAAGGAAGGTACAGAGATTTCCCACATCCTCACACATGCATAGACTCCCCCATTTTCAACATCCCCCACAGAGTGGTACCTTTGTTACAACTGATGAACCTACCTTGACACATCATTATAACCCAAAGTTTACAAGGGTCAGTTTTGTTGTACATTCTATGGGTTTTTGACAAATGTATAATGACACATATCCACCACTGTATTATCATACAGAGTAGCTTCACTGCCATAAAAACCTTCTGTGCTCTGCCTATTCATCACTCCTTGCCCCAACCCTTGGCAACCACTGACCTTTTTACTGTCTCCATAGTTTTGCCTTTTCCAGAATGTCATATAGGTGGGATCATACTGTATGTGGCCTTTTCAGACTAGCTACTTCCAGTTTGTGATATGCACTTAAGATTTCTTCATGTCTTTTCATGGCTTAATAACTTATTTATCTTTAGTACTGAATAGCATTCCATTGTCTGGATGTACACAATTTATCCACTCACCTACTGAAGGACATCTGGATTGCTTCCAAGTTTTGGCAACTAAGAATAAATCTGCTGTAAACATCTGTGTGCGGGGTTTTGTGTGGATATAAGCTTTCATTTTCTTTTTGTAAATACCAAGAAGCATGATGGTTACATCATATGGCAAGGGTATGGTGAGTTTTGTAAGAGCACATGACCCAATTTGGACTTCATAAAGGAAAGATTCCAGCATTTCTTCATTGAAGAGAAAACTTCTTCACTCTTAATGAAGAGACAACAAAAGAGGCAGCTCCATCCTTGGAAACACCCCCCCACACACACACACACACCCCCACACACACTAAGTTGTGCTCACCCTAAAATGCATACATCTATGAATACCCTGGTCAAGTCTTTTCACACGCACATGCACACCTTCTTCCTCCAAGGAGGAAGCATTCTTATGACTACATGTGATACACCGGAAGTACTGCAGCCCAAAGATGAAGCCAGCATGGATAAAGTCAGAATAAAACAAGTCTGGGGAAATGGAGCCAGAGCTCTACTTTACATTCCTCACCTGACAACACCCATCTCTGAACTTTTTATAATGTGTGATAAGTCTCTTTATTGCTTAAGTCAATTTCAGTTAGGATTTACTATTGTTTAAAGCCAAGGCATCCTAATCAAAACATGGACACCCAGGCCAGGCCTCCAACAAAGACCATGTGTAGGTCCAGCTCCCACAGAAATATCCATGGTGTCATGTGGGTTTTGTGGATTTGGAAAACACGAGGAATGAACAGCGTTCTGGGAACTCCCATCTCATGAGAAGAAAAGTGAAAAAGAACAAGTTTGAGTAGGGAGGAGTAAGAATAATTCTATTGTTCTCTAAGCTAGTGTGCATAGACTCATGTCTGAGTTCCAGGACATACACATTGCAAAAGATAGAAAAAAGAAAATATATATATATATATATATATATATATATATAAAAATGACTGTTTCACTAAAATCTCTGTGGCATACTGAAAGGTGCTAGTAGCTTTGGTGCCATGATCTGGCCATGTCAGGAGAACAAACGAAGCTTCCTGAGGAGGAAGGGAGTCTTTGAATACTGGGTACTAAATGTACATGAAAGTGCTCCTTTTTGAAGCCAGAGACAACGAATGGTTGAATCTTAAATGCCAACTCAGACCAATTCCAACGGACTATGCTGAGAAGGACTCAGGAATGGAATAATGTCATAATCAGCTGGCAATGCTTGTCATAGAACTGACTGGGAAGCAGCAGTACACATGCCACATGTTTGCCCTGTTGAATTCCTTTCTCAGACGGACCTCAGCCAAACACTCCCTGCATCAGTGAAGATGCATTCCCTCTAACACCCATGTTACATATTCAAAAATCTCACATTTTATTTTCTCTACTCTTAAGCAAGGATACACAAACAAAAGCGTACTGTCTCTAACCAATCTAATCATTGTTGAACAATCCCCCAAACCCAGAAGCTGTTCTTGTCACATTTATTGTCCCTTGTGCTTCAGGGTACTTGACGATCCTCAACTACTGCTGTTTCTTGAAGAGCAACAGCACTCCACCTAGTAAATTTTACTTCAGAATTTTAGTACTATTGTTATTTTCAGCATTATTTTTGTCTGTCTGCTTCATCCTATTGTAACAATGAGTAGCTTTGACATGCTTCAAAACTTCTTTTGTTCTTCCAGGGAGCTTTTGGAGAGGGTCCCATTTCATGATGTCCCTATGAAACAAGGTCATGGAGAAGCCTTTGAATTTACTTCCACAAATATTTCTTTGAGTACCTATTTTGTACCACGTGTCACAACAGGTAGAAAGACGAATAAGGAAGAAAAAGAGAAGGATCATTTGTCAATATTCTGGTGTGCTATGCAATGTGCTAACGCCATGCTTGGGGCTTGGAAGCATTCAGGTCATTCCATTCCCATAACTACCTCCCAAAGCATCATGATCACAGTTACAGCTGAGGAAACCGAGGCTTGGGGAGGTTACATGACCTACCCAGTCATTCATCTAGTGGTGACTGGAGCTGGGATCTGAATCATGTCTGTCTGACTCAAAGCCCATTTCAATTCTCCTAACATGAAACCAGTTGAGAAGTATGGTTCACACTGGGGAGGGTATCTTGGGAAATTTTGGGGCAAAGCACCTCCTGGTCCAGTGTATGAAATCAGGCCAGTTACTAACCTGTCTTAGCCTCAGCAGCACAGTCAACACAGGCTAATACCTACCTTGCAAGGTGGTTGCAAGGATTCAAGATAATGAGTAAAGCATCCAGCACACAGTATGTGGTCTATGAATAGCTATGTTATTCAGAGTTTTGTAAATTACCATTTCTCAAAAAGGCAGGAGCTATTTTCTGAAACAGCGAATTCTTGGAACTTGCAAAGTGTGTGTATAATGAAAGTTAGGATCTAAGCTAGCGAGATTTTGCTATATGGCTTTGAGAAGGTATATGACTGTGGAAAAATCTCAGGGAAGTCTGCAAGAAAAAAAAAATCTCAAAGCAGAGACAAGTTCAGAGACTTGCTTTCGTATTCCCAAATCTTCATTCAGCTGAGCTATTGGCCAGGAATGACAAGAAGACTCACCATTGTTTAAGCCTGCCTGTGAGTTTGCATAAAATGTGATTTAAAACAAAAACAAACCAAGGATCTGGCCCCCAGGGATAGCCAAAGTATCTGCTGTGAGTAGAAGACCATTATCTATACTTCCTGGAATCCCACCACAAATCTTTACAGAAAGGCACAAACTCACATTGGATCAGGCTCTTGTTGGTCTCTAGGGAACGCTGACTTTGTTTATTAATGCTACAACAAATGTGTCTCTGAATAAGGGAATTGACAGGACAGCTGTCTCTGCATTGAAACCTGATTAAAAGCAAGACCAACCCCTTCCAGTCTCTCAGGAGTCTTGGCAGTTTCTAAGCTGTCCTTTGTGATTCAGCGATGTCATGGCAGGAAAACTCCATCCTTGTTTCTTTGGGTGATAATGCACGCAGCGCAGCATGAATACTCAAGCCCTACTCTGGAGGCAGAACGGCATAGGCCCTGAACCTTTCCAGGAAAGGACCCCTTAAACACAGGGGAACAGTGGGGATAGTTGCACAATATTATAAATATACTGAGAGCTACTGAATTGTATACTTTGACATGCTGAAATTACATTATGTGAATTATATGTTAATAATAACACATTTTTTAAAGAGGAAATAGCCTATGTCCTTGCAAGGCCAGTAGGGCCAGGACTCAAGTGGACAGCACTAAGTATGAAGAAGCCTTTTGCATGTTGCATTCTGCTCCTTAATATATCTATATCTGTTGCAACTGTTTAAAGTTATTTACCAGTTAAAATGCTTAACTTTTATCCCCTCGGATATTCAAATAAAATTGATACCCCAGGTAGACGTACCTTAGATGGATAATCCTGTGGCAGCACCACTCACTTGTGGCTTGAGAAACACGAAGGGGAGGTGGGCTTACCAGGGTGAGATCCCAAGGTGTGGATCCCACAGTATGAATCCCAGGATGTGGATCCTACGGTATGGGCGCCTAAAATGGTGCTAAAGTTCTGACTTAGGGTAAGTCTCACTCACATTTTTCACAGAATAAGTTCAGAACTCTGGGCTATCAAAAGCCCATCGTCACGTGTGGACCCATGCATCCACTCTCACCCTTCCACATTTTGTTCACAGTCCTGCCTCAGGTTACAACGCCCGATGGCAGCAGGCATCGTTCACATTGTGTGTGCCTGGCTCTGAGACTCAGGGCAGTCTCCCCACCCCTCGTGGGGTCCATGCCACACATGAAGCAGGCCTCTGGGGGTGGTCTCACCTATATCCTCCAAGAATCTTCGAGACTGTTGCTCTACAACACCAGTGGTCCCTTCCAACCAATGTCCTTTCTTGCTTCCAGCTGACATGGTGACCTCATGCTCTCCAGCTTCAATTTTAAGCCATGGTGGAAAATGTTTGTGCATGCCTTGCACAATGGACATACCTTGCTCTTCTCACTCCACCCACAGGCCTTTTGCCTAGTCTGCCTGCAGGTGGCTGTGTGTGGAAGCCAGGGGTATGCCAACACGGAAAGAAATCACATTCTAGGAATGTGGGGGTTACCACCTTAAAAGTCAAAGAAAAGACATGAAGACGCGGTTGGTAGATGTGTCAAGCTACATTTACATTATGAAATTCCAAATGGTAAATTTAACAAGACCATAACATTATCATTCAGATTCTCTGCATACTCTGGGTAGGATGTGTATTTGTGCTCAACAACAAAGCACAGCAACAAGATTTGAGGGAGTTGTTGGAAGCCAACATTTACAATAGGCTGACATGTGACTCAGCATTGCAAGTAAGCAATGATGTCACCAGCATGACGGGTGAAGCCCAAAGACACCTAGATCTACTAATCTGTGGGTTCTAGGTAAGCTCATGTTCCCTGCCGGAGGGCCCAGAGTGCCCCTCACAGCAACAGAGCGGTCACCAACACCCTCTGCACTCACCCCCACTATGCTCTATGGTCTATGGCCCCACTGCCAGCCTCCCTCTCATCTCTGAAATCCAGACTACCATTTTTCTGGCTTCCTCCAGGACACCCTCAAACCACCATCTACACCCACTGCAGATCTGCACACACCACCTGCCTCTGTCTCCCGGAACAGGGCTGCCTTCCCCTTCTGAGACCCAGTTCTGTCACACAGCTGTGTGGGCCCCTAATGATATAGCTGTGAACCCCGTAATTCCTGAAGGGCTTTTTCAAAAGTCATTTTGTTTCTGTTATACATTAGTCACAAAAGAACTAATTCTAAAGCAAATTAAAAAAAAAGACAATTATGTGAAAAACGGCTCGGAACCATGAAATAGATGCTGATTATAAATATAGGCTTCAGGCATTATGAAATGAGGCAGCTCTAAATTTTCAAAGAACAAAGAAAAAGCAAGAGGATTTTTTTAATATCAGAAAGACTTTCAGGTTATAATTAGTAAATTGACTAACCTTTTTAAAGGTAAAAGTGAATTTCTAAAGCCTGCAGCATTCATGGAATTATATATACTGTAAGTCTAGGGGATTGACTCTGCCAGCCTCCTCACTTCATAGATGAGAAAACAAAAGGTTCCATGACTTTCTCAAGGTCATAAAACAAGTCTGTGGCTGCCAGGATTTTAACTGGAGCTTCTGACCTCCATCTTCAGTTTCTTTCACCCATTCTACAATGGAAGCTACTTTCACAAATAGGGAACATGGTTGGCACATGTGGCAAGCTACATTTACATTATGAAATTCCAAACGGTAAAAATTTAACAAGACCAGAACACTATCCAATTAATCTTCAGATCACTTGGATAAATATATGGAGATGGTGTTTGTGGAGGTGGTGATAGTGATGTGGTGGTAAGAGGGTGGTAATAATAGTAATAGAGATAGTAGAGGAGGTGGTAATAGCCGTGTTGATAGAGGTGGAAGTGGTAGTGGTGGAGATGGTGGTTGCGGTGGTGATAGAGGTGGTGATGGTGGTAATGGAGTGATGGTAGTGATGTGGTGGATGTCGAGGTGGAGGAGGCAGTGCAGGTGATGGTAGTGATGGTGGTGGTAGAGGTGGTGACAATGGTGGTGGTGGTGGTG
>NW_022436944.1:28577762-28655654 GCF_009761245.1 Sapajus apella | reverse complement strand
ATGGTGGTAGTAGAGGTGGTGACGGTGGTGGATGTGAAGGTGGATGAGGTAGTGAAGGTGATGGTGGTAGAGGTGGAGGTGGTAGTGATGATGGTGGAGATAATGAACATAGTGGTGAGGCTGGGAACAGTGGTGCACACCTATAATCCTAGCACCTTAGGAAGCTCAGATGGGAGGATTACCTGAGCCCAGGAGTTCAAGACCAGCCTGGGCAACATAGGGAGACCCCATCTCTATAAAAAATAAAAAATTAGCTGGGCATGGTGGCACACATCTATGGTCCCAGCTACTCAGGAGGCTGAGGCAGGAGGATCTCTTGAGCCTGGGAGGTCGAGGCTGCAGTGAGCTGTGATCACACTACTGCACTCTAGCCTGGGTGATAGGGCAAGATCCTGTTTCAAAAAGAAAGAAAGTAGTGGTGGTCTGCATATGTGCTGGGAAGTTGAGGAGTAAGGGACAGTTCAAGGGCATGTCAGCCAAAGCTGAAATTCAGTAAAGAATGAATATATATAAGAAATGGTGGAATGAGGAAAGGGATTCAGCAGGTATACACAAATCAGTTAGATGTATCTATAAACAACTGACAGAAATGGTACAGCAGCTGAGGAAGCAACAGGGTCATACGGATCTTTAAGCGTGGGATTGCCATGCACGTTGGATATTTCCAGGCTGGGGAAAAGCTCCTAATAGTGAGGGTCCTGGGGTACAGGTACCAGTTGTGAAACCCATCAGCATTTGTTGATTGCCTTTTCTGTGCAAACACCTCAGCTGGGCCTGGGCAACACAAGCGTATGCAGAAAGCAAGAGAGGCCACACCCTGTCCTGCTCCATTTCCTACCTTCAAATGTTGGGGGTTTTGTGTTTCATTTTGTTTTTTTAATCATGAAAGAGTTGCCTAGCTGAATAAGACAATTCGACAAATCCTGCTAAACCGTGAGTGGTGGTACAGGCTGGAGGAGCCCAGCTTACTTCTTACAGTGAAGTTTGCCTATCATTAAAAAGTACCTGTGTAGCCATTCACTTTGTGGCCCACAGTGCCACCATGTGGAAGGCACCTGTTGGCTGGACACACACAAAATAAAACTGAAGCGGTAGCAGCTTTCAAACCAATCCATCACCTTCACTCAGGGAACCCAAAGCACTCCCTCCATGTGACTATTATGCTCATTTTAGCAAAGAAAAAGCTGTTGAATCTGTGGGTTCAACGAACGCTTAGTGATCAGCTATGTGGCCTAAGTTCTCACTGATTTCCTGTCTAAGATCGCTGACTGTGGTCAGAATCATAGAATCAATGGGCATCTCTCTATTCTTTCCACCAATCATTGGATTCATTGCTCTGATAGAGTTTATTGAGTAAAAAATGCAGCTTTCTCTTTCACAAAAGCCTAACAATGGTCAGCTATTGCCAATAGAAGAACAAATCAGCTCACCGCATCTTTTCTGGATCAGGTCCTTATATTCACAACCCTCTGAGCTTTATTTAAATCCTCTCTATCCCTTTGAAACATTTTTCTTTCCAGCTCCTTGCTTAGGTTAGCCCTTCTCACTTGTCTTGTCAGCCCTTCTCACTACTGCATGAAGGATAATGCATGAAGACACCCCTGGCACAATTACTGCCTCAGATTTGGCCCCC
Source organism: Sapajus apella (assembly GCF_009761245.1). Taxonomy (NCBI): domain Eukaryota; kingdom Metazoa; phylum Chordata; class Mammalia; order Primates; family Cebidae; genus Sapajus; species Sapajus apella. The sequence goes on along the minus strand of NW_022436944.1, from coordinate 28,654,021 downwards.
ATTCAGGTTATCAAATGATGAGTGTCTGCCATGGGCAGATACAAGTGGTACAAGCATCACAGACACTCCCTCCCTAACAAACTTAACAAATGTTGGTGTCTCCACTGGCACCTGTTTTCTGTCTACCATTCTAAACATTGAGCCTGCATCTTTACATCCAGCAGGGAGACAGGCTTGCAACCTTTTGTAACAGACACAGGCATGAACACAGATGTAGAGAAGGCCATACAGGTGCAGGACAATTCCTTCCACATCCTTTCCACCTGAGCCTAGAGAGAACTTAGCGGATCTTTGCAGCTCCCCTCAGAAACTGGTAGTGAGGCCAGGCGTGATGGCTCACACCTGTAATCCCAGCATTTTGGGAGGCCAAGGCAGGCAGATCACCTGAAGTCAGGAATTTGAGACCAGCCTGGCCAACACGGTGAAACCCTGTCTCTACTAAAAATACAAAAATTAGCCGGGCATGGTGGCACATGCCTGTAATCCTACCTACTCAGGCAGGAGAATCGCTTGAATTCAGGAGGCAGAGGTTGCAGTCAGCCGAGATCGGGCCACTGCACTCCAGCCTGGGCAACAGAGCAAGACTCCATCTCAAAAAAAGAAAAAAACTGGCAATGAGAGACATGGGGAAGAGAAGAAAGTGCAGAATCACACTTGATGCTCTGTTGATTTTAAAGCTTTACTTAGATTCCCTGTAAGCCTAGAATTTGGTTATAATATGTGAGTCAGCTTATTGTAGATATATAATTCACTTTGGATTTTCTAAAGCTGAAAATGATCTTAATCTTTATGTCGGTTACATACCACTACTAGGTTCCAACCGTGAGACCAAAGCATCTTCTATTGCCTAAATTGTGGGCTCAGGTTTTCAGGTGATAAAAATCTTTTTCAGGTTGTAACTATAAACCTATTATAAATTTCCAATCAATGTCACTCCTATATGTATAAGTTAAGGACATTCTTCAATTTACCTCAGAAAATACAGCTAATTAAATTTTCTTTTTTTATATTGAATTACACAGTCATGGAATGGAAGAGCTGGTATGGTCCAAAGACACAAACCAGTGCAGCAGCTCCCAAGTGCTAGGCTCTGGACCAGAGCTGGTCCATTACCACATTTTCATTTGTCTAAGACAAAATGTGGGACCAATTGTCCACTCTTGCACAGTCGTATCTTCTTACTCTTCTGGTATTAAAATGTCCTTTATAAAATGACGGTGCTTGCTAAATACTTCATTTCATGTGCTGACTTGGCAAATTAAAAGTTAGCAACCTTGAGTCAACTGCAAAACTTTTTGTTAATAGCCTACAGCACACTGCTACCCCATACTACCAGGGATTATACTCCTGCATTACAGAGAACTAGCCTGATAAGAATCCAGAACAGGAAGAATTGTGAGAAATAAGACTTTCTACTTAGAGGTATTCAGAAGATGCCTACAACTAAGGTTCAAGACTCAACTTTAAAAAATATTTCTTTTTTTTTTTTTTGAGACTGAGTTTCGCTCTTGTTACCCAGGCTGGAGTGCAATGGCGCGATCTCGGCTCACCGCAACCTCCGCCTCCTGGGTTCAGGCAATTCTCCTGCCTCAGCCTCCTGAGTAGCTGGGACTACAGGCACGCGCCACCATGCCCAGCTAATTTTTTGTAGTTTTAGTAGAGACGGGGTTTCACCATGTTGACCAGGATGGTCTTGATCTCTTGACCTCGTGATCCACCCGTCTCAGCCTCCCAAAGTGCTGGGATTACAGGCTTGAGCCACCGCGCCCGGCTTAAAAAATATTTCTAATTAGAATTCATGAAGGCACCTACCTGTCAAGGCATTCCATGCGTTCATCCATATGTGGGGATTGGGATGGCCTCACAAAAATGTGATATAATTTCAAACTTGAAAAATAGCCAATATAAAATTCTAAAAGAGAAAAATAACCAGGGTATCTGTGTCTTGCAAGATGGTAAAATAAATGATACAATATCCATGATTAAAAATAGCACACTGTCAGGACTAAATGAATTCAGCAGTTACAGGACACAAAATCAACACACAAAAATCAGTTGCATTTCTATACATTAATAATGAACAATCTGAAAAAGAAATTAAGAAGACAATTCCACTCACAATAACATCAAAAATAAAATAATACACCAAACCAAGGAATCAAAAGATTTGTACACTAAAAACTTCAAAACATTGCTGAAAGAAATTAAAGAAGACACCAATAAATGGAAATGCATCCTGTGATCATGGATTGGAAGATTTAGTATTGTTAAGATGTAAATACTACCCAAAATCATCTACAAATGTGATGCAATCTCTATCAAAATCCCAACACTTTTTGCAGGAATAGCAAAAACTAACCTAAAATTCATATGGAATCTCAAGGAACCCTGAATAGTCAAAACAATCTTGAAAAAGAGAAACAAAGTTGAAAGTCTCATGCTTCCTGATTTCAAAATTTATGACAAAGCTATAATAATCAAAATTGTGTAGTACTAGTATAAAGACAGACATGGTGTAGAACAGAGACCCCAGAAATAAACACTTGCATATATGGTCACACGATTTTCAACAAGCATGTTAAGACATTCAATGGGAAAAGGACAGTCTCTTCAACACATGGTGTTAGGAACACTTGATACCCATGTGCAGAATAGTGAAGTTTGACCTTCCCCTTCTCCGCCTTACAACATATACAAAATTGAACTCAAACTGGACCAAAGATCTAAATGTAAGACCTAACGCTATAAACTCTTAGAAGAAAAGATGGGAGAAATATTCACAACATTGGATTTGGCAAGGATTTCTTGGAAATAACACCAAAACACAGGCAATAAAAGTAAAAATAGATAAATTTGATTACACAAAAACTGAAAATTCTTGTGCATCAAAACACACAATGAACAGAGTAAAAGACAATCTATAAAATGGAAGAAAACATTTGCAAATCATATCTAACTCCACAATATTTAAGATCCTAACTCAACAACAGCAGCAACAAATAATCCAATTTTAAAATAAGCAAAGGACTTGTATAAACATCTAACCAAAGAAGATACACAAATGGCCAACAAGCATATAGAAAGGTGCTCAACATCACTAATCATTAGGGAAATGCAAATCAAAACTGCAATGAGATGTTATCTCACATCCATTAGGATGGCTAATATTTAAAAAAAAAAACAAAATAACAAGTGTCAGCAAAGATGGGGGGAAATAGGAACACATGAGCATTGTCTGTGGGAATATAAAATGGAAAACAGTATACAGGTTCCTGAAAAACAGAAAATAGACTATATGATTACTATATGATACAGTAATTCCACTTCTGGGTATATATCCAAAAAAAAGTTAAAAGTAGGATCTTGGAGAAATATTTGCACAGCTGTGTTTATAGCAGCACTATTCATAATAGTCAAGATGTGAAAGCAACCCAAGTGTTGACAGACAAATGGATTTTTTTAAATGAGATATATTCATATAATGGAATATTATTCAATCTTTAAAAGGAAGGAAATTGTGACACAAGCTACAACATGGATAAACCTTGATGGCATTACGCTAAGTAAAATAAGAAAGTCACAAAAAGACAAATACTGTATGATACTACCATATAAGCCACCTACAGTAGTCAAAATCATAGAAAATAGAATGGTGGTTGCCTGCGAAGGGGTTGGGGGGAGACAGGAAATTGTTTAATGGGTATAAAGTTTCTGTTGGGGAAGATGAAAAAGTTCTGGAGATTGGTTGTCCAACAGTGTTAATATACTCAACACCATCAAACAATACAATTAGAAGTGGTTAAGATGGTAAATTTTATGTATTATTTTACAATTAAAAATGAATTTTAAAAAACTGGGCAATATCAGAATAGTACCAGAATAGTCAGATTAATGGAATATCTAAAAAGTCCAGGAATAGACTACATACAACAATTTACATTTGATGGAGCAGGCATTTTTTAAGTGAAGAAATGATGAATTGTCAAGTGATGCTGCTGAGATGGCTAATTTTAAAAATAAAATAGATCCCTAACTTACTAATACCGCTCAAAAAATCCAGATATAGTACATATTCAAAATTTCAAGACTTTTTAAACTAGTAAAAGAAAACATAGATGAACATGTAGAAGTCTTAGAATGAAGACCTTCCTAATTATGACACCAAAAGCAGAAATTATAAAGCAAAAACACTGATTACTTAGACAGCTACAACTTAAAATCTCTTTATAGCAAAAAAACTCCATGAACATAATTAAAAGACAAATGATTAACTAGAAAGGAGAAAAAGTAACATATATAACAAAGGATTAATATTTTCAATATATTAAAAACTCTTAAGAGCAATAAGACACAAATTACATAATAAAAATGCAGTCTCTAAAAATCAAAAGTAAAATAAGGCATCCAGTAGCATAACTACAGAGAGGAACTACAAGTTACTTAAAATACAGTAATTTCACAGGACATCCCAAGTGGGATCTACCTTAAGGACAAAAACAACTCCAAAAAGTTAATAACAAATTTTAAATTGTTTTCAGTATTCATACTATAAGCAATAGGGTGAGTATTGCCATTTCTAAGACTATGATTGTGATGTTAACAGCCAGGATTTTTGGTATGGAAGAAAAGCAATATAGATATATTAGATCAACAAGATAAAGTAAAAATTCTGTAGCCAGGAATTTGAATAGTGAGTATCAACATGAACTCACAATATTTTTATTGTATTTCCTATCTCTGTGCACTGAAAGATCTTAGAAACAATAAGTCTAGAAGTAATAGGCACCCCTAATACCCAGATTATTTCTATAAATATACTTTCCTTCTTAAAAAAAAAAAAAACAGGATTCCCCCAGATAAATTACTAATTTTAGGTATGGGGCAAGAAATGTATGCAATGGGCCTGGTAGGAAGCTATCAGACTACTAACGTCATATCAAAATCATTCAAGAATCAAATTAAAGAGGCACCCAAAGACAGGACAATCTCAGCATTAATAAAAATAATAGCTACAAAGGATTTAAACAAATCAAATACATTTAAATACATAGGTTGTATGGCACCTATTAAAGATACTAGGAAATTAACTCATTATTCTGAAAAAAAGAAAGACTTGAGCCTTTAGCTGCTTTACCTGTATGAATTGTACCTCAGGGCAAGCATACAGTATGATGTGAAGAATTCCTCTTTACAGAAGTTTTCCAGCTAGCAAATATCAAAGGAATCACAGACTTAGACTATCAAAATTTTAGAGATCTCTAAGTAACAGATGGATTTAGGCAATGGTCATCAATGTGTATCATCATGCCATCATCATCACAAGAAAGGAGAAAAAGATTGTGTCTCCTAACGGAGATGCACAACACTACTGATGAAGAGTCCTGCCAAAACACAAAACAGTCAAAGCTGAATCTGATCAAGTATTTAGCTCTAACTACAAATTTACAGATAGTTCAGAAGAAAGAGGAATACAAATACCACCACAGTAATCAATTAGCAAAATCCAGACTGTGGGGAATTAAGACAATCTGATTTATTCATCAAGAGTAAAAATAATACAAATCATGGGGGAGGAAGAGAGGAAAGGAGGGAAGAAGGGAAGAAAGGAAAGAGGGAAAAGTGGAATTGGAATCTACAGATTAAAAAAGACAAATATGTGTAGTAAAATAGAGGAATTGTGGATACTGAATAGATACTTGATGACATTTAGAAAAAAAGTATTGATTTTTGTTGTAGTGTGATGGTGGTACAATGGTTATTTTTGAAAAGAAAGTATCTTTTAGAGACACATACAGAAATGTTTGTAGAGATAATGATATTATTTAGAATAATATATAGTATTACATGTATATTACTTGGAATAATATGCAGTATGATATCATAATATACAATATTATTTGGTGAAATATTTACAGGAAACAAGATTCCCTATGTGTTGATAATTGTTAAAACTGAGTAATTGGAACACCAAGGTCATTATACAATTCTGTCTATTTTTATATATGCTTGAAGTTTTTCATAATAAAAAAATAAAACAGCAACAAGAAAAATTAACTACAGGCAACTCATAAAAGAAAAAATAGCAACAATCAGTATGAAAAGAAATAAAAAAGAATTTTCCTCTAGAAAAAAATCTTAAAAATGCAAGTTTCTTAAAAGGTGAGGTTTCATTTTTCACGTATCACATGGCCAAAACGTTGAAAGATGAATGATACCCCTGGTAGCAAGAGAATCCAAAAACTAGCTTTCTTGTGTGCTCCAAACACTAGTAGACTAAATGGCTCAAGTTTTTTGGAAAGTATTTGGCAATATGTAACAAAAGTACATAGGGAAAGGAGCTAGAGTTCCAGGGCCAGGCTGCCAAAGTCAGATTGCAGTCACGCCACTCACTGGTGGCAGGACCCAAAGTAAGTTCCTTAGCGGCTGTGTGCCTCAATTCCTAGCCCATAAAATGCATGCACTGTAATAGTGGCATCCACCTCAAAGGATGCTGTGAGGCTAAATCATAATATTCATACCAAACTTGGACTAGTGCCTGGTATATGGTGCTGGCTTTCATTATTATGTTGGCCCAGCAACCTCACTTCTAAGAATTTAAGGAAATCTTAATCAAGTACACAAAGACCTATATACATATTTTTAAATCACTTCATGATTTACATAACGCAAAAAGTAGAAATGGCTGGTTTAAAAATTTTTTGCAGTCTTTGCCTGGAATACTAGGTGGCCATTAAATATAACTATCTTATATTTATACGTACAGACATGTACATGTTTACTGATATGAAGACATTTGTAATCTGTTTCCCAGGAGGAAAATCAAGCTAGAGAAGAACTGAACCCTAGGAAGGAGATTTTTTTCATCAGTACACATACATCTAGACGTTAACAATAATTGACTCTGAATTTGTGGTTATTCAAATTTATTTTTCTTTTTATCTATATTTTCTAATTTTTCTGTGTCAATCTTATTTGTCTAATTTTTAAAAGATCTGTTCATATGTTCCATGGTTCTGGTAAATCTTGTGCTGATTAATTTTAGATTCAATTTGATGAGATTAAGAGATACCTGGACAGCTGTAAAACATTGTTTCTGAGTAGGTCTGAGAAGGTGCTTCCAGAAGAGATTAGCATTTGAATCAGTAAACTGAGTGAGGAAAATCTGCTCTCACCCATTGTGGGTGGGCACCATCCAATCTGCTGTGGGCCTAGATAGAAAGGCTCTCTCTCTGGAGTCGGGACACCCAGCTTCTGTCCTTCGATGTCAGAACTCCAGGTTTTCTGGCCTTTGCACCCCAGGACCTGTACCAGCAGTCCCAGGTTCTCGGGCTTTTGGATTTAGACTGAGCCGCTCTACCAGCTTCCCTCATGCTCCACTTTACAGATGGTCTATGCCGTGACTTCTCAGCTTCCATAATCATGTGAGCTAATTCCCTTAATAAATCCCATCATTTATTAGAGAAATTTGCTAATAAATTATCTATACATATATATACATACACGAACATAAGTATACATATATATGTATACACATAAGTATCTATACATATATACACATAAGTATCTATACATATATACACATAAGTATCTATACATGTACACATACGTATAATGTATAGATACATATAAATATATATGTATATATATGTATACTTATGTGTATATATGTATATATGTATAGATACTTATGTATGTATATATAGTTTATACTTTATATGTATGTGTGTGTATATATATATATATATATATATATATATAAATGTCTTCTGGTTCTGTTTCTATGGAGACCTAATACAACTTATTAAAGAATTTTAAAATATATTTGAAAATGGGGAGAGGTGAACACAGCATAGAAAAACCAAAGTAATATGTTAGTCAAAGCCTCCAAAGTAGATAGAAAAACCCATTTGGAAACATATGATATAATGACGAACATTCAAGAATAGGGACATTCTCACTGGTAATCATCACCAGTGTGCACACACACATACTAACACATTTACTGTTTTCATTTTGGTTCCCCCAAAGGTGGAGCTAGGGACAAGGACTTGGGTGCAGATTAATTTATCTCAGAGGTGCCCATAAGAGAAAGAAATGAAGGAGAGAGAAAAATGAAACAGAAAGGAGGAAGGTTGATGAACTATGCATTCATAATAGTAACTGCATACTAGTGAGAACTAGCACTCAATCCCACGAGGGACTCTGAGAAACCATGCAGAATAAACCTCAGAGGTGCTGCATGGAAGCACAGGAAGCCTGGAACAATTACTCATCAACTCCCATCCCACCAGGGTTGTGGGCTGATCTGGTAGCATCAGCTCTCCTGAACTTCCTCACTGAGCTGCTTCCTTTATACCACAATACCCCCCAGCCCGCCCCCTCCCCTAGCCGCCCTGCTCCACCACCAGACCCTTTTTGCTCCCTGCAGTGCATTTCCTCCATCACCTTCCTATGAGAACTTCAAGGCCTCGCCAGGTGTCAGGACCATCCAGAGGTCAAAAGAAGTCTGGGTGAGGTAGAGGTGCTAATAGATGAAAGAAGACTGACCTTGAGTTGAGTTGATAATATTTGAAGTCCAGTGATGAGCACATGGGTTCATCACACTATTCCCTTTATTTATATATATGTTTGAAATTTTCCATAGCAAAAAGCTAAAAATAGATTTTTGCTATGGCAGGGATGGAGGTTCTTTGCTGAGTCTCAGTAAAGAACAAAATGCCATTCAATCAGGAGAAATGAAGTTGGCAGACAGGTTCACTCCAGCTTCAGGAAAACAAAATGGCATTCAACCAGGAGAAATGAAGTTGGCAGACAGGTTCACTCCAGCTTTCAAGTCGAGGTCTCATTCAGTCTGGGTCGCCCCAGCCAATGGCCAAGTGCGGTGCAGGCACAAGGGCCTGGTCATTTCTGCACAATGGGGACTCCCAAGTGGGCGGTTCTTGCTCAGGAGCTCCCCACTGGGTCAGTGGAGACCTTGTCAACTGCACATCGATGCCCTGAGCTGTCCTGACCCCTCCGGCTTCCTTCCTCTTTCTGTTGACATGGTCAGATGAGCACTGCACTCTGCGGCCTTTCCCCGCCAGATCCTGCCTCCACCTCCTCTTTCCCATGTGCAGCTCCTCAGTAACTCCATCTTCAAAACTGTGTCCCAAAAGACCTAAACTGACACAATTAAGATGCAGTTGCTTCCTTCCCTCCCAACCCCCTGAAAGCTCCAAAACTAATGAAATACATACCAGAGTTAAAAACATTGTGCTATATTTAAATGTTTACATATAATATATTAATGTTTTTCACACTAAAAATATAAAATGGCTATGTATAAAACCTGATCTTGGAAATAATATAAAAAATTACATGTGTGATCCTTTGGGGACATGAAGTCCAGCCAAGTGGCCCTTCTCCTTTCCAACCCATGAGTAGGCCTGCCACATATCACAACCCTGGGAAACTCTCCAGGATCACCCAGGCTGGGTTGGATGGTCTCTTATACGCTCCTGCAACACCCGTTCTCTATCACTAGATTACTACCCTGTGCCGGCACTGGCTGTAGACATTCTGCCCCAGCCTCTGCCTGTACCCCAACTCAGCAGTGAGAGGCTGGAGAACCTGGTGCAGAGTAGGCAGTCACTCAGCAAATAATTTTGGATCAATCACTGAATGACTGACTGAGGCATGTCCCCAAAAGGACCCCAGATAGGACCTATCCCCACAATGTTCCTGCGGTTTTTATCTGTTTGTTTTTGAGACAGAGTCTCAGGCTGAGAGTGCAGTGGTGCTATCTCAGCTCACTGCAATCCCTGCCGCCTGGGTTCAAGAGATTCTCCTGCCTCAACCTCCTGAGTAGCTGGGATTACAGGTGCCTGCCTCCACATCTGGCTAATTTTTGTATTTTTAGTAGAGATGGGCTAGGCTGGTCTTGAACTCCTGACCTCATAATCCACCTCGGCCTCCCAAAGTGCTGGGATTACAGATGTGAGCCACACCTGGCCTCCTGCAGCTTTATAAAAGGCTTGGGAAAAGAGAGCCAGTTGACTCTTTTCAGTCTGGGGGAGACATGGAGGTAGACTACCTGAAGGTCCTGTTATAACCCTTTCTCAAGCCTCGGGACCCAGGGGATCCTAGTCAGGTACCTGTGGCCCTCTACGGCAAGGCCTCTCACAGGGCAGGAGGGATGAGACCCTATCTATTCCCGCCACTGCTTCTCTCCAAGAGGACCATCTCTTGGCTGTTTGTGAAGACGAGAGGCCCAGAAGCCTCTTCTGTTGGAGAGGACCTGAGCTGGCCCCAGCCAAGCGAACCCTCTAGCCGGTCAGCCTCTGGGGTGAATCACCAGGCAGGGACTCTGGGTTGGCCAGAGCTCTGTGGACCAGTGCCAAACTTCTCTGGGAGCTTTGAGCGAGACAAGGGCTTGGGTTTCTCTCTCTGGTCCAGGCCCAAAGGAAGGTCTTCCAAGGAAGAGATTTCCAAGTCACTCTCATCTTCAGAAAGCTGTAGGAGGAAAAGAGGAGAAGGAAATGCATTTTGATAAGGGAGGAGGGTGGCTGAGAGCTAAGCACATTGCAGGATGGGAATGCAGAATGGAAATGAGGACAAATGCAGATCGGGAAGAAAGCAATAGGGAGATGCTACTCCTCCTGCCTTCCCAAGTCTCGCTACCTTTGAGAACCTGCTTCAGTGACCTGGGGTCAGGGTGATTTCAGATACCCCTGAAATTCTACTAACCAAACCCAGGCAAGTGTCTTGGAAAGAAAGACCTCTGTGCAGATCAGGTTGCTCTTGTTTTCACTTAAACTTTGTGCAGATGTGTAACTCCCGCTTTGACAGAGCTAGAAGCTCAACCAAGTTCTCAAGCTTCCCACCTCCTCTCAGATGGGTTCCCTCTGGCCTGGTAAATATCCTGACTGCAGGAGCATGAGAGGAGCTCGGGAACAACGGGAGTCCTTCAACCTGGAAGGGTCTGGGCTGCAGCCAGCAGGACAGCTCGAAGTCGGACAAGGGCCAGGCCACCCCCAGATCACAGCCACCTGCATAGCAGCCCAGGCCTTCCCTTCCAGAGTCCTCAGTGCCCCTGCTGGCCACCTGGGCTTTGAAGCAAGGCATTCTATGCATTTTCTCCAGGAATGTAAGGCCAACCAATCAGAACCCATACAGGGTGCAGGGCAAAAGCGTGCTCTGAGCAGTGCCTCTCCATCTGTTTGGGATTGTTGGTGCTCTTTCACAATTTGGAAAAAGGAACAAGTTTTTTCTTTTCAATCATTTGGATGCATTACTCACAAACATACACGAGCTATGTAATACACACTATGTGGTAAAGAGTGGGGAGTGTTGCCAAAAACCAAAGAATGGTTACCCACCACTTCCACATCTTAGAGCAATAGCACTGATTACCCCAGGATGCACCTTTTTGATTGAGAAATGTGAGAAAGGATGTGAAGTAAAAGGAGCGCTAAAGGTTTCTGCTTGAAAAATAACAGCAACCTGCCGGGCGTGGTGGCTCAAGCCTGTAATCCCAGCACTTTGGGAGGCCAAGGCGGGTGGATCACGAGGTCAAGACATCGAGACCATCCTGGTCAACATGTTGAAACCCCGTCTCTACTAAAAATACAAAACATTAGCTGGGCATGGTGGCACGTGCCTGTAATCCCAGCTACTCAGGAGGCTGAGGCAGGAGAATTGCCTGAACCCGGGAGGCGGAGGTTGCGGTGAGCCGAGATCGCGCCATTGCACTCCAGCCTGGGTAACAAGAGCGAAACTCCGTCTCAAAAAAAAAAAGAAAAATAACAGCAGCGTGCTAGTTGTTCCCTGACGGAAGAGACGGGGCAGTGAGGAGGCTCTGATGGTGCTGGGGAAGCTCAACATCTGAGCTCTAAGTCAGAAAATCTGATGGTGGGCTAGAGTCTGAGGCAAGGCTCAGGTTTCTAAAACAAAGGTATCTAAGTATTCCTGTCATGTGCTGTTACTGACTCTGATGTGCTATGTGAGGCCACTCCAGTAACACCCTTGGGGGAGTCCAATCCACACACATAATGTGTTAGGGTCTGTGGCAGAGTGAAGGACTGGGGAGGAGCCCATCGTGGGATGAGACGGAGCTGAAAGAGTGGCGACTGCAGGAAGCCAGACACAGAGTTAGCTCCAACGCCCTCTTGGAGGCAGGAGATGGGAGAATCCAAACTTACTGAGCATTGCTTGTATAATGAACCAAAAGGCCTTTTAAAGTTAACTTGGATACAAGTATTCCAAACTGGCTATCTCTCCACATGCACAGGGACAGAGGGACATCACCTGCAATGTCCCAGTAGGGCCAAGGATGACACTTGCTGAACCCTCCCCAACCTTTACCCCAGGACTCCCAAACTCAGAGCTGGTTCTGTAGGAAATTGCAGGGCAAACTCTAAGCATCCCATATCCTACCTGAGGCTTCCTTCCTTGTATGGGAGCCCTCTGTGGCCCAGCATTGGGCGTAAAAAACAGACTGACCCCTCCAGCAGGCCTCTTTGCTGGAGTTTCTAGCTGCTTCTCCAGGTGTTTAACCATTGACTGCACCAGTGTTCCTGGAAGGGGAAGAAGTGGCTGTGTCAGTGAGAGAAGCCTAGAAAATGAGCGTTTCATCCTTGCGGGTCGTGTCTCGTGTCCAGGCTCCAGTGTGGATAGAGGGAATGAGCAAAAAGGCCAGGAGGAGGAAGGCTGAGCAATCACAAAAAAGAGAGGCAAGGAGACAAAGAAGGCCAGGTCAACAGGTACCCAGTGGACAGAGGCTTGGCATATTCTGAAAATGTGAATGTGCAGACTTAATGACATGGCTGGTGATAGAGGCTTTAGGAAGTTGTGCTTCCCTCTACTGAGAGGCTGAGCAGGACCTCTGCTCAGCGTGGGGAATGAACTGTATCATTAACATGCAGTTAGTTCCTCAATGTCTTCACACAGAGACAAGAAGAAATATCATAAAGACATGATATCATACTGCCTTCTCCTCACAGAAGGAGCCAAGCAGAGGGGTGGGCCTGCAGCACTCCCAGGGCCATGGTGCACCTGCAGGAGGCCTGCTGATCCAGAAGGCAGTGTGGCTCTTTCTCTCAGACCCTCCCCGCCACTGTGGCTGAGTTTGGAGGCTGGCTAGAGTGCACCCCCAAGCATCTTCAGAGGCTATCATTTTCCCTACAGAGGCCTCCAGAGATTAAGAGACTTGCCCTCAGCTCCACAGAAGAAAGTGGTGAATACAAACCAAGGTTTGTCTGCTCCAATCTTGGGCCCTCACCACTGCCTTCGCTACCTCCACAGCCTGGCCCCAGATAAGAGAAGAGGCAGGGTCTGAGCAGAGATGGGAGGTGAGCATTAACACAGCACCTGTGGGACCCAGGAAGAGAAGAAAGGTGCAGAGCCGGAAGAAATAGTCTACAAAGTGCCACAAAAACACAACGCTCATCTCACACCTCAGTAATAGAAGGCAGAACCCCAGGGCCAAGGAAAGGCAAGGCAGTGAAGGCTCCTTTCCCTTTCCTCCTGGCTTTTTTACTACAGGAACAAAGGTGTGTGGGAGCATGTGGGGCGTGGCACCTAGAAGGAGCAAGATAGCTTTGCTTTTTCTTGGAAGCCAGCATTCTGAGAGTTTTTCCAGGCGGACTCTGAGTGTGCCTGTGTAAGGCCCCGCACACTCAGAGTCTGCTTTGCAAACCCAGCCCTGCGCATAAGATCAGGATCTGGATTCAGGGATGCCGGAGGGGCCCCCACTTTGGCCTCAAGTGCTGGTTGTTCCTCTAATCCAGCCCTAACAGGAAGCCTATGCCTTAGGCATTCATGGGCCCTGTCACCACAAATAGAGCAAGGCTTTTTTTTTTTTTTTTTTAATTATTATTGTACTTTAGATTCTGGGCTACATGTGCAGATCATGCAAGATTATTGCATAGGTATATTCACGGCAAGATGGTCTGCTGCCTCCATACCCCCATCACCTATATCTGACATTTCTCCCCACGTTATCCTTCCACACCCTCCCTCCCACTATCCCTCCCCTAGCCCCCTGCCCCCGTAACGGACCCCAGGTGTGATGCTCCATTCTCTTTGATCACCCATGGCTGGCCACAGTGTTTATTCTCTACTGGAGAGAACCTGGAGAAGAAAAGGGGTGAGTGGTCTCGCCTTCAACGTCCCACAGTTAACAATTTAATGACAAAACAAGGCGCAAAATAAAACCTTGCTCAAACTCTAGCTTTCTCCTGATATCTCTACTATCCCAATGAAACATCTTAGGGGAAGGAGGACCATCCTCTCCAAATCAAATAGGGAAAGAGATGTCAAATCAGAAAGCCTAAAGGAAGCTGCAAGGTGTTGCTGGAGCCTCAAGAAACCCGGGTTAGAGAAGGGCTATACCGGTGGCCCCAGCCCACTCACCCGAAGATGCCAGCTCACCTGAGCCCTGGCCAGGGGGCTGGGCATTCTCCTCCGAAGTCTCTGTGTCAGACCAGTCCCAGTCAACCTTGGGCTGGGGCACCATTCTGGAAGGAACTTTCGGGGGCTGTAGAGATACACGCTGTACACGGTCTCCCTCTGAGTCCTCTTCAGAACTGAATGGGGAGGTGCTGCCACAAGGAGAAGAAATGAGGGATGCATGGGCCAGAAAGAAAACTTCAAAAGCCAAACTCCACCGTGTTGAAAGCTGGTTTGCTTTGCTCAGGGCCAGCCCTGCTCCCTCCCTCAGGCACAGAAGACAGCCAGGAGACCCTTGGAGTGCAGCAGCCAACCAGCTTCTCCCTTAGTAGAGCCCTGCCTGTCTGAGGATCCAGCCCCTCCTGAGTGGGAACGGGCTTGGGATAGAGGATGGGTAAGGGGAGGGTGGGTTTGTCTTGGCTGGAAGCACAGGTTCTCAAGTCTGTTCTCCAGAGCTCAGACTGGACCCCACCCGAGGCACCTTCTATTCACATGTGTCTTCCCCTTTCCTATCTAGAGAAGCCCAGAGGGAGCCCAGAACAGAGCTGCTTGAAGCCAGGAGCCACCACCACAGGTGGGGTGACAGGGCAGATCTGGGGCTCACCTCATCCCAGGCCCCGAGGAAGGAGGGGTGCTGGAGGGTCCACGCACTCTGGGGCGTGGAGTGGGGGTAGACAGCTGGGTCAGGGTGGAGCCATGGCTGCCACGGCTCTGATGAGTTGGTGGGGGTGGCTCTGCTGGCTTGGATGGCAAGGCCACCTGCAGGGTCCTGGTCTTTGGCTGGGCCTCTCTGGTGACCAGTGTGCTCTGCTGGCTTTTGACTGGAAATACAGAAAGGAATGACTTTTGCAGTATACCCATGCTGGGTCTCAAGCCTATGAGAAGGAAGAAAGCTGCTCCAATACCCTGGAGATGGACAATCACTCCCTCTCAGTCTGCTGTGATAACCACAGCAGATTTCATGATTGCTGCCAAATCAGGTGTTCTGCAGCTGGCTAGATTAGAGGCTGGGACCACAGTTCCACACTTTCCTCAGAGACCAGAAGAGCAGCTGGGCACGGGTGTTCCAGGGTCATACTGTCATTACAAAGACCAGCAAGAGTCTGCAGGTCTGAAGAGGGGCTCAGCAGTCCTAGAAATGGACTTCACCAAGGCCACTACCCTCTCTCCCACCCATGCTACAGCCACTCCAGTGCAGGCAGCCCTGCAGGAAGACCCTACTGTCACCAGAGGCTGCTGCAGGACAGCTCCAAAGAGGGAGGGGACAGGGACTGGGAAGGATAAATGGAAAAACTCTCAGAATGCTGGCTTCCAAGAAAAAGCAAAGCTATCTTGCTCCTTCTAGGTGCCACGCCCCACACGCTCCCACACACCTTTGTTCCTGTAGTAAAAAAGCCAGGAGGAAAGGGAAAGGAGCCTTCACTGCCTTTGCCTTTCCCTGGCCCTGGGGTTCTGCCTTCTCTGGAGATATTACTGAGGTGTGAGATGAGCGTTGTGTTTTTGTGGCACTTTGTAGACCATTTCTTCCAGCTCTGCACCTTTCTTCTCTTCCTGGGTCCCACAGGTGCTGTATTAATGCTCACCTCCCATCTCTGCTCAGACCCTGCCTCTTCTCTTGTCTGGGGCCAGGCTGTGGAGGTAGCGAAGGTAGTGGTGAGGGCCCAAGATTGGGGCAGACAGACAACCTCGGTTTGTATTCACCACTTTCTTCCATGGAGCTGAGGGCAAGTCTCAATCTCTGGAGGCCTCTGTAGGGAAAATGATAGCCTCTGAAGATGCTTGGGGGCCAAGTGGCTGTATGTAAAGTGCTTTTCTTGGTATCTCATGCACAGTGATGGGAAGCTATTGCTGTTATCCGCCAGCAGGCTTGTCTTTGTCTTCCCCTTCTCTTCAGTTCACTCTTTCCTGGCAGCTCCACTTCTGAGTAGACACATCATCTGAGAGCAGTACACAGCTGGCCCTTGACCGATGTAGGGGTCAGGGGCACCAACCACCCCATGCAGTTGAAAATTTGCATGTAATTTTTGACTGCCCCAAAACTTAATTACTCATAGTCTACTGTTGATGAGCAGTCTTACTGATAACATGGACTATTAACACGTTTTGTATGTTATATGTATTCTATGTTATATTATTACAATAAAGTAAGCTAGAGAAAAGAACTTGTTATTAAGAAAATCACAAGGAAGAGCAAATATGTTTACTATTCATTAAGGAGAAGTGGATCATCATAAAGGACTTCATCCTTGTCTTTATCTTCACCTTGACCTCATCTTTGTGTTGAGTAGGCTGAGGAGGAGGAAGAGGAAGTGGAAGGGTTGCTCCTGCTGTCTCAGGAGTGGCAGAGTTGGAAGGAAATCCACATGTAAGTGGACCCGTGCTGTTCAAATCCATGTTGTTCAAGGGTCAACTGTATTCAAACATTTTTTGACCTTGAACTACTATAAGAAACACATTTTACGTTGTGACTGAATCCATACTTGCCTGACTCCCTGTGATGCACTCTCTCTCTTCTCTTTCCATACAAACTTGCTGATCCGGGATCCCTCTTCCCGGCAATGAATCTTGATGCAATTTGGAAAACAAAGTGGCTGTGTCCAATTGCCTGTCTTGGTACTGCCTTGCCCCAAGCTGCGTTTAGGAGGTTTGAGCGAATCTTTTTTACTACAGGAACAAAGGTGTGTGGGAGTGGGTGAGGCGTGGCACCTAGAAGGAGCAAGATACCTTTGCTTTTTCTTGGAAGCCAGCATTCTGAGAGTTTTTCCATTCATCCTCCCCAAGTCCCTGTCTATTCCCTCCGCTGATCTCCGATTACTCCCATGTTTGCCTCCATCACATCACCTGGTCCTGGCTGGTTTCCCAGGTGAGGGTGGCAGTCCCTGGCACAGAGTCAACCTCAGCAAGTACTGTACTAAATGAATGAGCGGACCAATGAATGAATGAGCATTTGGCTGAATGAGCAAAAGGATGTACCTTTAAATTGGAGCATGAAAGCCAGATTAGCAACCAGGACAAATATCCGTCTGTCTGAGATTTCTCTGCAAGACTAAAAACTGTCCTTTCCTTAGAGACTTTAAGACCAGAAGTTTAAACTAAATATTACCGTTTCCCATGTCATCAACACATTTTTTACCATATTCTCATGCCAAAATGACAATGCTTTTAAACACAAAGTACCTGCTTTATACTTGTCCAAGTAATTTCCATGAGCTCACAGGATTGCTATGTTAGTGTTATTTTCTTCTAATTCACATGAGGAAAAATAAACATAAGTTATAAAATGATTGGTCCCTATAACAACTAAAATCATCTCTCATCCTCAGAGATGCGGGGACCACACTCGGTAAAATTTTTTTGCATGAAGAGCTCAGATCAGTTCTTTCTGGACACAGGAGATATAGAATTGGCCTCCTTCTGGCCACATGTGTCCCTGACTGAGGAGACGAAGCGAAAGGATCAGGGCAGCACCCTGTATGAGCAGACCCAGCCCCACTGAAGCCCTCCCCAGAGCCTCCAATTACAGAAGCCCAGGCCCTCTGGGAACCCTCTAGAAACAGGGGGCTCTCAAACCTGGGAACACAAATAACCTTGCTCTGTAAGAACAGACTCAAGGGAACTTGTCCACAGAATTCAGTGTTCCACCAGAAACACAGGGTCTTCTCTTGTCATGATCCCCAGAGCATGGACAAATGGTAAAGTAGCAGCTATGACCTCGCCCAGGGAACCAACTCTGAGCTCTGAGAATTCATCTGAGTACAGAACTGGCCCAGCCTCTCATGACCTCCCATGGCCAGAGCAGGGGATAACTGAGCTCTGTGGAAATTTACATTTGATTGATATTTGCCTCTACCTGCAGCTTCAATGCTCCCAGGCCTCTGCCTGCCTCCCTGGGCTGGCATGCCTGGTGTGTAGAGCCAGAAACTGAATAGGCTGCTCTCTGTTAGAGACACTTAACTGTGGTCACAGCAAACCAAGTACCACAGAATGAAGGTGCTAAGGGAGGCAGCATGTCTGCTTAGGGACAGTTCAGGCTGACAACAGGGTCCAGCTCCGGCTCTCCTCCAACTTCCCTAAGTGACCCTGGGCAACTGCCCCCACTCCCACCCCAGATCCTGTTTCCTCAACAGAGAACTTGGGGACTCAGTCATCTGTGAGGACTCTACCAGCTCAGCCCTTCAGAGAAGTGCCCCTGATGGGGACAGAGATTATACCCTCCTCATATGCAAACAAGCCTTGGCAAGAATGGGACCCTTCCAGGTCACAGCCCTGAGCAAGCCCTCTCCCCAGTGTACCTGGAGGCTGCCCATCTGGCTGGGACACCACAGCGCCATTCTTCTGTCTCTCCTTTGCTCTGCTGGTGACTTCCTTGACGAGCTTTCCCCTCAGGCTCAGAAATTCAGAAAACTTCCGGGCCTTCTGCTCCCGCTGGACCCTCAGCAGGGATTCCAGGTGTCTGAGAGTCTGAACCGAGATTCCCTTTGCATCCTAGAGGAGACAGGAGTTCACCTTTACAGACAGAGGCTACACTTCTCCTCCTTCCCCTAAGCCTCTCACACCTGCTGCTGCTGCTGATGGCCTGGGAGTCTGTGATCAGTGCCTGGTGCTTTTCTTGAATGAGGAGGGGGCATGAAATAAGGATCAGAGCAGGGTAAGCAGTGGTTTCAAAGTTGTTGAAAGTGCAATGGTTAAGGGTTTGGGAGCCTCATCAAAATGTGAATAGCAGGATAATGCAAAGGACTGCGTCACAATTCTAACCACATCACAGCATGAGGGACTTAGTTGGAACATGCTCTTCTATCACCTGACTGAATCCTAGGATAAGAGACCATGGCTTGTTCATTTTTAAACACCCAATTACTATTATTATGCCAAACACACCGTCCATGGCTAACAATGTTTAAAAAACTAAACTGTAATAAACATAGGTACGTTTTCAAGACCTATTGGAAGTTGCTTGAGCTTTGGCATCTATTCAGAGCCCATGGGAGGGTCTAGGGAGGCATCTGAATCCAAGATGAGGATTCATGCAAGGTTAGGAGGGAATGTCTTCATCAAGTCTGAATATAGAGCCAAAGTTAGTAGTTGAAAACAAAGTAGTCAGCATTCTTACTGAAATAACCCTAGTTGTCTACCTTTTTTTCTAACTTACTCTATACAAATAGTATTTTCAATAATGTAATGCTTGGCTACTTTAATAACAGGTGTGTTTTTATTGAATTGATGCTTTAACAACATACATGTTCTGGTTAAGCCCAATGGGATTCAAATACTAGTTGGAGAGAGAATCCACAGACCCTTTAAAGGAACTGGATCACTGCTGCAGGCTTCCTGAGATGGTGAAAACCTATCAGTCTGCTTGCTTTCCCAGTGGGGAGGCTCGTGGTCTGGGATAAGTTCTCAGCCCTGGTCACCGGCTGCCTGGTTATAGACTCGGTGCTGTTGGTGGGGCACGGTGTGAGTGAGATGGGACTTTGGGAGTGCACACTGCGTGGAGGCAGGCTGAGGCCTGTGATTGCCAGCTCTCCCCCACTTCCCTGGCAACGCAGCAGAAGCGGCCAAATCCCCTGGGAATATAACTCCACTGGACTGGGAACCACACCCTCATCCCCCCACAGCAGCTGCAGTAAGCTTCACCCAAGGAGAGGCTGAACTCAGACACGTCTATCCCTGGCCCCACCTGATGGTCTTTCTCTACCTGCCTGGTAGCTGAAGACAACGGACATAATCTTTTGGGAGCTCTATGGCCATGCCCACTGCTTGAGAAACCTGAACACTTAACCAGGTCTCCCTAGGCAAGTATGCATCCTCCCTATAGGATCACAGCTGATGCAATCTTGAAAGCACCACCTCCTAGCGGGAGGCCAATCAACACAAAACCAGTGCCCTAAACAAACAAACAAACAAACAAAAAATGCAAAACAAGGATCCTCACAGAGTCCACTTCACTCCCCTACTACCTCCACCAGAGCAGGTGCTGGAATAGTATCCACGGCTGCAAGACCTGAAGATGGATCACACCACAGGACTCTGCAAACACTCCCCAATACCAGCCAGTAACTCCACTGGGTGGCTAGACCCAGAAGATCAAAAACAATTGCCACTGTTCAGCTCTCAGGAAGCCCCATTCCTAGGAGAAAGGGAAGAACACATCAAGGGAACACCCCGTTGGACAAAAGAATCTGAACAGCAGCTCTTGAATCCCAGATCTTCCCTCTGACTTAGTCTACCCAAGTGAGAAGGAACCAGGAAAACAATTCTGGTAATATGACAAAACAAGGTTTTTAACACCCCCCAAAAATCATACCAGCTCACCAGCAATAGATCCAAACTAAGATGAATCTCTGAATTGCCAGAAAAAGAATTCAGAAGGTCAATTATTAAGCTATTCAAGGAGGCACCACAGAAAGGTAAAACCCACCTTAAAGAAATCAAACACATGATACAGGATATGAAAGGAAAATTCTTCAATGAAATAGCATAAATAGAAAACCATCACAACTTCTGGAAATCAAAAACACACTTAGAGAAATGCAAAATACACTGGAAAGTCTCAGCAATAGAACTGAACAAGCAGGAGAAAGAACTTCAGAGCTCAAAGGCAAGGCTTTCAAATTAACCCAATCCATCAAAGACAAAAAATAATTTTTAAAAAATGAACAAAGTCTCCAAGAAGTTTGGGACTATGTTAAACGTCCAAACCTAAGAATAATTGGTATTCCCAAGGAAGATGAGAAACCTAAAAGTTTGAAAACATCTTCGGCGGAAAAATCGAAGAAAACTTCCCCAACCTTGCTAGCGACCCAGACATCCAAATACAAGAAGCTCAAAGAAATCCAGGGAAATTCATTGCAAAAAGACCATTACCTAGGCACAAAGTCAACAGGTTATCTAAAGTCAAGATGAAGGAAAGAATCATAAGAGCTGTGAGGCAGAAGCATCCGGTAACCTATAAAGAAAGACCTATCAGATTAACAGCAAATTTCTTAGCAGAAACCCTACAAGCTGGAAGGGATTGGGGTCTTATTATTTAGCCTCCTTAAACAAAACAAGTATCAGCCAAGAATTTTGTATCCAGTGAAACTAAGTGTCATAAATGAGGAAAGACACAGTCTTTTTCAGACCAACATGCTGAGAGAGTCCGCTACTCCCAAGCCAGCACTACAAGAATTCTAAAAGGAGTTCTAAATCTTGAAACAAGTCCTTGAAATATACCAAATAGAACCTTCTTAAAGCATAAATCTCACAGCACCTATACAAGAATAACATATGAAAAAAAAGCAGATATTCAGGCAACAAACAGCACAATGAATAGAATAGTACCTCACATCTCAAACTAACATTGAATGTAAAGGGCCTAAATGCTCCACTTAAAAAATACAGAATAGCAGAATGGATATGAATTCATCAACCAAGTTTCTTCTGTCTTCAGGAGACTCACTTAAACTCACATTAGGACTCACATAGCTTAAGGTAAAGGGGTGGGAGAAAATATTCCATGCAAATGGACACCAAAAGTGAGCAGGAATAACAATTCTTATATCAGACAAAACAAACTTTAAAGCAACAGCAGTTTAAAAAGACAAAGAGGGACATTATATAATGATAAAAGGACTAGTGCAACAGGAAAATATCACAATTCTAAATATGCATGTACCTAACACTGGACCTCCCAAATTTATAATATAATTACTACTGACACAAGAAATGAGATAGACAGAAATACAATAATAGTAGGGGATTTTAATACTGCACTAACAGCACTAGACAGGTCATCAAGATAGAAAATCAACAAAGAAACAATGGACTTAAATTATATCCTACAGCAAACAGACTTAACAGATATTTACAGAACATTCTACCAAACAACTGGTAGAATATACATTCTATTCAACAGTGCATGGAGCATTCTCCAAGAAAAACCAGATGACAGGCCACAAAACAAGTCTTAGTAAATTTAAGAAAATAGAAATTATATCAAGTACTCTCTCAGATCACAGTGGAATAAAATTGGAA
The DNA here is from genome assembly GCF_009761245.1 of Sapajus apella. Lineage (NCBI taxonomy): Eukaryota > Metazoa > Chordata > Mammalia > Primates > Cebidae > Sapajus > Sapajus apella. The sequence goes on along the minus strand of NW_022436944.1, from coordinate 28,631,581 downwards.
ATAAACTCCAAAAGAAACCCTCAAAACTAGCAAATACATGGAAATTAAATAACCCATTCCTGAATGATCATTGGGTCAACAATGAAATCAAGATGGAAATTTAAAAATTCTTTGAACTGAACAATATAGTGACACAACCTATCAAAACCTCTGGGATACAGCAAGAGCAGTACTAAGAGGAAAGTTCAAAACAATAAATGCCTACATCAGAGAAAGAGCACAAATAGACAATCTAGGTCACTCCTCATGGAACTGGGGAAAGAAGAATAATCCAAACCCAAGGAGACAATGGATCAGGACAGGTGATTGAGGCGCACGCCCAGAAGCATTGGGTAGGAGCACTGGAGGTCCTAAGGACTGCAGAATGTCCTTAAATGAGGAGGGAGTTTCCCAGAGTGCGGATGCTCAGCATCACTAATTACCAGGAAAATGCAAATCAAAACCACAATGTGATATCACCTCACTCCTACAAGAATGGCCATAAACAAAAAATCAAAAATTAATAGATGTTGGCATGGATGTGGTGAAAAGGGAATACTTTTACACTGTTGGTAGGAATGTAAGCTAGTACAACCACTACAGAAAACAGTGTGGAGATTCCCTAAAGAACTAAAAGTAGATCTACCCTTTGATCCAGCAATCCCACTACTGGGTATCTACCCCAGGGAAAAGAAATCATTACACAGAAAAGATACTTGCTCATGCACATTTATAACAGCATAATTTGGAATTGCAAAAATATGGAACCAGCCCAAATGCACATCAATCAACGAGTGGATAAAGAAAACATGGTATATCTACATGCCATGGAATACTACTCAGCCATAAAAAAGAATGAAATAATGGCATTTGCAGCAACCTGGATGGAACTGGAGACTACGATTCTAAGTGACGTAACTCAGGAATGGAAAACCAAACTCGTATGGTCTCACTCATATGTGGGAGCTAAGCTATGAGGATGCAAAGACATAAGAATGATACACTGGACTTTGCAGATTTGGGGGAAAAGGTAGGGGGTAGCAAGGGACAAAAAAACCACACACTGGGTACAGTGTACACTTCTCAGGTGTACCAAAATCTCAGAAATCACCACTAAAGAACTATTCATGTCACCAAACACTACCTGTTCCCCCCAAAAAACCACTGAAATTAAAAAAAAATTTTAATCTGAAAATAAAATATATATACACACGTATATACATACATATATGTGATTGCTAAAAAACTAGGAAAATATAAGTTATTATTTCTCAAAAAAAAATAGTAATTGGTGTCAGGCACAGCTTTCAGTGATGCCCACACACAGCCACCTGCTGAGTGGACATGGCCATGTGGACCACAGATGATGGGCCTGGAGATGGATATTTACCCAAGGGGGGACCTGTCCATAGCCCAGATCGTGCCAATTAAATTCCCTCTAGCAACAAATTTAGAGACACAAAAGGAAGTAACCAGTGAGTGGAGAACACTGAGCAGTCAGGACTCAGGGTAGCATCACCAGCCAAATAGGGCCAGTCCTGAGAAGCTGCTGGAGAAACAGAGGAAAGATACCATATTCTAGCTGTGAAGGGAGAAAGGCATGTGGATGCCAAAGGAGCCCAGGCTGGCACGAGTGAGATGAATGAGTTCACAATGCAAAGAACAATCAACCATTTGTCTGTTTAAGAACGCCTCATGTCTAAATCACAGGTATCAGCCCTTAAAACATTGGACTTGAAACTCACCTTCCTTATCCCCATGCTCTCCAGCTTCTCTTCCAGGGTGTCCTCCAGGATTGGTCTGAATTGCTTCAGCAAGGTGGGGTTACACCTCAGAGCTGCCAGCACCTTTTGCTGTTCATCCTGGGAGTCCTCCAGCTCTGTAGCATAAGATAATCACCCAGATCAGCCTGGGCACCTGAGCTTTCCATTCCCAGAGCCCCACTGCACCTGCCGAGCCCTCACTCTGCCAAGGATTCTGCCAAGGATCCTGGTCTCTGGCCTGTGATTCCCAAGGCCACTGACCCCTCTTGAGTGTCCATCCTTGGGTCAGAAGCTGGGGTATTTCTGCTCCTGGGTACCACTGCCTTAGGTCCTCCACACAACTTCAGCATTCTCATCCCCTGCCAGTCTGGATCTCTAAAACCTGGGCTCAGTCAGTCCTACCGCAGGTTAACTCAGGACTTGGGGCTTGCACTTGAGCTCTGAAAGCTTCCCTGGGCTCCCTTCTGATCTCAGATTCCAGGCCCCTCTGCAATGAGTTCTAGCCTAATCCTAGCTCCACCTGATGCCCTCATCTCATTTCCATACCAGGCTCAATTCTGGTCCAGGTGATAAAACTGGTGGACCAAATAGACAGATGGCTGCTCCCTCAAGTTTACTGTCTAGATTGGGTATTCTCCCTCTAACTTCAGCATATATCAGAAGCACCTGGGCAAGCGTTAAAAATTAATAGTCCCTCACCTCACCCTCCAAAGAGTCTGATTCCATAACTCTGGGGAAGGGCCCTAGAATCTGCATTTTAACATGATGAGATGATTCTGATGGAGGTGAGCCACAGGCCATACTTTAAGAAATACTGATCTGAGGCTAGCAAAATAAGCAAATACAATTAAATGTGATAAGTGCTACAAAGGAGCAGTCTAAGGCGAGTCAAGGAAGGCCTTCCAGAGTGTTCTTCAAGTTCCATGTGGGGGCCTCTGTGGTAAGACCTGGACCAAGCCCTTTGACTCACTCAGTAGACATTAACTGAACAAGTAGCATGAGTGTAATAAGGCTGGGGCTGGATGCTAAGGACACAGAAGTCCATCTCTCATCCCCCAAGGACCTCACTCACAATCAAGGGTGGTGAATCTCACCGCTGGCTGTGTGTTGGAATCACCCCAGGCTGATGCCATCAGAATCTCTCAAGGTGGACCCCAACACTTGATATTTATGTTTTAAATTCTCTAGATATTTTAATCAACAGCAAAGCCTGAGAAACAATGATTGTAGGACAATGCTCCTTAACTGTGAGCCAAAGCAGCAGCATCACCTGGTAACTCATGAGACGCAGATTCTCAGCTCCCACTCTAAACCTACTGAATCAAAAATTCTACAGGTGGGGTCCAGAAATCTGTGTTATAATAATCCCTCCCCTGCCACTCATTCACCCCAGACCCTGTGTGATTCTGCTCAATAAAGTTTGCACTTGGACATGATCCTCAACCTTGTCTACACACTGGAATCACCTGGGGAGCTTTAAATGCTGCTGATGCCTGGAACCCACCCACTCCATGTTCTGCTTTAGGTAACGTGGGGGTGTGAAGTGGTCCTCCAGATAGTTCAAGCTTTATAGGTGATTCTTAATGTTTAGCCAGTTGTAGGCAGCCACTGGTCTCACAGTAGTTCTCGAACTTGAGCAAGAATCAAAATGCCCTGGAGAGTGTGTGAAAACAGACTGCTGGGTCCTGCCCCCAGAGTTTCCGCTTCAGGTTCTCTAGGATGGGGCCTGAGAATTACAACTTTGCATTTCTAACAAATTCCCAAGTGATGCTGTTGCCTGCCGGTCTGGGATGGGAAGAGGTAGACAAACACACACAGTATGATAAGCAAGTAAAACTTCCACTGTAGCAACAGGTGCACAGCCGTGGGATCCCCTGACTCATCAATCTCAGACTCCTCCTCTCTAGTATCCTGCATCCACTATTTGAAGATGTGATTCATCCTATCTGAGGACCCTGTGTTACTCAACAGATACCTTCCTCAAAAGTGATGTGCAATTCTAATTTTTACAACTATATCCCAAGGTTAAATGCCCTGGGAGGGTAGCGGGAGGTAGTAGAGGACTAACTGGTTAAATAAATTTTAGTTCATCTATCTAATGGAAGGCTGCAAAGCCCTGAAAAAATAATGAAGCAGTTCTCTATAAAGGGATAGAAACCATTTCCCAAGTAAGTTGTTAACAACATAACTAACTGCAAAACAATGTGTATAGTGTGTTCCCATTTGGGAAAAAGGAGAAGAATGGGTACACACGTGTACTTACATTTGCACATATTCCCATGTAGAATTGAAGGATACATGAGAAACCATTAACAATAAAACTTCTGGAGAGGAAATTGGATAGCTGGGCAGAAGGGAGGCCTATTTCTTAATGCACACCCTTTTATACCATTCCTTTTTTTTTTTTTCCAAACTGCATAGATTACCATCTTGAAAATAAAGAAAAACTTTACATTAAAAAATAAAGCATCCCACAATGAGCTCTTTGATGTCACAATTACAATTTGTCTGGGTGTGTCTGCTGGGAAACTTTGAAATTGTCGTATCATTGCCTTGCTCAAACAGACAGGCCCTGGTCAGTAGCTTTCCAGTCACTACTCACTCATCTGTCCTTCCCCTCCCTGACAATCCTAAGAGCTCCTTGCAGTCAGGGAGCATCTCTATTTTTTTCACTTTTCTTTTGCATCCCTTGGCTGCATCTGGTTGAGAGGTCTGTGAATCAGAGTCAGTCATGGAATAGGGTGAATAAAAACAGCAGGTACCCAGTGCTCTGAAAAGGGAGCCGAGGTGGATTTCTGCACATTAGTTATGCCCTGTGGGACCTGTCTGCAGGAAACTCACAACACAGAAGAAAACAAAGAAAGCAAAGGCCATTTTAAGCCAACTCAGCAAGTTATCTTCCACTGCTCTGCATAGGCTCAAGTGAGTCAGTGGGATGGGCTGTGAATCAGAAGTCACTCCAAATCCTCACTCAGCTACCTGCTAGCTTTGTGGCTTTGGACAAGCTAATGACCCTCTCTGGGCCTGGGCTTCCCCATCACTAAACCAGCAGATTGTATGTTAGTACCTGCATGTCACATACCTGGCACACAGAAGGTGTTAAGAAGTATTATTTCAGGCTGGCTGTGGTGGCTCATGCCTGTAATCCCAGCACTTTGGGAAGCTGAGGCAAGCAGGATTGCCTGAGGACAGGAGTTCAAGACCAGCCTGGCCAACATGGTAAAACCCCATCTCTACTAAAAATACAAAAATTAGCCAGGCATGGTGGCGGGCACCTGTAATCTCAGCCACTTGAGAGGCTGAGGCAGAAGAATCACTTGAACCAGAGAGGCAGAGGTTGCAGTAAGCCAAGATCATGCCATTGTAATCCACCCTGGGCAACAAGAGCAAAACTCCATATAAAAAAAAAAAAAAAGAATATATACATATAATTTCATGTCCTTAGGTCCTTAGTTCCCTCCACTCCAGCTTCAGGTGTCCAGATACAGTTAAGTCCAGATACAGTTAAGGGCAGCAAATCTGTTTCTGCACCGGACATCCAGGAAAGAGAGTCAGTCCCCACCTTCCTCTGTAGAGTCCTCCTTTGTGTCCACAGCCTTTGGCATCTCGTGGATCCCTTAAGAGAGAAGGAAAAGTTAGTGCCACCAGTGCCCTGGACCCCATCCCTGACTAGGAGAAAAGTACAGGACTCCAGCTGGTTATAAGCCAGAAAAAGAAAACCCTCCAGTCAGCTCATCTTGACTGGGGAGAGGTGGGATGGCGCAGACATAGAGGGCAGAAAGATCAGAGTCCACCCACCATCTCCGCCCCTTGCTATCTGTGCAAGAGACAACAAGTCCTTGAACCCCTCTCAGCCTCAGTTTCCCCACCTACAAAATGAGGATAATAATATCCACCCCACATTCAATAGTAAACCAATGTAATGAGATGATGAATCTGAAGTGGCCGGGGAAAGCTGTGGCACATGGCTGTTATTAATGGCTCTGTTCTGCCTCCATCCCTCAGGAGGTTCAGGGCCACAGGGGTCAGGCCTCTCTGAACTGGCTACATGGCTGGGAAGGCGAGGGATGGGAGAAAATGTGGGTTTGTAATGAAACGTAGAAGTGTAGCTTAAGCCATAGGACAGGGGAGCAGGAGGTGGTGGATGAAGGGCCAAGCCTCACAAGGGGTTGTCCAAGGTCCTCTAAACAGAAGCAGTTCCCTGTGGGTTGCCATCTAACTTTAGATGCCAGCACCTACACCCCATTACACACAGACACACGCATCCCCACACCACAGTACCCAAGAGGAGGCCATATATCCAAACAGGACACATTCACATAAGTTTGGGGTCAACTTGCTGAACACTGGGAACAAGGTAAAGGTTGCCAGCAACCCTGAATCCTAATTTTCCTCATTCACTGCAGGCATGGTGCATTAGAAAAGCCTGCTCGTGAAACCCCACTCCACCCATAATCACCCTCCTCCCCACTGCCTCCATCCCTCTACAGACAGGAGCAAGCCAGGCAACAAGCCCTGCTAGCTGCATGGAAAGCCTTCAGCACAAACGCTACCTGCAGCCTATGTGTCCCAGAAGCCTGACACTACATATCCACAGGCTGCTGTCACCAATCCTTACCCATGAATTGAGAGAGAGGGAAAAGGAGGGAGAAAAGCCAGAGACAACATCCAAGACTGCTATAAACCACCCTGTGTAGACTTACCCTCCACCTTCCTGAGGGACAAGGTCTGGATCTGCAAAGAGGTGGAATAGAGCAGGTTACAACCAGCAGAGAATGTTGTGAGAACTCTGCTTGGAGCAGTGTTTCTGCCTAGCAAACTGAGGAAGGAATGGCTACTGATTCCATGCCTTCCATTGGGAACTGGAAGGAGCACAGATGCACCATCCCAGCCCCCTGACACATCTCTGGGGTCCATGTGAGAAAGAGAATGGCAGCATCCTCCATTTTCCAAGGTGGGGAGGCAAGAATGTCCCCTCTTCAAAGAATTATAGTTCGAGGGCAGTAGCCCCATAGGAACAGAGTGGGGCATGCACACAGTCGTTCCTATTGGTATAATTCATGGAAAACAGCCAGGGCAAGGGAGAGGCTCCCCTCCCACAGTGTGAGCCTCTGTACAGAGCACCCCTGGGCGGAAGGAGTCAGACATGACCCCGGACAGGAGGCCAGATGTAGACATGCACTGAACTGTCTACTCAACCACCCTGCTCCAAGAAGTTCCTCTTCCTTCCTCCTTCATGGCTGCCGGCAGGATAGCCACAGGTGAACAATGAGACTTCACACCACAGCTGTAGCCAACATCCAGGTTCGGGCAGAGAGCTCTGGACTGACAATGAATGAAGTCAAGAGCTGCTGGCAGCCTACTGTTTACGGTTTTCTTGGTTTGTATATTTGTTTGTTTCACCACATGAAACAGATAAGAAGCAGAAGCTGATCTTCAGGGTAAAAGAAAAAAATTAAGTAATTATAGAGAAAGGAACAGAGACACACAGAAGAGGAAAACGACCACATTCATGTCTCTGGATTCAGTTTATTCCCAGACTCAGCTGCTCCCCTGGCATGAGCTCTGTGATATATACCATCTACCCTTACAGCAAACTCCCTCTTCTGCTTAAGCTTGGGTCGCTTTTTATTACCTGCGGTGGCACATACTGATACATAACTCATCCAATGTCCATTCTCCACTGTTGTCTCCTTTGCCTACCTCTACTCCAGACTGCAAAACTATTTACTTTCCCAGCCTTCTTTGCAGCTGTTGTTGCCCATGTGACACAGCGTTGCCCAGTAATATAGATAAAGAGAAGTCTTGGGAAGGGCCCTTTTCATCAACCTCTTCCACCAAATATGGTTGTAGGACTGGGACTACAGTAGTCTGCTTGCAACTATGAAAGTGAAGCAGGAAACAAAAGTCATCACACTGAAGACGGTTAAAAAAAAAAAAAAAAAAACCCACAGCCTGTGTTCACAATGGCATACTTCTGCTGCTAACCAAGGCCAGCAACTGTTACCTCTCTTGCTGTTACAATAAAAATAAGTCCCTATTAGCCTATTCTGTTATCTTTAGCCAATAGATTCCTAACTGAATCATCAGCAAACAAGAGCTCTGAGTAGCATACAGGACATTGCAGCCAGCAGGGAACATGGTGGAAACTCTGTTGTGGTTTCCTCCTTAGGAAGCCTCCAGACTAGAGCTCAGTGCAGAGCTGAGCATTTGAGGCAGCGGGGTAACAGTGAAAAGCAGCAAGCAAGTGGGGTAGATACGCTGCCTGGGGGGGAATGTGGCTGGGAGTATAGAGAAGTACAAATAGCAAGGGGTGCAGGAAGAAGAGGCAGGGACTAGACAGTAACAGTGGGTGCTCAGCCCAGGGTAGCTGTGTGGAGCCTAGTCCATGAGGTGAATGGCAGCAGAGAAAGACGCGGATTTTCCACAGACCTGGGGCTCGGGAGGGAGAGCTAAGCCTGGACTGGACAGAGAATTGTCAGCAAGAGGTAGAGTCACAGGGGCTAGCTTGAGGAGAAAGGTGCTAAGTGAATGCCTTTTCATCACACTGCTTTATCTCTAACCTCGTCAGAGGCTGTTCATTTATGAAAAAGGTACTGGCTAAGGAATTATGCCCAAGAACACTGTGTAAAGAACACAAGCTTTTTGTTTTTCCTGCCTGGTTAGGATTGAATCTCATCACAGAGTGCCCCATGAGGACTTGAGTGAGGGACTTGCCTTCTCCAGCGTATTTCATCATCTGTCAAATGAAGGTGGGAAGAAGGGGATGCCTACCTTGAAGTATAGTAGTAAGGCTTAAATGAGGTAATAAGCAAAGCATAAGGGAGGTGCTGAGCATTTTATATGGTCTCTGCTGTTAGAGTGGCCCCTTCTGCCAGCAGCCCCTAAGGAGGTGGCACATCTTCAGCCTGGAAGGAGGAAGTTACAGCCTTATAATCTTGTGTCCTTCATGCCAGAGGACTTTCCTCTCTCCTTAAGGAGGCTGAGTAGTAAGACTAGAACTGATAAGCCCAGAAGAATCCAAGGAGATCCTCACAGGATAGAGGCCCAGGGACACCAAGGCCTGGCTGAAAGGAGGGGCAGACCTACCATCTCCTCCTGGGAGGCAATGATCCTAGCTTGTTCCTGCAGCTGGGCACGGAGGGCACTGATCTGGCGCTGGGACTGGACAGCTGCCTTCTTCTGATCCTGAGACAGGGAGGCCTGGAGCCTCTGGTTCTCCTCCTGTAGCTGGCGGGCACAGGATGGCCGGTTGGTCAAACGTCTGCAGGGACATCTGAGTGCCCCGTGTCTGCAGGGCCAGCACCTGTAGGCATGTGCTGGGCAAGGGTTTCACTTGAAGCACAGTAAAGGATTTGGAGACCAGGACAGGCTTTCTAACAAGACTACCTTCCAGTCTGGGGACATTTTTGTGCTGTGCCTGAGAAGAAGTAAGAATAGAATGCATGCCTTTAAGACCAGGAGGAAAAGGGCTGTCTGTCAGATGTAACCACCCAATGAGGAACAGTCATATAAATCAAGACCATTCGAAAATCATCAAATGGATGCTTTTAGGTGAAAACAAGAGGTGAAGAAAACGAGTTAACATGCTACTTCTGATGTAAGGGCAGAGATAAAGTGAAAATATTTATTAATATTTGCATAAAGAAACTTTAGAAGAACACAAAAGAAAGCCATAAAAGTCACCTGAGCAGTGGGTGTTGGGGACAGGTAGATGGTTACAGGTGGGAATGAGACTCTACTCAATATATCTTAATCTATTTCTCCTATTTGGGGAACAAATGTGAATGTATTTCCCATTTGAAAATACTTCAGATAAAATAAAACCATCACATGTGAGTGATCATGTGTCCCTATACCAGAGTGAGCAGTGTCTACCACAGGCCAGACTGATCTAAGCCTTTTCATCCTCTAAGCTTTTTGTAGGCGGCATTCTGGGGCTCTTATGAACCAGCGTCCTCCTCAACTTGCCTCCTGCTCAGGGCATTTTTACAGAAGCTGTTTGCTCTGCCCTGAAGCCCACTGCTCCCTGTTCACCATTCTCAGTATCTGAGTCCTTCCCTTTGGACTCCCACTGAACTATCACTGAGGCCCACTGGTTCTCTCCTAGGTAGGAAAGTTTCAAAGAAGAGCCAAAACATGAAACCACCAGGTGATTCATCTGGGGCTTATGGCACAACCCTCCCTGGAGGCCCTAAAGGGGTCACTGCAAAGAAGACCACAGAACAAAGGATATGTTCAGTTCAGAGGAGAAGGCCTGGAGGCCCCTGCTCCTGGCCAGGGAAGCTGCTGGATGAGCAGCTAACCTCTTCTGTGTCCTGATGGGAATGGTAACCAGGAGTGATATCTGCAGCAAAGTATCTGCCATCCAGTTCCAGGTGAGATAGGGGAGATGGTGGATGAGTGGGAGGTGGAGAATACTGAATTCTCAGAGGTCACAGAAAACCAAACTCCCTGAGATCACCCGACAAGAGCTACCTCTCTCTTCTCAGCCACATGCTCTTCATGCAGTTCCTTCATTTTTCTCTTCCACTCCGTTTTCTGAAAAAGATTAAAAACTTATCAATCGGGCCCTTACAGGTATTAAAACATGTTATAAAGCTATAGGAAGTTAAAAGTACTGGCTCATGGGTACGCACAGTAGTGAAACAGAATAGAAAATCCAGACTAAAGATGGAAATAAACGGAAACTAAGGGGAGGGAGATGGATTATTGACTTACGGTGTTGGAAAAAATGGCTAGCTGCCTGGGAAAAAATAGGAAGCTGGATGCTTATTTCACATCTTAAACCAAAATAAATTTTCGGTGGGTCAAAGATTTAACACAAAAAATAAGGCCATAAAAGTACTAAAAGAAAACACAGGAATGTTGTCTTTTTAAATCTGAGTGAGGAAGGCCATAAAGAAAGATTAACAATTGGACAATTTTGACTACATAAACATAATTCATTGTTGTATGGCCAAGCCAGAATCAACAAAATTCAAAGACCAACAGAATACTGGGGAAAATGATCACAAATAGAAAAACTAAAGGGCTGAGTTAATTTCCATTCATTATACAAACTCACAATAATAGAAAAACAGGTAAAGAATGTGAACAAAATTCTTGGGAAAAGAATGGCTTCTTTATAACGTGAAACCTGTAAAACATCAATCAGCAGTTCTGCTGATTGTTAGCTAGACTTCTTGGTTTAGTTTTGTTTTTTGGTTTTTTTTCAAGGATCCTGGAGAGCAGAAAGAGAAGCACAACATGATTTAACAACTGTACCGATTCCCCTTCTTTGCCATGGAATTATCAGTGATACAGACCATTTTTCAACCAGACCGCAGTAAAATTTATGCAGGGGTGGCCAGAGCCACCTCCTACCAACCTGTGAGAGCAGACTGTGCACAAGTCCTCCCAGCTCCATTCGGTGACCTCACACATAGCATGAAATTGGGCATGGTGGAAATATTTACACCATGGAAATTGGCAAATGCTACAAATTAAAGCTTTTTAGTTCCAGAGAGCTTGCTGCTAAACAACTATCATCACAACACTGAATGCATCCCAAATATCTTCCAACCCAAGAGACTGTCACACTTTCTAAGAGTTGTTTTCAACTGAGTTAGAATCAGAATGGGGCAAAGGTGTCAAATAAGAGACAGAGCTGTATGTATTTTTCAAAAGATCTTAGGCAAATCTGACATTGCACACATACCACCAGCCTCACCTGTGAACCCTATTCTATGCTTCCATGTATTGGCAGAAGGTCTAAAAATATAGAACTCTGATGTCCTTCAACTTCTCTACATTCATAGAACAAAAATGAAAGAATATATTGGAAGAGAAGATAGCTCTTGGCTTCCTGGGGGAAGAAGGGCATGGAGCATCAGGTCACCTGAATTTCTGCCTTCTCTCTCAGGGCCTGGAGCTCCTGTGCCTGACGGAGCCACTCCTCAGACTCCTCATTTCGCAGTGATCCCAGGTTGGATTCCATCACACTGTGGGACTGCAGCACCCGCAGTTTCTGAAAAGGCCAGGACATAGTTTTACTCAGATGAAGACCTAATCATGTTGTCTTTTATATATGGAACAGTGTCAGAGGTGCACGCCTTACCCAACTCATCCTCCCAATTCATTCTCACTAGATACTTACACACCAACAAATATTCATACAAATCAGCCCCCTTCATGAAGGCTCTCCTGGGGGATCAGCCCTTGCACAGAAAAAGCAAGTTGCATGGAAGAACAAATTAAAGAGTGTAGTTTCCATTTCACTTAAATTCTGGTATACTCAAAATCCCAAGATCTCCTGACTGCTGCCCCATTTCTTCCTCAGTCTGGAATAAACTGATGAGAATCAGACTCTTAGAGCCTGTGGGAGGGTCTCAGGCACCCCAGGCCATTCCCTGAGGACTCCTCCCTCTCTCACTACAAAACATCCTGGCTGTCTCCAGAAAGGGCTTTGCACAACTTGGAGTAGAGTCATCAACACCTGTTGATTCCTGGGCTAGCAGTGTGTGTGACGTGAAGGAAAAGGCACAGAAAACTGGATTAAAGAGAGGCTGCCTTTCCACCCACCTATGATTATTTCTTAAAATATATGATGGTTGAAGTAACAAAAGCAACATATTTCCATCTGTATGACTGTATAAAACTCATAAGCCCTGCCGGGCATGGTGGCTCATGCCTGTAATCCCAGCACTTTGGGAGGCTGAGGTGGGTGGATCACCTGAGGTCAGGAGATTGAGACCAGCCTGGCCAACATGATAAAACCCTGTCTCTACTAAAAATACAAAAAACTAACTGAGCATGGTAGCATGCATCTGTAGTCCCAGTTACTCCAGAGGCTGAGGCAGGAGAATCACTTGAACGCACCTGGGAGGCGGAGGTTGCAGTGAGCCAAGATTGTGCCACTGCACTCCAGCCTGGGTAACAGAGCAAGACTCCACCTCAACAACAACAACAAAACTCATAAGTCCCAGTAAGGCTTTAAAGAATGGCAAGCACCTAAGTTTAACTTGGTATCATTCTTGCTAACATTTCTTAACTATTGCTAAGCAATACTGATTCCAAATGTTAACCATTTCTAAACTCCTTGAAGTTTGATCAGATGTATGCACAATTCCCAGGCTCTGTTGCAGCTTATGACACACCACAGAGCTGACTTTCTTGGCATTACAAATTCTCATGGTATTTTCATTTAGCCAGACACTCCTTTGGCATTTCAATTTACCCCAGGTCTAACCTAAAGTTCTCTCTTTAGTCAGGTAACTTAGCCAAAGTAAGCTCCATACTTCCATATCAGGGAAAAAGTTTTGAGGAAAAAAATATTTTCAAAATATATATAGTTTTTGGGGGTGGGGGGAAGCAAAAGAAAAAAATATAAATATATATACATATATATATATATATATATACGTATATATATATGTATATATATATATTAGTTAGTTTTCATTGGCCTTCCTAACATCAGGAAATAGCTTTAAAAAAACTTTTAAAAAGAAAGTAATAGGGGTCTGTTGTGGGGAATAAGGGAGGGACAGTGGGGGTAGGGAGGTTGGGGAGGGATAACTTGGGGAGAAATGCCAGATATAGGTGATAGGGGGATAGAGGCAGCAAACCACATTGCCATGTATGTACCTATGCAACAATCCTGCATGTTCTGCACATGTACCCCAGAGCCTAAAGTGCAATAAAATATACATATATATAAGAAAATAATAAACTAGTGATGCATCTATTTTGAGAATGGTATGGTTGATTGCTAAGAAGATTAAAAGTTAGTGTATATAAAGTATACTGCATAGGAGCTGGAAAGTAGTAAACACAGTCCATAAATGTTATGTATTAGATGTGATCTCTGAAGACCCCAACAGAGTGACTGGCATGTAACCAGGATTCAGGGAATATTTGTTGGGAGAAAAATGCATTCATTTAAATTTTGCCCCATTTCTTGTCCAGTGATGAAAGCCCTTTGCAAAAATAAGGATAATACCTAGAGATATTACTATATACCAGATATACTACTGATATATTACTATATGCCAGATTATGTTACATACTGTTTATGTACTAATTTAACCCTTTCGGCAGCCTATCTTATAGAAATAAAACTGAGGGATGAGGAGGTTAACTAATTCATTCAAGGTCTCACAATCAGTATGTGACAGGGCAATGATTCAATCCCAGGCCTCTGATATCTGGGTCTCTAATATCAGGCCTCTGATAACTGGCCTCACAGTATTTTAGCTTCCAACAGCAGTGAAATAAAACTAGCACAAACAAAGAAATAAATTTTGAGAATAGGCAGATTTCCAACAAAGGAACTTTGAAAAGCCTTTTATATTGAGTACCTCTTCTAGTGAAGAGTTCTGGTTGGCGACATTTTTAAATTCATCCCAAAATATTTTTTTTAGTTTATCTATTTCCCCATAAAGTTTGGTCCACTCTTGTTGTTTCCATTCATCAAATTCTTTCTTAGCTTCTATTTCTCTCTGATGAATGATCTCTGCTTCCTACAAAGAAGAGCAAGAACAATAAGACGATTAATTCCACATTACAACAAATATTTACTAAGAAACTGCTTAGGCCTCCTTGTCTATGCAAGTCACTACAGAGACCAAAGGGCATTCATCCCATAGTTCCCGTAGTTTGGAGCTGGAAGGACCAGTCCAAGCCAGTCTTACTTGAACTGTAAAGTTCATTGAAGATAGGGACTTCTTCCTTTTTCTCTATGCAGGCATATGTCTGAGATATTACAGGTTCAGTTCCAGACCACCATAATAAAGTGAGTATCATAACAAAGCCAAGTATGGAATAAAGCAAGTATCACAATAAAGCAAGAATGTCATATAAATATTTTTGCTCTCCAGCGTATGTAAAAGTTATGTTTATACTAGACAGTAACCTATTAAGTGTTCCATAGGTTTATTTATAAAAACATTGTACATAATTTAAAACTACTTTATTGCTTAAAAACAAAGAGAAATAGCTAGGACCTAATTAAACTAAAGAGCCTTTGAACAGCAAAAGGCACAGTCAGCAGAGGAAACAGACAACCCATGGAGTGGGAGAAAATCTTCACAATCTATATATCTGACAAAGGACTAACATCTAGAATCTACAACGAACTCAAACAAATCAATAAGAAAAAAACAAACAATCCCATCAAAAAGCAGGCTAAGGACATGAATAGACCATTCTCAAAAGGGATATACAAACAGCCAACAAACATGAAAAAACTGCTCAAGATCACTAATGATCAGGGAAATGCAAATCAAAACTACAATGCGATACCACCTTACACCTGCAAGAATGGCCATAATCAAAAAATCAAAACACAGTAGATATTAGAGTGGATGTGGTGATCAGGGAACACTTCTACACTGTTGGTGGGAATGTAAACTAGTACAGCCACTATGGAAAACAGTGTGGAGAGTCCTTAAAGAATTAAAACTAGAACTACCATTTGATCCAGCAATCCCGCTACTGGGTATCTACCCAGAGGAAAAGAAGTCATTATTGGAAAAGATACCTGCACACACGTTTATAGCAGCACAATTCACAAGTGCAAAATCATGGAACCAATCCAAATGTCCATCAGTTGATGAGTAGATAAAGAAACTGTGGTGTATATATATAGATAGATAGATATAGATAGATACACACACACAATGGAATACTACTTAGCCATAAAAAGAAATAAATTAACAACATTTGCACATTTGCAGTGATCTGGATGAGATTAGAGACTAATATTTTAAGTGAAGTAACTCAGGAACGGAAAACCAAACATTGTATGTTCTCAATGATATGTGGGAGCTAAGCTATAAGGACGCAAAGGCAAAAGAATGATACCATGGACTTTGGGGACTTGAAGGGAAGAGTGGGAGGGGCGCGAGGGGTAAAAGATAACAAATACAGCGCAGTGTATACTGTTCAGTGATGGGTGCACCACAACCTCACAAGTCACCACTAAAGAACTTACTCATGTGACCAAATAGCACCTGTACCCCAATAACTTATAGAAAATTAAAAATAATAATAATACAATTTTTAAAAAATACTTTATCACTAAAAAATGCTAACAATCGTCTGATCCTTTAGTGAGTCATAATCTTTTTGCTGGTGCTGGGTCTTGTCTTGATATTGATAGCTGCTGACTGATCAGAGTTGGGGTGCTGTGGCAATTTCTTAAGACAACAATAGGCCAGGCATGGTGGCTCACACCTGTAATCCCAACACTTTAGGAGGCAGAGACGGGTGGATTACTTAAAGTCAGGAGTTCGAGACCAACATGGCCAACATGGCAAAACCCCAGTCTCTACTAAAACTACAAAAAATTAGTCAGGTGTACTGGCACGTGCCTGTAATTCCAGTTACAAGGGAGGCTGAGGCAGGAGAATCACTTGAACCCAGGAGGCGAAGGTTGCAGTGAGCTGAGATCATGCCACTACATCCCAGCCTGGATGACAGAGCAAGACTGTCAAAAAAAAAAAAAAGGCATCAATGAAGTTTGCCACATCAATTGGTTCCTCCTTTCATGAATGATCTCTCCATAGCATGAGATGCTGTTTGGTAGCATTTGACACACAGTGGAATTTCTTTCAAAATCAGAGTCAATTCTCTTAAACTTTCCTGCTGCTTTCTCAACTAAGTTTATGTAATATTTTAAATCCTTTCTTATCATTTCAACAATGTTCACAGCATCTTCGACAATAGTAGATTCCATCTCAAGAAACTATTTGGGGGACACTCAGGGGGCCTGGGCTTCACCCTCACGCCAGCCCACCGCCCACAGGACATTTTCCTCATGATCTGGTGCCACAAGACCACCATCTTCACAGACGCCAAGGAATCCAGCAGGATGTTCAAGATGAAGCGCAATGTCAAGGGCATCCTCAAGTGGCTGTCCAAAGAGCAGTGGCTGTACAAGGATGACCAACTCTTGGATGATGGCAAGACACTGGGTGAGTGTGACTTCACCAGCCAAACAGCATGGCCACAGGCCCCAGCCACAGCGGGGCTGGCCTTCCAGGTGGATGACACCTTTGGGGGCCTGTGCATCGAGCTATTCTACAGCCCGCCCAAGCTGCCCAATGCGATGAAGCCCCAGGACTTGGGAAGCAGTGCCAATGAACAAGCTGTGCAGTGAGGACCCCCAAGAGACCCATTACCCCCAATAACAGAGATTTGGGGAAAAAAAAAGAACTACTTTATTTGCTCATCCATAAGAAACAACTCTTCAACCATTAAAGTTTTATCGAGGTCACAGCAATTCAGTTTCATCTTCAGGCTCCACTTCTAAGTCTAGTTCTCATGCTATTTCCACCACATCTGCAGTTACTTCCTCCACTGAGGTCTTGAATCCCTCAAAGTCATCCACAATGGCTTGAATTAATTTCATCCAAACTCCTGTTAATGTTACTATTTTGACCTCCCCCAAAGAATCACACATTTTCTTAATAGCATCCAGAACGGCAAATCCTTTCCAAAAGGTTTTCAATTTACTTTGCTCAGAATCACTATCTATGACAGCTATAACCTTACAAGATGTATTTCTTAAATAATAAGACTTGGAAGTCAAAATTACTCCTTGATTTATGGGCTGCAGAATGGACATCATGTTAGCAGGCTTGAAAACAACACAAATCTCCTTGTACATCTCCATCAGAGCTCTTAGATAACCAGGAACATTGTTAATGAGCAGTAATTATTCTGAAAGGAATCTTTTTGTTAGCAGTATATCTCAACAGTGGGCTTAAAATATTCAGTAAGCCATGCTGTAAACAGCTGTGCTGTCATCCAGACTTCCTTGTTCCATTGCTAGAGCACAGGTAGAGAGAGCTAGCATAACTCTTAAGGGCCCTAGAATTTTCACACTGGCAAATAAACATTGGCTTCAACTTAAAGTCGCCAGCTGTATTAGACCCTAACAAGAGAATCATCCTGTTCTTTGAACTTGTGAAGCCAGGCATTGACTTATCTCTAGATGGCTTCCTCCAATAGAAGGTTGTTTTTTCTACACTGAAAATCTGTTTAGTACAGTCACCTTGATCAAGTATCTTAGTTAGATCTTCCAGATAACTTGCTGCATCTTCTACATTAGCACTTGCTGCTTCACCTTGCACTTTCATTGTTATGGAGATGGTTTCTTTCCTTAAACCTATGAACCGACCTCTATTAGCTTCCAACTTTTTTTCTGCAGCTTCATCACTTCTCTCAGCCTTCATAGAAATGAATAGAGTTAGGGCCTTGCTCTGGATTAGGCTTTGGCTTAAGGGAATTTTGTGGCTGATTTGATCTTGTATCCAGACCATTGAAATTTTCTCCATCTCAGTAATAAGGCTGTTGCACTTTCTTATCATTTGTGAGTTCAGTGGAGTAGTGCTTCAAATTTCTTTCAAGGCACAACTTTGAAATTCATAACTTTGTATTTATAACTTGGCTGTTTGGCACAAGAGGAGTACCTCTCAGCCCATCTCAGCTCTCAACATGCCTTCGTCACTAAACTTAATCATTTCTACCTTTTGATTTTTTTTTTTTTTTGAGACAGAGTCTAGCCCTGTCATCCAGGCTGGAGTACAATGGCATGATCTCGGCTTGCTGCAACCTCCGCCTCCTGGGTTCAAACAATTCTCCCGCCTCAGCCTCCCGAGTAGCTGGGATTACAGGTGTGTGCCACCACACTCAGCTAATTTTTGTATTTTTAGTAGAGACGGGGTTTCACCATGTTGGCCAGGCTAGTCTCAAACTCCTGACCGCATGATCCACCCACTGCAGTCTCCCTAAGTGCTGGGATTACAGGTGTGAGCCACCACGCCTGGCCCTACCTTTTGATTTAAAGTAAGAGATGTTTGAGTAAGTTTGCTATCTTATATGGACAGTTTGTGGCACCCCCAAACAATTACAGTGGTAACATCAAAGATCACTGATCACAGATCCATCCCCATAACAGATATAATAATATCAAGAAGTTTGAAATATTGTGAGAATTACCAAAATGTGACACAGACACATGAAGTGAGCACATGCTGTTGGAAAATGATGCTGATAAATTTGCTCAACACAGGGTTGGCACAAACCTTCAATGTGCAAACAATACAATGTCTGTGAAACACACAAAACACACACAAAAAATGAGGTATGCCTGTATTCGTCACAATACCAACTATGCAGCTGGTGCTCAATAAATGCATGCTGAGGGAATGAATAATGAAGGAATGAGCAGGGCAACTTCATGTATTTTCATTCTATAAACATTTACTGAGCATTTTATCTGGGCTGGGTTCTGGAGCTTTCAGAATCAAACCCAGTCTTTGTCCTCAAAAAGTTAACTAACAGCGTTGTGTACAAAGCTGAAATTCAGGTTCAAACATCCTCAGAGGCTGCTGACTAATGCAGGAAACTGCATCCCTCTGCTCTACTTTCGTCCACAAAAGTCTGGCAAAAATAATTCAATTTTCCTTTCCAGACTACCTAAAATCATTTGCTGTGTTCGAGAAGGCATTATCTGTCCCAGCTCTGATTCCCAGCTCTGGGAAACCAGCTGGAAATTTTGCCCTGTGGGACTCATGTGCACCAGGGGCCTCCTGGGATGACCCAAGTCTCCCTGATGTTTTCTCTCCCTGCCCACCTGGAGCTGCCGCTGCCTCTCGGCCTCCCTCTGGGCTTCCAGCTCCCCTTGGGTCCACTTTAGCTTGGCCCGTAGCTCTTCTAACACCTCTTCCACTGGCTGTTCCTGCTTCTTCTGTTTTCCTGTGGGGTCCATGCAAAGACAGGTAACCAGTTTAAGCGTAAAAATCAAGGGAGTGTAGTTTCTCACCTCATCAATCAGCCACACCTTGGTCTGAAACAGCTTTGCTACTTAGTACACTGACTTTGGACAAAGAACGTAACCTCCCTGTCCCTCTGTTTCCCCAAACTCAAAAATAGAGATAACAATAGCACCTAACTCAGAGGGCTGCTGTGTGGGTGAAATGTGAGAATGCAAAGTGCTTAGCATAGTGCCTGGCACGACAGCTCAAAAAATGTGAATTATTATTGTACTGTCACTTAAAATAAATATTTTGACAGTACTGATGCATGGAAATAGAAATTTAAAATTACTACAGTAACAGAAGCAGAATACCAAATAGTGTATACACCAATTATCAGTATAAAAAACATATCTATATATCCTGACAGTAATCAGAGATAATTTTAAAGTAATAAAAATCATTGTAATTTTAAGCTCACTTTTTTCAATAAGTGTATAGTTTTAAATTTCAAATGAAAAAAATAGCAGTATGTACTATAAAGAACCAAAGCTACTTTAAGTGCATAATTTAAATTAAGTGAAGAAAAAGATTCAGAATGAATTATAAAAACATCCTATCTAAACCACATATTGATGATAAAGCAAGGGCTAAGAGTCAAAAAAGAAACCAATTTTTCTTGAACATTTGTTACTTTTTAAAGCATACTTAGTGATTACTAGATAAATAGTACTGTTACTAAAGTTCTAAGCCTTTTCTTTGAAAAGGGATGTGACTTTTCTCTCAGGTTGGACATTTTACAAACAAGCAATTTTTAGCTGCAGTAGAAATTAATTTGCTTTAATAACATGATTTGAGGCGACTGTGGAATAGGAGAGCTGGGCATCTGGGAAGTCAGCTGCCTGCACGTAAACAGGCCATGATATAGCAAAAGTGACCTTAAGAACACATTTCTCTCTCCTGACAGCACTTTACATTAAGGAAATAAGAGATACACACAAAGAGCTATGTGCAAGAATATCAACCATCATGTGATTTATAATAAAGAAATGTTGGGGTAAGCATATATTCAGCAGGAGGAAATTGTGAAATAAATTATGATAACCACTTGATGAAATACTATTCAGGCATTAAAAATCACATTTTCAAAGGTAATTTAATGACATTGGAAAATGCAACATATTCTTAAATGAAAACAAGCAGTAGTCAAAGTGCACACTATTTGATTATATATGTCTACAGAAAATACACCAAAATATTAACTGCTGGTGATATTGTCCATGGTTTTTATTTTCTCTTTTCTACTTTCCTATATTTAAATTTTCTAAATCAGAGACATATTTTTATTTAAAGAAAAATTTAAGGCGTGGAAAATTTATTTTTCCTTAGCCTCCAATGCAGAACTAAGAATCAGATATGCACTAAATGCATAATAATCAGGTAAGTGGTGCTGTTTTAAAACTCAATCTGTTCTATGAAAAGGGAATTTGAATGACAAAAAATAGGAGGAAAAGTTTTACTTAACGGCATTTTTATATTTATATTTATTTTATGTTTTAACAGATATTTCTTACTGAACCTCAAAAAGTGAATATAGGTTGAGTGCAGTGGCTCATGCCTGTAATCCTAGCACTTTGGCAGGCTGAAACAGGTAGATCGCTTGAGCCCAGGAGACCAGCCAGGCCAACATAGTGAGACCTCATCTCTAGGAAAAATTTTTAAAATTAGCCTGGCATGGTGGTATGTGCCTGTAGTCTCAGCTACTCAGGAGGCTGAAGTAGGGGGATTGCTTGAGCCCAGGAAGCGGAGGCTTCAATGGAGCCAAGATCAAGCTACTGTACTCGAGCCTGAGTGAAAGAGTGAGGCACTGTCTCAAAAAAAAAAAAAAAGTGAATATAAAATATGCAAATCTCTTTATGGGGAAAACATACAGCCTTGCTCCTCATTTTGGAATTTGTAAAATTAAAGTAATTAAGTCACGATAAGCTCAGGTATGTAGAAAAGTCAAAGAACTGGTCTGACTGCCCATTCACCCCATTTAAGCTTATCCGTGGCTGGCATCAGAGAATTACAGATTCACAGAAGGCTGGAAGGTAAGAGCCCTTCAAAGTCACTTCATCTGACTGTGCCACTTAGAGTGAAGGCCACTGAGACACAGAGGGGAAAGCATTGACCAAGGTCGCATAATAAATACGGAAAGAGCTAAGAGTGACATCTACCTGTCTGACTCCCAGCCCTTCTTTACACATGGGGTCAGAAACCCTTCCAACCCATGTGGGCTCTCCGGGTGGTGGATGGTGGTATCATCCCATCCCCAATTGGAAAGTGAGATTGTGAGAGCAGTTTTGGGTGGTATAGGTGTTTGCCACCCACTTAGTACCAGCCCCCAGGCCCTTCCACAGTCCCAGAAGGGGCCCAGGCTGCTGTCTAGACTCACCTTCTGAGTCCAGTCCTGCATGCCTGCGCTGGATGTGACCACGGAGAAAGGTGGCATTCATGAATGTCTTGTCACACAGGTGGCACTATACAGAGAGGAAGGAATGGGGAACAGGATTAGGTCAACTGAGTCAGCCTTGGATTTGTATCAAAGCCCCCATCCCCTTGGGACCCCTGGGCTGCTTCAGAAATAAAGAATTTAATTTACTGAGCAAGGGAATGATGTTAACCCATGCTGCCCACCAGAATCACCTGGGGAGCTTTAAAATACTACCAGTGCCCCCGGGAAACTGTGAACACTGACTGGATATTTGATGATACTCAGGAATTTCTGTTGCTTTTTCAGACTGTGATGATGGTGTTGTCTATGTTTAAAAGTCAGAGTCTTTCCCTTTTAGAGATACAAATAGAGATACTGAAATATTACAAATAAAATCATATTACTAATATGCTTCAAAATAATCCAGAAGTGGGGGAAAGTGGGCAGGGGGACAGGTACAACAACACTAGCTATAGGTTGATAACTGTTAGTGCCTAGGGTTCATTACACTATTCTCTCTACTATTGCATATGTTTGAAATTTTTTATAATAAAAAATTGTTTTAAAATGTCAATGTCGGGCCGGGCGCGGTGGCTCAAGCCTGTAATCCCAGCACTTTGGGAGGCCGAGACGGGTGGATCACAAGGTCAAGAGATCGAGACCATCCTGGTCAACATGGTGAAACCCCGTCTCTACTAAAAATACAAAAAATCAGCTGGGCATGGTGGCGCGTGCCTGTAATCCCAGCTACTCAGGAGGCTGAGGCAGGAGAATTGCCTGAACCCAGGAGGCAGAGGCTGCGGTGAGCCGAGATCGCGCCATTGCACTCCAGCCTGGGTAACGAGAGAGAAACTCCGTCTCAAAAAAAAAAAAAAAAAAAAAAAATGTCAATGTCTAGGTTACACCCGAGGGTGGAGAATCACCAGAGGCAGAGGTTAGCAAATAAACAGTATCTGTAATTCCACATCCCTCTCCTAAGACATTTCAGACATGACCAATCTATCATACTGTCTTCTCACTGTAAAATTTCAGAATTCTTCTCAACACAGCTTTGGAGGTTGCCATTGCTAGTTAATCAGTTATAGGCAGATTATTTGCTATCTTTGCAGACAATTGTGACAGGAATTGCCAGTTGTCCTCCAATACCCATTTTCCCTTTCTTCCTTGGTGATAGTCCTGTGGTCAATGAGAATAAACACTCTATGTCCCAGCCTTCCTAGCAACCGGATGTGTCAACAGGACTTAACACTAAAAGGGTTCTGACCCTTTTAATCATAAATATCATATCAATTATATCAATTTGTTATCAATTAATAATACATCATAATGATTTCTTCTGTCCCACTGTGATATTGTGATGTGCTAAGAATGTAGGCTGGGCACAGTGGCTCACACCTATAATCCTAGAACTTTGGGAGACTAAGGTGGGCAGATCACTTGAGCCCAGAAGTTCGAGACCAGACTGGGCATCTTAGAGAAACCCTGTCTCTACAAAAAATTAGCCAAATGTGGTGGTAGGTGTCTGTAGTGCTAACTACTCAGAAGGCTGAAGTGGAAGGATCACCTAAGCCTGGGAGGTTAAGAGTGTGATGAGCCATGATCACACAGCAGCCTCGGTGACAGAGACCCTGTCTCAAGAAAAAAAAAAAGAATGCAAATTGGGTCTTTGTTCCTAGTTTCTGGCACTAAAACAGAAACTCCTAAAACACTTACAACAAGCTTGTCCAACCTGCAGCCCATGGGCCACATACGGCCCAGAACAGCTCTGAATGCAGCCCAACACAAATTTGTAAACTTTCCTAAAGCATTGAGATTTGTTTAGGAATTTTTTTTTTAAGCTCATCAGCTATCACAAATGTTACTGTATTTTATGTGTGGCTGAAGACAATTCTTCCACTGTGGTCCAGGGAAGCCAAAAGATTGGACACCCATGACTTACAATCTTCAGAGTGATAAGGGTGATCAAGCATTTTTTGTAATAATATTTGGTCTCAGTCCCCAGTTGATAACACAAAAGCTTTCTGAGATCCTTGCGATTTGCTAGTTTGTCCCTTCCAAACCTCATGTTGAAATTTAATCTCCAGTGCAGCAGTGTTGAGAGAGTGAGAAGTATTTGGGTCACAGGGGCAGATCCCTCAAATATAGATTAATGCCCTCCCTTGGGGGTGAGGGAGTTCTCATTCTTATGAGTTTGACAGAGCTGGTTGTTACAAAGAGCCTGGCACCTCTCTTTCCCCTTACTTCCTCTCTTGCCATGAGATCTGCACAGGTCAGCTCCCCTTCACCTTTAACCAGGAGTGAAAGCAGCCTGAGGCCCTCACCAGATGCCCAGTCTTGAACCTTCCAGCCAGTAGAACTGTGAGTTAAATAACTCTTTTCTTTATAACTTATCCAGCCTCGGGTATTCCTTTGTAGCAACACTAAACTTATGAAGACAGTATGTTTTGAATGTATGCTAACAAAATGACTGGTGACTGGGCACCTTCTGCCCCACTCCACCAATGACTTCCTGGTGATCAACCCCCATCCTGTTTTGTTTTGTTTTGTTTTGTTTTTGTTCATCAGCATTACGATAAGGATGCAGGGCTCAGGTAATCCTCCCAGGATGGGGGTTGGTCACCAGAAAGACCAAGGCATGGGTAGAAGGTTGGAACTTTCAGCCCCACCCTCCAGCCTCCAGGGAGGGAAGAGGAGCTGGACTAATAAGCAACAGCCATAACTTAATCAATTACACACGCTTGGTGGAGTCCATAAAACCCCTAAATGATGGGATTTAGAGAGTTTCCAGATTGGTAAATACTGAGGTGCCAGGAGGTGGCACACACAGAAACGGCACGGAAGTCCCTTCTCCCATACCTTGTCCTCTCTTATCCCCAAGTGCTTCTCTTCCATTTGATTATTCTGACTTCTACCCTTTATCATAAACTGGTAATATAGTGTCTTCTTCCTGAGTTCTGTGAGCCATTCTAGCAAATTATTGAACCTCAGGATGAAGTTGTGGAAACCCCCAATTTGTAGCCAGTTAGTCAGAAGTATAGGAGGCTCAGGTATCTGAAGTGGGGCCAGTCTTATGGGACTGATCCCTTAACTGGGAATCTGATGCTAACTCCATTAGATAATGTCAGAATTGAATTGTAGGGCACCCAGTTGGCACTGGAGAGTTGGTTGGTATGAGGAAAACAAAACACACATTTGGTGTCAGAACTGTCACGAGCAGAAATAGGTAACCCACCCATCTACAAACTATGAATGTCTTAAAAACCTGAACCAGCATGACTTGTGCCCACATCCACAGAGCCTGGCACAGGACCAGCCATCATGACAATTTTTATTAAAGGGCAAATGTCCATACTTCCATGGAGACACATTCAAAAATGCTCCAAAGCTGCTCTGGGTAATGAACTATCATTTGGTTGAATAATGGAGTCAGTATTCCAGAATCGGCCTGGCTCCACCAATCCCTTGTCACACATAAATTCAACACATACGCACACACACCCCTCACACACACCTTTACACAACACACTCCTCTACATACACACACAAATCCTCCATCATACATATATATGCATGCACTCACATTCTCCATAAATACACCCTCAGATACATACACATCCTTCTTTTACATACACATCCTTACCCACACTCTCCATAAGTACAAACACACACTCTTACACACATATATACCCTTCATTCATTCACACACACACAAACACTATAAATGCACCTTTTTATACATGCTCCAGAGTTGCATCCTTTATAATAAAATAGTATAAGCACACATTACACACTACACACCCAATATACACGGAGATACCCTTCAAGTATTCATACACACATATATTAAACACACACACATTCACGCCATTTACAAACACACTCTCCATACATTCATGAATATATATGCACCCTCTCCATAAACACATACACACTCCATACACACACCTCCCACACATGTACAGTCTAAACACACACACACACACACACACACACACACACAAACACACAGTAGAACCTAATGAGACACCCCCAGGCTCTCTGGCCAAGAGCAGCATCCCTGAAATCTCTCCTAACCACTCCAAGAATGGCCCCCAGCAGCCTTGTGCACCCCCACCAGCAGTGCTGCCCCATTTGCCTAGTGGCTGGGGCGCACATCCCTCCCACTCTCTCCACCCAGTAGAGATTCCTCACCGTGTGGTAGCTGTGGGTGCCTGTCTGCATTAGCAGCTGCTGCAGGGTGCTGATCATCTTGCGACGCCGGCGGCTCTCCTCCCGCACACCCTTGAGCTCGTCAGCCTGGCGGCCCAGCTCCTGCTGACTGCGCTGCTGCTGGCCCAGACTGGTCTGCAGCCGTGCCTCCAGCTGGGCAATGCTGGCACTGAGGCAGTCCTGGCAGTGCAGCAGGTACTCGATGATGAGCTGCGCCAGGCGCAGCACCTTGAGCAGTGCTGGGTCCACAGGCTGCCCACAGCGGCTGCATACCTCCCGCTCCAAGTTGCAGAAGGTGATGCCAGCAATGTTCTCCTGCAGAGTGGCCACATCCAGCTCCCGGGCCACACGGTCTACATCCAGGGTGCTAATGCGCCTCCAGTCCATGCTATCACGGCGAGGCTGGAACTTGAAGGTGGGGAACGTGTAAGCCCCAAAGAGGGGTCCACTTAGGCCCTCAGCAGTGGCAGCTGGGGACTGCATGGGCAGGGGAATCCCTGAGCTGACCACCGGAGGAAGGTGGCACCAAGGCCACGGCAGCAGGCCAAGTAGCTGAGAGAAGGCCTGGAAAATGAGAAGAGAGTCCAAGTTAGGTAAGGTGTGTGTGGCTGCACAAATGGTATATCTGGTCAGCAAGCCCCTAAGTGGGGCAAAGTCAGGTGATTGTGCAGCAGCTTCAGCATGCATGGTGTGTGCTGACATGGCCAGAGCTGTGGAAATAAAAGGTGGGCTTTGCACTCACACAGATGTAGATTCGAATGCTCTGCCTTGGGCAAGTCCCTGTACATGTTTAAGCCTCCTGTATCTAAGAAGGAACATGAAGCCCACTGTGCAGGCCTGTGGTGAGGAATAAGGCAGGTGAAGTACCCGGCCTAGCTCCTGGCACATAGCAGGTCCTCAGTGAGCTCCCTCTGCAAAGCCCACCTCCACTGCAGGAGTGCCTGGCAAAGGCCTTTGTCAGCAGATGGCTATCCAATATAGAAACGGGTCCTTCTACAACCCTATTTTTATCTCAGGATAAAGTCCAACAACTTGCTGTGAGTGACCAAGCTACCTAATGTCTACCCTGTCCTCTCTTTCTCCTGTAACTACAGGATTCTAGTGGAACATGAGTGGACTACCTTTCCCAGCTTCTCCAGCAATAACATGTGATCATAGGACTAAGTTCTCTCTCCTGGAATATGAGTGACATAATGTCCACCTCTGTTAGAAGGGGCTTAAGAGAGCCATGGAGTCTCTGCCACATGATGCTCAATCCATGATGGGCTTTTTTTTTTAACTTAACAGTTAAGCAAAAAGAGCTCCAGTTTGTTTGCCAAGACTCAGTTTGTACTCTCCAAACTCTTGGTGAACATATGAACTGTTCTCTCTGAAGAGTAACTTGACAGTATCAATGGGAATTTTGAATATTTCACTACTAAGAATTACAATTTATGCTACAAACTCATATATACAAAGGTACTTGTGAAAGAACTGTCATTGTAGTATCCTTTATAAAAGCAAAGTACAAGAAAAGGTAGAAGAACGCAAAGTACAATGTATCTCTATGCAATGAAATATTATGCAGCTATTGATTGGTATAAGGCAGACTTACATGTACGGATATGAAATGATAATCTCCAAGATACATATGTAGATATATATGTAAACACACAAAGTAGGCATTTATACCTCTATTTCTGTATTAATGACATATTAATATAATCATATTTAATAACTCACAAAAATGAAAGATATATATCATATAGGATAGCTGTCTACAAGAGGAGGGAGGGAAATGGGAGTGTGGAATGGGGATAAATGAATAGACAGATGGTGTGTGGGTAGCGATGGTCAAATAGACAGGTAGATAGGCCTTCACAGACCAGTGATGATAATCATATATATACATATTCAGTCATCCCTCAGTATCCAGGACCCTCCTCAGATACAAAAATCTACAGATGCTCAAATCGCTTTTATAAAATGGTGAAGTATTTGCATTATAACCTCTGCATATTCTCCCATATATCTGAAATCATTTCCAGATTATTTATAATACCTCATATAATGTAAATGCTTTAAAAATACCTGTAGTTGTTATATGTAATTATTTAGGAATAATGACTAGAAAAAAAGTCTGTACATGTTCAGTACAGAAGAAACTATCCTTTTTTATTTCAAATATTTTTGATCCGCAGTTTGTTGAATCTATAGATGTAGAATCCACAGATAAGAAGAGTCAACATACATATATACACACACATACATATGACTCATATTTGTTATAATTTGTTTTATAATGAATAAAATATGCTCATTTATGATTCATATATATGATTTACTTAGGTATATTTCATAAGCATAGACTGTTTCTGGAAAGATAAACAAGAAGCTATTAGCAATGGCTACCAGCCAGGTACAGTGGCTCACGCCTATAATCCCAGAACTTTGGGAGGCCGAGACAGGCAGATCACAAGCTCAGGAGTTTGAGACCAGCCTGACCAACATGGCGAAACCCTGTCTCTACTAAAAACACAAAAATTAGCTGGGCATGGTGGCACTCGCCTGTAATCCCAGCTAGTCAGGAGGCTGAGGCAGGAGAATCGCATGAACCCAGGAAGCGGAGGTTGTAGTGAACAAAGATGGTGCCACTGCACTCCAGCCTGGGCAACTGAGCGATACTCCATCTCAACAACAACAACAAAAAAGCAATGGCTACCTCTGGGAAGTGAGAATGGAGATTAGAGGACTTTTATTTTTCACTTTCCACCTCTCTGTACTATTCAAAGTTCTTCTCATCATCTTCTATCACTTTTATTATTTTTCAAAAGAAAAAATAGAATTTCAGCTCTTGCTGAAGTGAGAATCTGACTAAGGCAACAAGAGGTACATGTTACCCTATTTAATCAAGTTATTTTAAGATTACATGATTCAGACTTTTAAGTGCAATAAAAAGTCAGAGAAGTCATCAGCTTCATGAAGGAAGCCCTTAAAAAATGGTAGGACTGGCCGGGCGCGGTGGCTCAAGCCTGTAATCCCAGCACTTTGGGAGGCCGAGGCGGGTGGATCACGAGGTCAAGAGATCGAAACCATCCTGGTCAACATGGTGAAACCCCGTCTCTACTAAAAATACAAAAAAAAAAAAAAAAAATTAGCTGGGCATGGTGGTGCGTGCCTGTAATCCCAGCTACTCAGGAGGCTGAGGCAGGAGAATTGCCTGAACCCAGGAGGCGGAGGTTGTGGTGAGCCGAGATCGCGCCATTGCACTCCAGCCTGGGTAACAAGAGCGAAACTCCGTCTCAAAAAAAAAAAAAAAAATGGTAGGACTAGGTTGGCAAAAAAAAAAAGGGAGAGAGAGAG
Organism: Sapajus apella; assembly: GCF_009761245.1. Classification (NCBI taxonomy): domain Eukaryota; kingdom Metazoa; phylum Chordata; class Mammalia; order Primates; family Cebidae; genus Sapajus; species Sapajus apella. The sequence continues at coordinate 28,602,068 of NW_022436944.1, read as the reverse complement.
AGAGAGAAGGGCCTCCGGGAATGGCCCCTGACCCCAATGAGCCACTGCCTTCTTCTGTGAAAGGTGGTGACAGGTCAGCCCTGCCTCACAGGGTGCCATGAGACTTGGAGAAAATGCGAGGGGAAGGTGCTCAGTGATAACACTGTCAAGTCTGCAGGAAGTGCCGCCCTCTGTGCTAGAAACAAACTCTGAATACAAACCTACAAACAGGTATTATTATTTTCCTTTTACAAATAAGGAAACTGGCTTCTGGAGTGGCTCAGTGGCATCCCCCAAAGGTCATATGTTGAAAACTTCATCCCCAATGCAGCAGTGTTGAAAGGTGGGACCTGTAAGAGGTAATTAAGTCATGAAGACTCTGCCCTCATGAATGAATGAATGTCATTATTATAGGGGTGGGTTAGTTATCACAGGAGTAGGTTCCTGAGGAATGGAGGAATTCTGTCCCCTTCCCCCTGGCTCTTGTGCTTTCTTGACCTTCTGCTCTCCACCAAGAGCTGATACAGCAAGAAGGCCCTTGCCCAGTGCCAGCACATTGATATTGGACTTCAAGCTTCCAGAACTGTGAGAAATTAATTTATTTTCTTTAAAAATTACTCAGTCTGTGTTATTCTGTTGCGGCAGTACAAAATGGATGAAAACAGGAGACCAGGTTTGAAGTGTAATTGTAAATTCATCTGGCACCAAAGCTTAGGGACTCTGAACTACTCAACATTGATTCTTGAGGCTATTCCTCCTAAAATTTTGCTTTGATCAGATTATCACCCTTTATCCCTTAAACTTATACTTCTTCCATTTACTCACTCCTCATTTATAGTATGCCTATATGGGCCCACTCTAAGATCAGGGCCTGGGCAATGAGGCTATATTAACCACACAGCTGCTCCCCACCCTGGAGTTCAGCATGGCTCCCTATTCCCACTGTACCAAATGCAAACCTCTTAGCCTGGTCTTGAGACTGCCTACAGGATGCCACTGGCCCACCTTTTCAGTTTCAGCTCCGTCCTTCCCTTTCTCAGATACTCTTGCCCAACAAGTATTCCAAAAAGAAAAACAGCCAGACATAAGCACCCTTACCATGGCAATGAAAAGACTAGCACATTTTTACCTAATGTGCCATGTTATGAGGAAAAAAACAGAGTTGGGCAACATGATACTCACCATGCTTAGCTCCAAAGCTGCAAATGTGACACTGGAGCCTCAGAGACAATTGCTCACAACAAGCTGTGCCTCGGAGCAACAGCAGGTTACCAGGCATGCAGTGGGCAAGGGTAACAGGACACCTGCTTCCTGATGGCCCAGCTCGCAAGTGAGCTCATCTGAGAGCTTTACTGTTTAACTATTTAAGCTTGGCCTCAGATGTTTGCCAACAGTCCTCTCTCTACAATAAGTCAATAACTCTCCATCAGCCACTCTCTCTCTCATCTCTCCTCCTACCTGTTTGAATCCTCTTCCTTAAGCAGTGACTATTCTTTCCGCTTTCTTTTATGACAGGATGTGCCAGTGCCCACTTGATATTCTGCTGTCCACCTGCTGTACGCCATTTCTCCCTGCATGCTATCCCTAGGAATGAGCTCACAGCTTCAGCTACCACAGGCTCGGTCTAGGCTGAGCCTCAGTCATTCCCCAATCTCCTTCTCTCTAGCCCCTCCAGTCTCTTGAGATCTTATATCCAACCCTCCCATACTGGTTATGCCAGGAACTGTAAACCCAAGTTCCATTAGGGCCAGAAAAGTAACATTAATACACAAAATGCAGCAGGTGTGAAAAAAACCACAATGCATGCTTGATGATAAATGGCAACTCATTCCCCACCTTAGTGTCCAAGATACAATAGGCCAGTAGTTCCCAAAGTGTGGTCTCTGGACCAGCAGCATCATCAACATCACCTGGGAATTTGTTAGAAATACAGATCCCCATACTTACTGACTTAGAACCACTAATCTGTGGAGTATTGAGCTAGTGAACATTAGGGATTGTGGCGAACCTAAGAGTGCAGGCCCTGTTTAAAGTGGGAAACCACTATTGAGCTCCAGCCATAGAGGAATGGATTTTGTGTTCCTTATTGGCTAATTCCAAATACATTGAGTGATATTCAAAGACATTGATAAACTGTTTCCAAACCTACCTTTCTTGCTGCATCTCCCATTTTCCATATTACTTCCTTCCACACTTTAATACCTCTGGGCTGTTTATTTAATTCATAGGCACTGTTTTTAAATGCTTTACAAAGAATCACTTATATATTTCTCAGGACAAGCCCTTGAGGAAGTACTATCATCATGTAAGCCACAGAGAAATAAAGACACTTGCCCAAGGTCCAGAGGCAAGATTCACACTGAGGCAGCCTGGCTCCAGTCTGGCCTCCTAGCCTCTATTCCACACTGTCTCTTGGTATAGATGGCCCTTTGCCACCTCCTTCTGCTCCAACTAAAGGTCGATGCATTTTTCAAGGCCCTGCTTGTAAATGATTACCACCATATGGGAGCGTAAATTAGTTCAACCATTGTGGAAGACAGTGTGGCAATTCCTCAAGGATCTAGAACCAGAAATACCATTTGACCTAGCAATCCCATTACTGGGTATATTCCTAAAGGATTATAAATCATTCTACTATAAAGACACATGCACGTATATGTTTATTACAGCACTATTTACAATAGCAAAGACTGGGAACCAACCCAAATGCCCACCAGTGATAGACTGGATAAAGAAAATGTGGCACATATACACCATGGAATACTATGCAGCCATTAAAAAGGATGAGTTCATGTCCTTTGCAGGGACATGGATGAAGCTGGAAACCATCATTCTCAGCAAACTAACACAGCAACAGAAACCAAACACCACATGTTCTCACTCATAAGCGGGAGTTGAATAATGAGAACACACGGACACCAGGAGGGGAACATCACACACCAAGGCCTGTCGGGTGTTGGGGAACAAGGAAAGGGAGAGCTTTAGGACAAACACCTAATGCATGCGGGGCTTAAAACCTAAGTGATGGGTTGATAGGTATAGCAAACCACCATGGCACATGTATACCTATGTAACAAACCTGCACATTCTGCACATGTATCCAGAACTTAAAGTAAAATTAAAAATAAAATAAATAAATAAATGATTACCATCATATATCCCTGCTAGGCTCACAGTCAAAATTCCCTGCCCCTCTCCTGGCCTTCTAGAGGACAAAGCATACACTTTGGCCTGTTAGGGTGGCTCTGCAACATCCATATCTCCAACCCATCAACAAATGATTCCTGAGGCCCTACTAAGTGCCAGGCATCATGACTAGCACTCGGGATCAATGAGGACCTGGGCAACTATCCCTGCCGTTGTTAATAAAAATAGTTCACATTTCTGGAACTCTATTATTTTCCACACACAGTGCTAAGGTTTTACGTATATTATCTCATTTAATTCTCACAACAACCTACTATACAGATGAAGAAACAGAGAGTGAACAAAGAGAGGAAACAGAGCGAGGAAAGAACCAGGGGAAATGATTTTCCCACAATCACACAACTAGTAAGTAATAGTATCTGGCTCCAAAGTTGTTTTTTTTTTTTCCGGAAAGACAGAAAAATACACAGAAATTACTCCCACAGAGTGGTAAGTGTCTAGACAGGAGCTGGGAAAGGGTTCTCTGGGAACCCAGGATACTTCTGTCTCCTTCCTCTCTCACTCCCCTAGCTATGAACTTTACAGGGGCTGAGACCATGGCTTATTCATATCTGCTTTATCCCAGCCCCTAGCCCATTGCCTGGCACCCAAATTACTACTAAACTAGGCAAAATTGTTGAAATCTCAGAATATCTGACTTAAAATTCTATATTCTTGGGGTATTGAAGAAATGGAGCTATAAACCACCAAGAGTTAGGATAAAGAGTAAAAGCTGAGTTAGGGAGCCCTCATTCAGACCCATTGGAGGGAAATGCCATTCAGACTTAGTAAATGCTTGATTTGTTGACCATTTGCATCTGGAGATTAATCCCCTGGGCTACTAATAAGAGCTTAGAATGCAGGAGCCCTTACAGGTGGACTCAGGCATGCTGGTTAGAAGTCGCAGTGCCCAGGCTGACTGTCAACATACGGCCTCGGTGTTGGAGCTTGCTTCCTGAACAGCCCTGAAACCTTCATACTTACACTCTGTGCATACTCTATAAACACAGAGGGTGACAGCCCCACTCCCAGCCACACAGAATTAGGAGTCTGAGTTCATGAGGTTTTAATGCACCTCAAAAGTATGACTCATGTCCTTTTCTAGAACCCTAAGGGTCCAATTCTTAGATTTTCTAGAGCTCTGGCATTATAAAACGGAGCAGGGCTAGGCCGGGTGGCTCACACCTGTAATGCCAGTACTTAAAGAGGCCGAGGCAGACAGATCACCTGAGGTCAGGAGTTCAAGATCAGCCTGGCCAACATGGTGAAACCCATTTCTACTAAAAATACAGAAATTACCTGGGCATGGCAGCAGGTGCCTATAATCCCAGCTACTTGGAAGGCTGAAGCAGGAGAACAGCTTGAACCTGGGAGGTGGAGGTTGCAGTGAGCCGTGAGCTGAGACTACACCACTGCACTCTAGCCTGGGTAACAAGAGCGAAATTCCATCTTAAAAAAAAAAAAGATGAAGCAGAACTGTGGGAACTTGAAGATGATTATGATGACATGATGACAGTATAATAGTTAACATTTATCAAACATCTATATGCCAAGCACTGTGCCAGCCTTTAAAAGTACTAATTCTAAACTCATATAGCCTTGTAGATGGCTATGGTTTGTCTCATCTCACAGATGTAGAAACTGGGGCTCAGGGAAGTGAAGGGCCCTGCTCACTCAGCTACTAAATAATGAAGTCAAGATTCAAACCAAGTTCTATCAGACTCCAGAGCTTTTGAATTATGCTAAACTCTCAATAAGTAAGATAATGATAATGATGATATACAAATTATTTCCCATTATGGAAATTGCAATACCTGAGTTTTCTTGACCAAAGTGCAAGCACTGACAGAGGTTACGGCAAATCACGACAGGGTTAGTACTGCAGATTCTAAATTCTCCATGTATTTCAGCAGGGCTTGTCTGAACCTGACTCAGCTCCACAGCTTGCGTCCTGATTAGGATAGGCAGAACAAAGAGCCAAATGAGAGTGTTGCACGTTACCTGGAAACATACACCCCAGGGGCAAGGACATAGTGCTTTCTCCAAACTGAATTGTGAGCAGACTGCTTTTCCTACATCTGGGAATAGAAACACAAGGTAGAAATGTCTCACTGTTGGCCAGGCACGGTGGCTCACGCCTGTAGTCCCAGCACTTTGGGAGGCTGTGGCAGACGGATCACCTGAGGTCAGGAGATCAAAATCAGCCTGGCCAACATGGTGAAACCCCATCTCTACTAAAAATACAAAAATCAGCTGGGCATGGTGGCACACACCTGCAGTCCCAGCTACTCAGGAGGCTGAGGCAGGAGAATCGCTTCAACCCGGGAGGCAAAGGTTGCAAAGAGCTGAGATCACATCATTGCACTCCAGCCTGGGCAACAGAGTGAGGCTTTGTCTCAAAAAAGCAACAAAAAAAAGACTCACTATCATTAAGAAAACTGAAGCTGTTTAATCACCTTTAAATATATTGACAGGGTCTTGGAAAACTTCCCAATCCTAGACCAATATTATGAATTAGGGACCCAAAAGAATATTTGTGCTGACATTCAAAGTTGCTTCATTGTTAAGAGTTGGTTTCTGCCTGGGACAATCCCACACCCATCTAGCACATAGAAAACCCATCTACCACCCTTGCTTTGCACACTCCCAGCGACAGGCTGTTCACCACCTCACAAGGCAGCCATCCCACCGTGAAACAGTCCCTGGAGACTTTATGATTCTTCTAAAACCTGCCCACCGATAATCTGTCAAAGATAACTTCCTCAAAATTGGCCAAACACCTTATTTTTTTTAACATAAACTGACAGCTAGACAACAATAACAACACTGCCACCTCATTGTCTCTTCTGCTTCCTCAACAATGCAGTCAAGAGGAGGACTTGAGGGAGCCAAGTTTCCAAGGTGGCTGCCAGGCAATCATTGACAAACCTGCCCTGGCTCCCAAGCTAACTTCAGTGGTGCCTGCTGGGGGAGCTCAGGCGTGTCATTAATTCTTATTGTTGTGGCTGCCAAGGAAACCTTTGCACAGTTTGCAAACAGGCTATGCACACACAGAACACAAGGGAGTTCCAAAGACCTCAATGGAGATGACGGGGACCTAGGGGATCTCCTGGAGTACTTCCACTGCAGACCGTAGACTTATTGTCAGATTCTGTTGTTATTTTATTAAAAAAAGTTCCCTTTCCACTCTTCCCTGACCCTTATGGGGGCTGCACCCACTCCTAGAACCTTCAAGCAACCAGACAGAGGTCCCCTCCACCAGGCACAGAGCTCTCCTTACAGCTGGCCTCCTATTCCCAGCAACTTTAAGGAGATATTTTTAAGTGGCCATGATTTTATCAAAAGCCTATTAAGTTTTTGCCACAAAAGGATTTTATTTAAAATAAAAATAGGGGTAGGTATTTGACTAATGTCACTTGGGAATGCTTTAGAGAAGAGGAATCAGTGCTGACCTGACCTATCTTCCCAGACGCAGAACTGTAAAACAAACACATGTAAAAGAAAACTGGCTTAGAACATACTAGCGTCTTCCTTGCCATGAAGGAAAGAGTTCACCTTCAATGACTCAGCCAGAACTACTAGAGTTGCCAGACCTAGGGACAGAAGACACTGCCAGAGCCTCGCCAGGCTGGCCGGGACTGACCATCTCTACAGGGAGTCCACACGAAGGCTCAGCGCAGCCCTTCCCTGTCCCCATCAATTTGAATTGGGCAACAAACGTTTTGATCAAGTATCAGCTCCGTGGCACAACCCACAGTTATGGTGCCCATATGAATTCGGGTTTCTGTTCCCAACCTGAAGCATACAACCTCATGAGGCCATTTTGTCAAGTTAGATAATATCAAAAAATATTTCCAGATGAAGGAGATGTCTCCAGACCCTTGGTGCTAACCGAGATGACAAAAGGCCCCCTTATCAGCCACTTGACTGGAGGATCAGCCTCCCTAAGCAGGGTTGTTCTTCCCGGCCAGTCCTCACATCCGGGAGGGGTGGGGAGAGGTGTTAGGCGCTGCGGCTGAGAACGGAGAGATCACCCACCCTATCTGCAGATGAGGGTGTGAGAGACCAAGTCAGAACACCCATACTTCCCAGGCCTTCTCCAAAGTTCTGTTAGAAATCGAATTCCAGGAGACCAGGCAGGGCAGCCTAGGCCCTGGGCCCCTAAGATGTACTTCGTGAACTAGGCCCTGCCCAGGCCCCCTCGGACCCCCACCCCCACCGCGCCCTGCCCTGCCCTACCTCCTGGACCTCTGCCCTGCACTGACCAGGTCTTCTGTGAACTTTATTCGCAGCCACCTCAGGATGAAAATACCACGTCTGCCTCCTGCTGAAGTCCAGCCCAGGAGAGGAAGAGCGGGGTCGAAAGATGTCAATATGTCTGTTTTTAAATCACTTCATTACTAAAAGAAAGATCCTCCTTTACCTGTGGCACTCAGATCATCAAACCCTCCCCAATCACTTTTCTTTTTTCAAAAAGTAAAAACCTTAGGCCTTCTTCCCAGTGAGGCCGAGTCTTGGGGCATCCGTCATTCCTGCTCCCGCCTTCATCGCCCCCGCGTGCCTCCTTCCCTCCCGTAGCGCCGCGTTTCGGAGCAGGCCGAAGGGTCGCGGGTGCAGGGCGGCGCCGGGGCCGGAAGGGCGCGCCCCGGGCAGCGCAGACGCACGCAGCCGGCTCCTCCCGCGTCCAGCTGCACCCCGGCAGGGCGTCCGAAGCCGCTAATGTTTAACATGAGCAGCCCTGACGGCTCGGACTGCAGCCACGCTACCCACCCGCCCAGCTCCCGGGACGAATTCCTGGCATAGTTTACCCGCGCGGCCCGCTCACCACGGGGTCGCCTGCAGCCGGGGACGGCGGGAAGACGTCTCGAGGTACCGGCTCCCCTCCTCGCCCCGCGTCCCGCTTCCAGACTTGCTCCACCGCCCCAGTCAGCCCAGACGGTTCCCGGAACGCTTACCGCCCGCCGGCGCCGGGATGCTTCCCCAGCCCCCCGCAGACCTGGCGCTCCCTGCGGCGGACGCAAAGCCTGCCCGGCCCACCCCAGTGCCGCCAACCTGCGGGGCAGAGAGCGCCTCAGTGCGCAGGCAGCTGGTGGCTGGGGTCCCCGGCGCCTCCCGCTCCTACTGCAGCCGCCCAGCCCCACCTCATGAAGAGGTGGAGCCTCTCCCGGCCCCTCTGGGATGAGCTATTTTTAGGTCTGCAACGGAGGGGGAAGGAGGGAATGCCACGTTTAATCCGTTAGCAAAATCCAGGATTCCAGTGAGTGCTTTCCTGGCCTTGCTGAGAGGCTGGACTTGCTCCGGTCTCCACACCCTGCCTCCGGTGCACTCGCTGGCCTGCTCTGCAGGGGCCGCCGCAGCCACCCGGGCAGCTAGCCCTACCCACCCCTCCTAAACTAAAGGGACCGTCCGGGTTTCTTCCTGACCGGACCCCAAGCTAGGAGAGTTCTTTGGGTGTGCCCCAGGTCTGGTCAGACAGATGGCAGCCACCTTCCCTCCGTAGCCCCCCCAATTTGCTGGTTTGCCCCGGGGATGCCAACTGGGAAACCCAGGGCTGAAAAATGTATTTTTTTTTCTCCTAGTGTTACTCCCTGATCTCTTCCCATACCCAGTAGTTGTTTTGCTGTGATTCTGTTTTGTGGCAAGTCTCCATCTCCGTGTCTCTCTCTCTCCCCCACCCCCCAACTCTTCGCTTTCCCTCCGTCTTTCCTATTTTTCCATTTCAAAGGCTTTCTTCCCACCACAGTCTCAATCTGCCAAGCTCTACATTTTGAGGCACCCAAAGCAAACGTGTATAGGAACAAGCGTTGGCAAGGACATGCAGAGAAACTGGAACTCCTGTGCATTGCTGGTGGGAATGTTAAAATGCTACTGTTACTGTGGAAACAGAATGGTAGTTCCTCAAAAACTTAAACACGGAATTGCCAAAAGATCCAGCAATTCCATTTCTGGGTATATACCCCAAAGAACTGAAAGCAGGGATTCAAACAAATATCCATATACTCATGTTCATAATAGCATTATTCACAATAGCCAAAAAGTGGAAACAATTCAAATGTCTATGAACAGACAAACGGATAAACAAAATGTGGTATATCCATACACTGTAATATTAACTTTAAAAGGGAAGGAAATCCTGACATATGAATGAACCTTGAAAACTGCCTTAGTCTATTCAGGCTGCTATAACAAAATATCATTGAGTGTGTAGCATATAAACAATAGAAGTTTTTTTCTCACAGTTTTGGAGGCTGGGAAATCCAAACTCGAGACATTGGCGGATTCAGTGCCTGGTGAGGGCCCGTTTCCTAGCTGATAGGCTATTATTATGTCACTGCGCCCTCACTTAGTAGAAGGGGCTGGCTGACTCTCTGGGGTTTCTTTCATAAGGGCACTAATCCCAATTATGAGGATTCTACCCTCATGACCTAACCACCTCCCAAAGGCCCCACCTCCCAGTACCATTACCTTGGGGGTCAGGATTTCAACCCCATTTTGCAGAGACACAAACATGTGGATCAAGGCAAAAATATTATAGTAAATGAAATAAGCCAGACACAAAAGGACAAATATTGTATTATTCCACTTATACCTAGAAATATTGTACAATTCCGCTTGTATCTAGAATAGTCCATTCACAGAGACAGAAAGTAGAATGGTGGTTACCAGTGGGTGGAGGAGGGGAAATTATTAGTTACTGATTCATGAGTACAGAATCTCAGTTTGGGAATGATGAAAAAGTTCCAGAGATGGATGGTAGTGTTGGTTGCACAATAATGTGAATGTACTTACTGCCACTGAATTACAAACTTGAAAATGGCTACAATGGCAAATTTTATATTATGTATATTTTACCACAGTTTTTTAAACATTAAAAAAAATAGTGGATGGTGCAGGTACCAGAACCAAGTTAGGATATCTGTGTGCCATCTGCTTGGATGGCAAATCTTGTTCCTGCTGTCTTCTAGTCAGGGCACTTTTTTCACCCCAGGGTTTTCTGCCACCCACAAGAGCAAAGAGAAGAGTCCAGGCTTTGGGAGTCAAAGATACATCTACATTCCACATTCCCAAGCTACATAACCCTGGGAAAATCATGTAACTTCTCTGACCTTCATTTTTCTCATCTGTAAAATGGGAAAAATAAACTCTACCTAGAAGAGTTGTTAGAACCAAATAAGCTAAGTTATCTGTAGGCTTTGCCCGGGGCCTAGAAGTCAGTGGTACTCTTTCTTGACTTCACACTGTGAAACCACCTGGGACTTTTGCTTCTCAGCTCTCTTCCCACTGTATCCCTGAAGTCTGCAGAAAGTAGTTCTGAGAGTACCTTTGTGTGTGTTTGTGTGCATTATTTCCACCAGCCTCAATTTCCCCATGTGTAAATAGGGTGCTCTTCTTTGCAGGGCTGGTGTGAGAAAGTAGACTTGACATGCACCCAGATCTGCCTTAGCCAAAAACCAAATCCTCCAACTTGAGCTGACCAAGACCTCACGCATGGAGTTCTCACACCCTTCCCTTCCTGGGCCTTAATTCAACACTCAACACAGGGAAGAGTTATTGAGTGCCTATTATGTGCCAAGCTCTGTTCTTAGTCCCAAGGATACCAACATCTTATAGCGGACTAGATCACTTGGCACTAGAAAGCTGTCACTCTCTGCTGCCCACCTCTATGCAGCACACATAAGATCTGGCATCAGCCGTGGGGACAGGTGCATAGACCAAGGGAGACTGGCCCTAGCTGGCTAGTCCAGAAGACACTCCTGTCACCTGAGTAGGGTGACCCATAAGCGCTGGGTGGGAGGACAGGAGGATGGATTTTCAATATGCCTATGGCCCCGCACTCCCTCCTCAGCCCAGTTCTAGACACCCGCCCTCTGACCCACCTCAGCCCCTTTCACAAATGGTCTCCCTGCTACACCTCAGGAAATAGGACACAGTCTAGGCAGCCTGTGATAGGAGTGCCCTCTGCTGCCAACTGCTGGCATCACACCTCTCCTGAAGGGAAATGTATCCGAGGTGTATGGGACAGGTCTCCCAACGCTGGGATGCCCACCGCTAGTGAGCCCTGAGGTGATTTTAGGTCAAAAGCGTATTGTTGGGTTTTCTGTATTGATGGATAGATACGCAGGCATACAGTCAGTGGGGAATTTTACATAAAATCTGGTTTGCTGATTTCTCCTGAAAAATCTAAGAATCTGGCAACAAAAGACCTGAACTCCAACATGTCTAGAACTGGCAGGATCTAAGAGGAAACTCTTTCTTAGGCAGGTCGTGCATTCTAGCCCAATCCCTGAAAAGATCACTCAGGAGGAAGTCTGAGCACTTACCGAAAAGACCTCCTTGCTCAGGAAAAGGTCCCTTCAGCAGAAATGAAAATGCACAGCTGGATAAGCCTGGCCTAAGGTGTGGTGGGCTGGCTGTGATCTGGCCAGTCATTAGCTGGCAGTGATGGGAGTGGGATCTGGAAGGAGCTGCCCTAGCTGCCTCCTGCCTGGACTCTTGCCTTTTGGAGGAGTGATTCCCCTTTGGCAGTTTGATGAAGCCCATACCCTTTCCTCAGAATGGTTTAGTAGTAGTAGCAGTAGTAGTATTTTGAGACAGAGTCTCGCTCTGTCACCAGGCTTGAGTGCAGTGGCACAATCTCAACCCACTGCAACCTCCATCTCCCGGGTTCAAGCCATTCTCCTGCCTCAGCCTGCCCAGTAGCTGGGACTACAGGTGCGTGCCACCATGCCCAGCTAATTTTTGTATTTTTGGTAGAGACAGGGTTTTACCATGTTGATCAGGCTGGTCTCGAACTCCTGACCTTATGATCCACCTGTTTTGACCTCCCAAAGTGCTGGGATTACAAGCGTGAGCCACCACACCCGGCCTAAAAATGGTTTTAAATGCACAAAGTAAAACATAGAATTACAGAGGACATCAACATATTGAAAATATAGCTATGAAAACATAAGAAAATGTGTAAAATAGTAGCACTTTTGTTTATTAATGTATTAAATGGTAAGACCTAGAATCTGATCTAAGAGTAGTAAGAGTGTAAACAATATTTCAAGATATCTGTAACAACTTTAATTGATAGAAAAAAACTAATAGTTAATGACAAAGTCACAGGTTCTACTAACACTACTGTGGTTGGTGGCCTACATTCATAATTGAAGGAAATTATACATTTTGATTAACAGCTAGTAAAAATAAAGATGTGAGTTCCCAGTCCCCCAAAATCTCTTCACAGGCCCCCAAATTAATCCCTGCCCATTTCACCAAGGAGAGTGAGTCATTAACCTTGCTACTTAGTTTAGAAGATATATCTGTGATTCAGGGTCCTGACAATTCCCTTAGGTGAGAGAGCGTTACATTTATGTCTTAAAGGGGAGCAGGGTGATGGAATGGTAGGTAAGCATGGCATGAAACCCATAAGACAAAAAAACACAGGATTACATAAAATTTTAAAACATATATGGTGAAAACATCATAAATGAGGTTAAAAAACAGACTAAAAATATGCAATGTAATGATACAGTATTAGTGACATTAATTTATAAGGAGTGTTTACAAATAAATGATAGAAAAACCCCAAAGAGTGAAGAAAAGATGAGATAACTCATAGAATTAAAAAAAATATATTGCCAGTTAAACATATAAACAACCTTACCAAAATGGTCATAAAAATTACATGTCTTAAACTATTTTACTGGCCAAAATGAAATAGTTGTTTTAAATTGGTGAAAAGTGGGAAAATGGGCAGTTTCAAACAGCCTTCTAGCAAAATAATTTGGCAGCATATATCAAAATTTAAAGTCCTCAAAAAATGTGGGAATCAGAATTTTTTGCAATAGTATTATGTGTACTATTAAAATTAGAATAACCTAAATATCTACCAATTGAGTAATGATTGAATAGATTATGTATCATGTATTCTACAATGAAACACTATGCAACCATTATAAAGAATAAAGTATGTCTTTGTGTGCTAATGAAAAGTACCTAAGACGTATATATTTTTAAAGTGAAAAAAAACATACAAATAAAAGTATCTTTTTTTTTTTTTTTTTTTGCTCTCGTTGCCCGGGCTGGAGTGCAGTGATGCAGTCTCAGCTCACTGCAACCTCCGCCTCATGGGTTCAGGCAATTCTCCTGCCTCAGCCTCCCAAGTAGCTGGGATTACAGGCGCCCACGACCATGCCCAGATAGTTTTAGTATTTTTAGTAGAGATGAGTTTTCATCATGTTGGCTAAGCTGGTGGTCTCAAACTCCCGACCTCAAGTGATCCGCCCACCTCAGCCTCCCAGAGTGCTGGGATTACAGGCATGAGCCACTGCACCTGGCCATAACATGTATCTTATTATTCCATTTGTGTGTGTTTTTTTTAACTATATATATGAGAAACTCTGGAATGGTATTCAAAATATTTAACGAGTCTGGCACATGTACCAAACCATCAGCACTGATGTTGGCCCTTACCCTGGAGACAGAAACTAGACAGCCCTGTTAAATTGTGCAAGTCCAGGGGAAAAAACAAGGACAGACAAGGTGGCAGTGTAGGGTACTTGGAAGATTTCTTACCAATAAGCATGAATATATATGCAGAGAAAAAGTGAGAGGTGCATACAAACTTAACAGTAGTACACAAGAGGCACTTTCACTTTTTGCCCCACACAATCCTATTTGAAATTCTAAGAATGAGTAGGATTTGAAAAAAAATTAATACAGGGAAAAACATCAGCATGAGCCTATTTGCAAAATGCAGGCTGACATAAATGCATGACATAGACTCACAAAAGGCCAGAAAGAATCCAGGGTTATCTGGGTTCCCAGGAACCTCACATTTCTTACCTCTTACTACTCTTGCCATCATTATCACCACCATGTTTTGAAATATTCTTTTCCACTAAGCAAACTGGAGTCATTAAATAACACATTATTACTTATTTCCTACATTTTTTATTAATTAAAAATATAATTTACTGCCAGGTAAATCTCCCTATAAACTTCAAATTATCATTAATGTCAAAATAAATTTGTGTGTGTGTGTGTGTGTGTGTGTGTGTGTGTGTGTGTGTGTAGATTTATTTATTTATTCATTTGAGATAGGATCTCACTGTATTACCCAGGCTGGACTGCAGTGGTGTGATCATAGTTCACCATAACCTCGAACCCATGGGCTCAAGTGATTCTCCTTCCTTAGCCTCCAAAGTAGCTAGGACTACAGATGCGCCACCATGCCTGGCTATATTTTTTTTTTGTAGGGACAGGGCCTTTCTGTGTTGCCCAGTCTCATCTCAAACTCCTGGCATCAAGCAATCCTCCCACCTTGGCCTCCCAAAGTGCTGGGATTATAGGTGTGAGCCAATGTGTGTGGCCAGTTCACATATTTTTGAAATATCAAAAATATTTCTAATCAAATCCCTCAAAACCCTGGTTGTCAGGAATGTTCGATAGTTGAAGAACCATTTGTCATGCATTCTCCAGATGTAGAAGTGAGAGACAATGTATGTATCCCTGCTTGTCTCTAAGACAGCTAGCCCTAGAAATCCTCACCTGTGGAGACAGTCAGGAAAGCTGAAAACCAGTAGTGGTTCCAAGGACACAACCCAGAGGACAGCCATGGGGTATGGCAGCAGGCCTCAGAGCCTGACATTGGTATCAGACATCTACAAGTCCAAAGCAGGTAGCTGTGAATAAGAAAGCTGGGGCAGGAGACATGACTTGTGAATGTTTTTTAATAAGACTGTCAAAAAGAGGCCAAGGCAGGTGGATCACCTGAAGTCGGGAGTTCAAGACCAGCCTAACCAACATGGTGAAACCCCGTCTTAAAAAATTAAAAAATTTAAAAAAATAAATAGAACATGTAGTAAAACTGGTAGCTGCCTATCCAGCACCCATTTTTTCTTCCTCCTTAAATTTCCCAGCATCTCTTGCGGCTACATCCCAGTCAGTGCAATGTAAGAGGAAGTATTATATGGTACTTGCAGGAAGTCTTCACAAAATCAAGCAAGTGCACCTTTTCTCTTCATCCTACTGCCTGAAATGCAAACATGATGGGTTGGAGGTCATGCAGCCACACGGCCCACAGGTGTATGTTTTATAGCCAGTATTATTTGGGATTGTTCTATTATAGACAGAGAAAACTAATCCTAACTGACATTTGGGTAACCCTCTGCCCACCCCACCCCCACAAAGAGACAGTGGAGATCAAGTGAAAGTGTCGCACTCCAGGAAATGTCCGTTTCCACACTGCAGCAGCAGCAACCTAGTGTTGGCTCTATTTGTCACCTGGATGCAGCTCACCAGTCACTGGCCCCTCTGGGCCTTGAATCAGGTCCCTGTAAGTCCCAGGACAGTGCTTTTGGTAGAGATTTTCTACCAGTGTGTTGCTTCCACTAACCACAGCCCGCCTCTCCTGGTTCATGTAGTTCCACAAATGCAGGGCGTAAGAGTCATTGAAGCTTGGGTCTGTGTCCCAGACTTCATAGTAGCGCCTCCACTCTGGATAGGAGATGGGGTAAAATCTTTGGGGGTGTAGGAAGGACATGTTCAGACACCTGAGGTCGCTCAGACCCTGGAAGTCTTCAAGTTTGCACCATACCCTCAACATCCTTGTCATCAAACCAGGGCCTTGGTGGCCCCAAATGTCTGAATTGTAGTTTTCAACAAAATTTTCCATGCATTCCCACAAAAAGGGGTGATGGGGGAGGAACCCAAATACTCCATTACTAGAGTATTGAGAATCCTGGGCAGCCAAAAAATTCTCTTCAGGGATGGGCCTGATGGAGATGACATCGGTGTCCATGTAGATGCCACCGTATTTCCAGATGATGGCCAGGCGGGATGCATCTGAGCTGATGTGGAGCCAGTTTCTCTCTGCACTGGTGTTGATCTGCAGGAGCAGGTGTAAATCAGCCCCAAGTTGCTGGGTGGGGGGTTGGGGAGGCGTTAAACAAGCCAGCTTCCCAAAATCCTATTTGCCACAAGCCCAGTTTTGCAAATTTACCAAACTTACCTCCAAAATTTTTCATTTAAGTAAAAAGTTTGCAGCAATCAGTATCAGTGGGAAGGTTTTAGCAGCTTTTAAACATTTGATGAAATTGTTTTTAAAAAATATTAAAGCACTGGAAAGATAAAGAAGAAATCCAGAAAAGATTTCACAATGCACTGTATGAGTCATTCTTCAGCATGGGTGTACATAAACTACAAATATGAAACCGTAGAGGAAGAACCAAATAAAGTCCTTAAAATGCTAACAAATGACAATGAAAAAACTCAATATGTCTGCTATTTGAAAAATTGGTAAAAAGAGTCTTAAAATGTATGCCTTTGCTCATTTGTTAATTCCTTTAATAATATTTATTGAGGGCTTATTTAAATTCTATTAAAGCCGCTAAGGGTACAGCAGTGAACAAACAAACAGAAATCCCTACTGGAAGGGGAAGATAAATAAACAAACATTCTCTGTTGGATGTTGACAACAATTATAAACAAACAAAAAAAAAAACTGGGTGAAGGGAATGTGAAAGGGGCAGGGTGGAGCGCTATATTACATTAGTTCCTCCAGAAACTGGAATGAAGTGGGTGGGTGAACCATGTGTTGCTTCCTCTAACCACAGCCCTCCCCTCCTGGGTCATGTAGTTCCACGAATGCAGGGCCTAAGAGTCACTGAAACTCGGGTCTGTATCCCAGCAAATGCGAGGGTCCTGAGGCAGAAGCACACTCGCCATGTGCAGGAACAAGGAGGAGGCGGTAGGCTGAAGCGGACTAGAGGAGGGAGTGGGGTGGGCAATGAGATCAGAATTGGAGAGGGGTGGGGAGGGAGGGCAGATCATGTAGGCTGGGGCCAAGACTGAAGTTATTTGGAAGGTTTGGAAGAAAAAAAGTGATCTGAATTCATCTTCAAAGGGCCCCTCTGGCTGCTGTATGGAAATCAGTCTGGGGTAGGGTTGGTAAGTGGCAAGGGCAGAAGCAAAGAGGCAAGTTAAGGGTCGATTGACATAATCCAGACGAGATGATGGTGCTAACTAACAGTGGGGGTGAGAGAAGGGTACATAATGAAGATGAAGCTGGTCAGGATTCATTGATGGGCCGGATGTGGGTAGGAGAGAGAGAAATCACAGATGAATGCAAAGGCTAAAATGTGAGCAAAACAGAAAATGACTCTAAAAAGAATAAAAATAAATCAGCATAATTGGCAATGTTCCCATATGGAATGTTAAGATTTTGAAGAGAAAGAGAAAGCAAAATGTTTTTTTTTTAAATTTTAAATACATTGGTTAAAAGATTAAACAACCACCCTTGGCTTTTGACAAAATGAACAGTCTTTAAAATTCTGCTACCAAGTCTAATGAAAGCAGGTCAACTAAAACTTTGCAGAAATCTTCACAAGGTGTTAAAAATTGTCACATTGTGCTGCGAGCGGTGGCTCATACCTGTAATCCCAGCACTTTGGGAGGCTGAGGTGAGTGGATCACCTGAGGTCAGGAGTTCGAGACCAGCCTGGCCAATGTGGTGAAATCCCGTCTCTACTAAAAGTACAAAAATTAGCTGGGTGTGGTGAGAGGCACCTGTAATCCCAGCTACTAGGGAGGCTGAGACAGGAGAATCGCTTGAATCCAGGAGGCGGAGGTTGCAGTGAGCCAAGACCATGCCATTGCACTCCAGCCTGGGCGGCAAGAGTGAAATTCCATCTCAAAAAAAAAAAAAAAAAAAAAAGTCACATTGTATACAATTGCCAAAAACCTAATAATAATAGCTAACATTATCAATAATTGTCGTAAGCTCTTTATAACCTACACAAGTCCTCAAAAATAAGAACTATGGTTATTCCTATTTTTCAAGTTAAAAATTATGACCAGGAAGTTCAGTCATTTGTTCAAGGTAAGAGAGGCAGAGATTGGATTTGAACCCAGGCAGTCTGGCTCCAGATATCCACTCAATCAAACAAAATGAGGTTTTGATAAAAATAAGTAAATGATTATTTGGTAAATTGGCAATTGTTAGTGAACAGACCCAGAGACATAGGATATCAAAAGCCACACAAAACTGGAAGAAGAAGAATCTGCCTTGATGAAGGCATTAGAGTAATAATCAACCTAAAACATAAGCACTCCAATAGGGATGAGCAGCAGAAAGAGGCTTGTGGTTCTAGCTCCTCAGAGGATAGTCACCCATCCCCTCCTATGCCCATAGTTCTCATTCCTGGGCATCTTCAAGAGCCACAACAGTCCAGGTCAATGCAGCAAACCCAGTGGTCACGAGGAAGTGATGGCATCTTGGGTCTTTCCTAACAGGTGGCTCCCAGCTAACCTGCGTTGGCCTAATTGGGGAAGCCCATGCCACAGCTCAGCATCCCTAGGGTACTGTGGTGTAATCCCTGTAGATGTACAATCCTGCAGGCTCAGACAGAACAAACACTTAGGAGCTTTCTAGCTCAGAGTCCATCTTGCTCCTAAAATCCAATGTAGTAAAATTAAGGTGCACCTCAGAGTAGTCTAAACTGTGTTCCATGGAACATCAGTGCCAAGAGATTATTTATGTGTCACACTCATAGAGGGTTCCATGCTCAGATAAGTTTAGGAAGTGATGGGTTGAATCCAGTTAAATTTCTTTAGTTCAGAATGATAAAGAGGCTTTAGTGTCCGTATGTTTGTGATTCATCTGTAAGAAAAGGATGAGGTATGCAACTTCTCCCAAAATAATTTGATTACGGATTTTTTTCAAGGAGAAAAATACAATTTAGGCAGTGTGTTAGGTTGTTCTTGCATTCCTATAAGGAAATACCTGAGACTGGGTAATTTATAAAGAAAAGAGGTTTGATTGGCTCACAGTTCTACAGGCTGTACAGGAGGCAAAGCAATAGCTTGGCTTCTGGGGAGGCCTCCGGTAGCTTTTACTCACAGTTGAAGGTAAAGCAGGAGTAGGTGCATCACATGGTGAGAGCAGGATCGAGAGAGAGAATGGGGGCGGGAGGGGAGGTGCCACACACTTTTAAACCACCACATCTCACGAGAACCCACTCACTATCCCGAGGAGAGCACCAAGACTTAAGGGATCCACCCCTATGACCCACTTACCTCCTACCAGGCCCCACCTGCAACACTGGGGAATACAATTCCACATGAGATTTGGTGAGGACATACAGTATATTCAAACTATATCAAGCAATATTAATCTAGCCCTGGTATCAGAAAACTTGTAGAGTCCCAGAGCACCCTCTAGCAGGCTAGCACTGAGAGCCACAGAGACCAAGCTAGGGTGTCTCCTCCACTCCCAGCAACTGCCTCCCTACCCGCCTCTGCCCACCCTGCCATGGCACAGGGCAGCGCCACCTACTTGTTGGGAACTCTGCTGTTGGCAACTGCCAGGATCTCACAGTGGAAACTCAGGCCATGAACTGCCCCACCTCCTCCTTATAGGTCCCCATTTGAGGACTTCAGGGCTCTTCAGTAGGAGAGATAGGCACTTTGGCATCTAGAAGTCATTGGGGCCAAGAATAAAACTAACCACAGGGGCCACTCCCAGCCCCAGCCCTACCTTTCTGGCCCACCAGATCCCTCCCCATCAGGTCTATCACTTAAGCCAAAAAATGTCTCCACCTGACAGCAACTAGGTGCAAGCATGCCCTGCACCCATGACAGGCCACCTGGTCCCCAGGCAAATGAGGTGGGGCAGGGAGTAGGCTAAATAATGGCTACCGAAAGACCTTGGGTCCTAATTCCTGGAACCTGTTAATGTTACCTTATATGGGAAAAGTACTTTGCAGATGTCATTAAGAACCTTAAGATAGGGATATTATCCTGGATGGGCCCTAAATGCAATCATAAGTGTCATTTAAAGAGACAGACAGAGAGAGATTTTACACACAGAGAAGGAGATTTGAAGATGGAGGCAGAGACTGGAGTGAGGGGCTGTTGGCCAGAGAATGCTGGCAGCCACAGAAGCTTGTAAGAGGCAAGGGATCATCCTTCCCTAGGAACTCGGAAGGAAACACAACCCTGCCAGCACTTTGATATTGGCCCAGTGAAGATAATCTGGGACTTCGGGCCTCCAGAACTGTGAGAGAATGAATTTCTGTTGTTTTATACCAGTATGTTGCCCAGGCTGGCCTTTGAACTCCTGGGCTCCAGCGATCCTCCTGCCTAAGCCCCTGGAGCAGCTGGGACTACAGATGCATGCCAGCACATCCAGTGTGAATAGTATTATTTTTGTGTCAATTTTTAAATTACTTTTTGTTTTCTAAAATAATTTTATTTATAAAATCAACACTTTCTCATCACTAAATTCACTCCTAATCCAATTATACTAAAACATCTACTATTAATGTGTTGTATAGCTCTTTCAGGTCTCTTTTTTTCAATAGATGTGTGTGGGTTTTTGCATAACTTAAATTGTTATAGCTATTATAATTACATTATATATAATTATATTATGATATAAAATGGTTTTAATTCCATATTGTGTTATAGTCTTCATAAGATGTCAGGTTTAAAAAATCATAAAGTCTGCATAATGGAATCATTGAGTGGTTGTACTATAATTTCCTTAAGTAACCTGATTTCAACTCCTCTGTAAGAGAAATATTAGATTGGAATGTTATTCCCTTATTATGGTTTGCTACTAACATGGGGATTACAAAATTCCTCCGAGCTCCAGGAGTTTCTCAATCATATCTTAATACAACCCAACCTCATATCACAGCATTTCACAGAGCCTTCATGAATTTTCTACTTACAGTATATCAATTTCATGTTAAATATTGCCTGATTTCCACCTTAGGTGCAAAAAAAAAAAAGTTTAACATAAGTGGATTTAAAACTGTAGTAAAAAATAAATGTCCTATACACCTAGAAAAGATATAAAAACTCACTCAGTTAAGAATAGTCTCCAAAGTAACCAAGATCCTAAAAGAAATAAGGCTAGAAGCAAAAGACACTAGACTAAAGATACACCTAACCTAAGTTTCCCCTGTTTACTTGATCAGCTTTCAGTGTGGTAAAAAAGAGGGCCAAATGAGAGTCAACCCAAACATGGGTTCTAGTCCCATCTCCGACCTGAGTCCTTACCCTCAGTTTACCCATATATATAATTCGACATTTTAAGTTCCTTTGAACACTTACTTGAGTGTACCATGAAAACAATGGTGTATCTTCAAACAGCCTTTTCATATCCAAAGGGAAGAGGAAAACGTTGTCTATTTCTGAGAGCAGGGAAAAAGCTGGGTATGTGGAGTTTGAGGGCATTGGTGTGGAATCAGTGAGACCCTTCATAAAAAACGCCACAGGCCGCTCAGGATAAATCTTGGCAGCAGACTCTACAGCACAGGAGACCAAGTGGGGCGGCTCCATTCTCTCTGAGGTCTCTAGAAACACAATGCCACGTCTGTGGCTCAGGAGGGCTTCTGGCCCCTGCTGGGACTTGAAAGAATGCGAGCAGAAGAGGCAGCTGGACTTCAGGGTGAACTGGTAGAGGAAGCCACAGGCAAGCAGCAGGATGACTGACAGGGAGAGCTGGAGCTCCTTCAGCATGTCCACTTCTCTGTGCCAGCCTGCTCTTTTAAATTAACACAGTTAATTAAAAATCACAGTTGCAAAACCTGATAAAGATAGCACATGAGAAAATGATACATGAATATTATTTTAAAACTTAAATTTTAAAAATCCTAAATAAAATATGACAAAATCAAGTCCAGAAATATTAAAAAGAAAAATGCATCCAGGCATGGTGGCACATGCCTGTAGTCCCCACTACTAGGGAGGCTGAGGCAGAAGGATCCCTTGAGTCCAAGGGTTCAATACTAGTTTGGCATCATAGTGAAAATTGTGACAAGAAATTAAAAAAAGAAATGTGTGAGAAAGAAAAATGCATCATAGCCAATTAGGATTTATCTTAGATTTTAAAATGATTTGACATTAAAAATAATTAGTTAATAGAGAAAACTATTGATTAAATGCATTATTTTAACAGACTAAAGAAGAAAAGCCATATAATTATTTTGGCCCAGGAGATGCCAAGAATGTGACTAACGTTTTAACATCTATTTACAATTTTTTAAAGTACAAGGAAACTTTCTTAAGCTGATTTTAAACAATGTCTACCAGAACATATAGCAATTATCAAACTCCATATGAAACATTTGAAACATCCCATTAAAGTCAGAAATATGATAGGAATGTCCATTGTCATTGTTACTGAAATCATCTAATAATTGTAATGCAATGAAACAAGAGAAAGGGATTTCTACTGTGAATATTAAAAGAGGCAAAAGTATCTCTAGTTTCAGAAAACATAATGGAAAAACTAATAGAACTAAGAAAAACATTAACCAAGGAAGCAAACTGAAGGCTAAAGAGTTAAGTAATTGCCAAAATGACACAATTAGCAAGTAGCAGAGCTGTGACTATAACTTTCCTCCACCTGCCACCGACGTCCAGGCTCTGAACCGTTACCTGCAGTGCTTCCATCACCACAAATGTTAGATCTAACCCCGGAGAACACAGATCTCAATTCTTGGCAGGTCTATTTTTTCAAATTATATGTAACTCTTTTAGAAAATACAAAACAGTGAATCAGAGCTTACCTTCTAGCTGGAAACTTGCAGTTAACCAGTATTTGAGGTCTTAGAAATGACAAGTTTTTCCTGCTACACTTTCTGAGAAATCACCACCTAATCTTCCAATTCAACAACACAGGGGTAAGTAAATCATTGGCAGATTGAGACTAAACACAAGAACTTCCCAGGAAGCTCCTCCCTTTACTAAGTTTCCCCAAACACAGATACTTGGGAACAAGAGGGAGTTCACCAGATTTTTAAGGTGACCCACACACTAATCCTGCTTGTTTGTAGATCTATTATGGGGATTATAAAGGAATTATTTCACCTAGAGAAAGCTATATCCTGGCATAATCCTGTAGCCAACATATCCTGCACTTGATCAGTTTAGCTTGAATCAAAATGATGCTCAGAGACCCTGTACGGTGATACAAACTCCCCTTTGCAAGCACAAAGTTTGATTAAAAGAAAAGAATCCCCATCACCACAAATAAGCAATGAACAAACCCCTGCAGTCCAAAGCCCCAGTGATCTAGAATGAGAAGTAGTTCCCCACCGTCAGTCACAGTGGCTACAGGAAGGTTTCTTTTTCCCCAGTGTTCCCCTTGGGAGTATGAGCCTCCTCCCAGTCTCAGGAAGCCAGCTTCGTTGCCCTCCACTGATGGGGAAATTCCCACATTTCCCATGGTATTAGCACTCACCTGTGGTCTATTCCCTACTGCCCCTGAAATGAGCTCTTAGTAATCTTCTTTGGAGCCATTCTCTGCTCATTCACCTGTCTGGGCCATGAGCAGCTATCCACAGTTCCCCCTGGATGCTCTAGTGTGAGCAGGTAGGACAGCTTCTGAGAAGACTTTGGATTCTAACATAGCAGGTCCTACAGGAAGGGAGTTAAAGCTGTCACACTCATTGATGGCTTCTGGTTTTCTGTGTGTCCAAGGACCCCAGAAACTGCTTGTAGGTCTTCACAAAACTCTTCCTTTTGGAGCTGAATTTCTTCTCTGGACCTCACAATTGTGGGCTCAGAGTGCCTTGGCATCTTTCTAAAGTGCTCTGTAATTGGACAGATTGGTTGTTCTTTCTTATGAAGGGGAGTGGAGATTAGTGCTCCTCCTTGCTCAGGGGTAACTAGAGGACTCCATTTGTGGGAGTGATAACGCATTCCTGAGTCTCAGGTGGGTCACATATCTCAGTGCCTAACAACTGTTAGCCCAATGGCTAAAACTATTGAACAAGTGGTCAAGGCAGAGATCAGTGATGTAGTTAATGGTCTTTGTCAGGGGAGGATGGGTGTGAGCATCAGCAATGCAGTGAAATCCCAAGCACAAAAGTAGGACCTGTCTGACCAAGAACCAAGTAGAAAGTATGGTGGAAGTAGCACTGAGCTTGGAGTTATGCCTTCAACCACCCCAAGCTGAGGGCACTAGACAAGCCCCTAAACTGCCCAGAGCTTCAACTCCCTTGAAAAGTGCAGAAAATGACTAACCTCAGGCTCATTGTGAGAATGAAAGAGTTTTGTAAACCAAAGAAACAATTGTCACTTTCTACCAAGGAAAATAGAAGAGAAAAATAGAATTTTATCAATATGGATGGTATTTATACT
>NW_022436944.1:28565709-28572762 GCF_009761245.1 Sapajus apella | reverse complement strand
GAGACAGAGTCTCACTCTGTCACCCAGGCTGGAGTGCAGTGGTGTTATCTCAGCTCACTGCAACCTCCACCTCCTGGGTTCAAGCAATTCTCCTTCTCAGCTTTCCAAGTAGCTGGGACTACAGGCGTACACCACCACATCCAGCTAATTTTTGTGTTTTTAGTAGAGATGGGGTTTCACCCTGTTGGCCAGGATAGCCTTGCTCTCTTGACCTTGTGATCTGCCCGCCTCAGCCTCCCAAAATGCTGGGATAACAGGTGTGAGCCACCATGCCTGGACCAAGAATTTCTTAAAGCAACAAACTTACAGAAATCTGATAAATGACTATTATCCAAAATATACAAAAAACTCTTAAAACTCAACAATAAGAACATAAACAATCCAATTTAAAAATGGACCAAAGCCTTTAATAGACACCTCACCAAAGAAAATATGCAGATGGTGAATAAGCATATGAAAAGATGCTCCATATCACAGGTAATTCAGAAACTGCAAATTAAAACTGTAATGAGGTCCACTATACACCAATTAGAATGACTAAAATCCAAAACACTGACAACAAGGATTGTTTAGCAAGGATGTAGGGCAACAGGAACTATTACTTTTTGCTATGGGAATGCAGAATGATATAGCCACTTTGGAAGACAGTTTGGTAGTTTCTTACAAAATGAAACATACTCTTAACCTGCGATTCAGCAGTCACAGTCCTGGGTATTTACCCAAGGATGATAAAAGCTTATGTCCACACAAAAACCTGCACATGGTTATTTGTAGCAGCTTTATTCACAACTGCCAAAACTTGAAAGCAACTAAATGTTCTTCAGGAGGTGAATGAATAAACTGTGCTACTTCCAAGCACTGGAATATTATTCAATACTAAAAAGAAATAAGTTATCAAGGCATGCAAAGACATGTAGGACACAAATGCATATTGCAAAGTAAAAGTGGCCAGTCTGAAAATGCTACAAGCTTTATGTTTCCAACTATATGACATTCTGGAAAATGCAAAACTATGGAGATAGTAGAAAGATCAGTGGTTACCAGGGTTTCATGAAAGAAGAGATGAATAGACAGAGCATACAGGATTTCTAGGGCAATGAACCTACTCTCTCATACTATAATGGTGAGTACATGCCATTATACATTTATCCAAATCCCTAGAATATAGAACACCAAGACTGAACCCCAATATAAACTAGGGGCTTTAAGTGATAATGATGTAGCAATGTAGGTTTGTCAATCAAACAAATGTACCACTCTGGTGGAGGATGTTGATAATGGGAAAGATTACCCATGTGTGAAGGTAGGGGGCATATGGGAAATCTCTGTACCTTCCTTTCAATTTTGTTGTAAATCTAAAACTGCTCTAAAAAATAATGTCTTTTTTAAAAAGCAGTTAGAGGTGGGGAAATACACATTACATACAAGGAACAATGACATGGATCACAGAGGATTTCCTATCAGAAACAATACAAAAAAGAAGACAGTGAGGCAACATTTGAAAGCGAAAGACAAAAACAAGAAAAAAAAAGAAAGAAAGAAAGTGACAAACAACAAGAACTATCAACATAGAATTCTATCCCCGGTGAAAATATCTTTCAAATTTGAAGGCAAAATAAAGACTTTTTGAAGATATACAAAAGCTGGCCGGGCACAGTGGTCTTACACCTGTAATCCCTTTGGGAGGCCAAGGCAGGTGGATCACTTGAGGTCAGAAGTTCGAGGCCAGCCTGGCCAAAATGCTGAAACCCCGTCTCTACTAAAAATTCAGAAATTAGCTGGGTGTCATGGTGGGCACCTGTAATTCCAGCTACTCAGGAGGCTGAGGCAGGAGAATCACTTGAACCTTGGAGGCGGAGGCTGCAATGAGCCGAGATTGCACCATTGCACTCCAGCCTGGGAAAAAGTGTGAACCCCCATCCAAAAAAAAAAAAAAAAAAGGATATACAAAAGCTGAAACAATTTATCACACATAGAATTGCAATACAAGAAATATTAAAAGAAGTCCTTTAGGCAGTAGGCAAATTATATGAGGAAATATGGATCTACACAAGGGAATGAAGAACACCAGAAATGAGTATATATAAGTAAATATACAAAGGTTTAAGAAAAATTTTTTAATTTTTTTAAATTTAATTCACTATTTAAATAAAATTAGGTCAGGTGTGGTAGCTCACACCTGTAATCCCAGCACTTTGGGAGGCCGAGGCAGGCGGATCACGAGGTCAAGAGATCGAGACCATCCTGGCCAACATGGTGAAACCTGTCTCTACTAAAAATACAAAAATTGGCTGGGCATGGTGGCACGCACCTGTAGTCTCAGCTACTCGGGAGGCTGAGGTAGGATAATTGCTTGAACCCAGGAGGCGGAGGTTGCAGTGAGCCGAGGTCTCACCATTGCATTCCAGCCTGGCTGCTGGTGATGGAGCGAGACTATGTCTCAAAAAAGAATAAATAAATAAAATAAAAAATAACAAAAATTTATAAATAAATAAATAAATAAAATCAAGACAATGTAGTGTGGAAGTTATAACACAGGTAAAAATAAAATATATTACTAAATAGCATAAATGCTGGAAGTGAAGCAATGGAAATGTATGATTATAAGGTTCTTACACTATATGTAAAGTGGTATAATATCACTGGAAGGCAGAAAGTCATGACTTAAAGATGTATATTATAACCCTAAAGCATCCACCAGAATGGCACAA
The DNA here is from genome assembly GCF_009761245.1 of Sapajus apella. Taxonomy (NCBI): domain Eukaryota; kingdom Metazoa; phylum Chordata; class Mammalia; order Primates; family Cebidae; genus Sapajus; species Sapajus apella. Next base: position 28,570,051 of record NW_022436944.1, on the reverse strand, counting down.
CTGAGCTTACAGCTAATAAAAAGAAGGTAAAATTGAATCATAAAAATATTCAGTTATTCTCTAAGAAGTCAGAAAAGGAAGAAATGGGGAAAAAACTGATGAGAAAAATAGAAAAAAGAAAACAATATGAATGACTTAAAATTGACCATATCAACGGGCAAAAATCAAAATGGGGAGAAAAATGGAGTGCAGATAGGCAAAACAAACTCAAAATAAACAAACAAAAAAGTTCTCAGTAATTGTATTATCCTGAGACTTTTGTGTGAATAATGTGGTCAAAGTAAATGAGTGATTATAGAATATTCTAATTCTATCATACCCTAAGTCCTTGAAAATCAGGATTTCCAATGTGGTGTATAGAAATATATCCAATATAGAAAAGGTTATGTAAAACACCCTGTAGTCCTGAATTTGAATTAGAAGTATCAGTATGAACTTGAGATATTTTGCTCTGTGTGTGTGTGTGTGCGTGTGTGCGTACATTTCCTAGCAATGTCCATTGAAGAAGCCTACAAACAATGGCCAATCCAGTAGCAATTAGCCATCCTTTAACCCAAACAGATTGTGGTTTTGAAATATGTCTAAGAAAAATTAAGGCTTTTAGAGGGAAATACTTCAAGGCCTGAGGCAGGAAAATCCATGATGAATCTAGAATATATTTTCACATCAGATAGCAAGAAAGCTACTAGGGTCACAAATGATTCAGGAGCCAACTTGAGGAGGCTTCTACTGAACAAAAATAGGATACTTGTAGCTTTATAAAGCATAATCGTTGTAATTGGTCAGAACTCTTTAAATATATTTAAAATCATAGACTCATGATATTTTTTAAAAACCTAATTAACTTGTTTTGGATCATGATAGATACCCAAATCACCATCTATTTTTTTTTTTTTTGAGACGGAGTTTCGCTCTTGTTACCCAGGCTGGAGTGCAATGGCGCGATCTCGGCTCACCGCAACCTCCGCCTCCTGGGTTCAGGCAGTTCTCCTGCCTCAGCCTCCTGAGTAGCTGAGATTACAGGCACGCGCCACCATGCCCAGCTAATTTTTTGTAGTTTTAGTAGAGACGGGGTTTCACCATGTTGACCAGGATGGTCTCGATCTCTTGACCTCATGATCCGCCCGCCGCGGCCTCCCAAAGTGCTGGGATTACAGGCGTGAGCCACCGCGCCCGGCCTCCAAATCACTATCTTAAAACCTGGTAAGAGAGAGAACCAAAGATTCATTTTGTGTTTCCTATATAAAATTGTGCTTGTGGTTACTAGCAGTAAAAACAGTCGTTATAAAAATATTTCAACTTATAGATGTATATAAAAGCATTCCAACTAATACATGGCAAATAAATTATTGAGTTAGAATATTACAATTTTGCAACTCCCAGTAAATTAATGGATGTAGACATTGGTCATCAAAGGCTGCTAATATCAAAAAACGAGTGAAAACCAAACGTTATTTGCCTCCTGATGAATGAACACAGCACCACCTGTGGACTTTTCAAAGGGATTATACCTAAATCCAATAAAGCCTCTGATTCCAGCTGCCAATCTGCAGGTAATACAGAGAACAGAGAAATGTATTGAACTGTACCAAGAGCAAAATCCAGACAGTGGGAAACCACACATCAGAAGTTCCAGTGTCTTAATCTGAAAAAAAATTTAAAGAAAACAAAGAATGGAGGGGATTCCTGAAGATTAAAAGATACTTTAAGGCTGGGCTCTGTGGCTCATGCCTGTAATCCCAGCACTTTGGGAGGCCAAGGTGGGTGGATTACTTGAGGTCAGGAGTTCAAGACCAGCCTGGCCAACATGGTAAAACCCTATTACTACTAAAAATACAAAATTCAGGTGCAGTGGTGCATGCCTGTAATCACAGCCACTTGGGAGGCTGAGGCAAGAGAACTGCTTGAACCCAGGAGGCAGAGGTTGCAGTGAGCTGAGATCACACCACTGCACTACAGCCTAGGCGACAGAGCAAGACCCCATCTCAAAAAAGAAAAAAAAAAAGGCCTAGTGATTACAGACTCTTTAAGGGTAAGTCAAGACAATGAAAAAATTATAAATTCCCTATAATATAAAAACTTCTGCAAATCAATAAGAAATTAAGGTTTAATTCAATTAAAAAAGAAAAAAATAGGCAAAAATTGTCCAGGTGCAGTGGCTCAAGCCTGTCATCCCAGCACTTTGGAAGGTTGAGGAGGGAAGATTGCTTGAGGCCAGGAATTTGAGAGCAGCCTGGGGTACATAGCAAGACTCCATCTCTACAAAAATTTTTTAAAAATTAGCCAGGTGTGGTGATGTGCACCTGTAACCTTAGCTACTTGGGAAGCTGAAGTGGAAGCATCAGTTGAGCCCAGGAGTTCAAGGCTACAGTGATTTATGATGACACCACCGTACTCCAGCAGCCTGGGTATGGGTGGCAAAGCAAGGTCCCACCTCTTAAAAAAAAAAAAAAAGAAAAGAAAAAGAAAGACCAGGAAGTTCACAGTAAAAGATAAGCAAAGGCTCATCAAGTTTAATAATATGGAAAGGTATGGAGAAACACATCCCTTGAAGAATAAATTTGTAACAACTTCTGCAGAGGGCAGTTGAGCTATACCTATCACAATTATAAACCAGCATATCTTTTTCTTGAGACAGGGTCACAGTCTGTCACCCAGGCTAGAGCGCAGCGGCATGATCTCTGCTCACTGCAACTTCCACCTCCTGAGTTCAAGTAATTCTCATGCCTCAGCCTCCCCAGTAGCTGGCATTATAGGTGCACACCACCACGCCCAGCTAATTTTTGTATTTTTAGTAGAGATAGGCGTTTTACTATGTCAGCCACGCTAGTCTCAAACTTCTGGCCTCAAGTGATCTGCCCATCTCAGCTTCCCAAAATGCTAGGATTACAGGTGTGAGCCACCATGCCAGGCCTGACTAGCAATTCCATTACCAGGAATTTATCCTAGAGATCCAGTTACACATGGGTAAAATGACATATATATTCATTTTCATTGTTTTTGTTATCAAAGGGTTAGAAACAACCTAATGTATATCAGTAGGAGGTGGTTTAATAAGATATGTTTATGTAATGCACCCATAAAAAAACAAAAAAGGGACGGGCGTGGTGGCGCGTGCCTGTAGTCCCAGCTATTTGGGAGGCTGAGGCTGGAGGATCTCTCGAGTCCAGGAGTTCTGGGCTGTAGTGCGCTATGCCAGTGAGTGTCCGCACTAAGTTCGGCATCAATATGGTGACCTCCCGGGAGCGGGGGACCACCAGGTTGCCTAAGGAGGGGTGAACCGGGCCAGGTCGGAAATGGAGCAGGTCAAAACTCCCGTGCTGATCAGTAGTGGGATGGCTCCTGTGAATAACCACTGCACTCTAGCCTAGGCAACATAGCAAGACCCCGTCTCTATTAAAAAAAGAAAAAAGAGCCGGGTGCGGTGGCTCAAGCCTGTAATCCCAGCACTTTGGGAGGCCGAGGCGGGTGGATCACAAGGTCAAGAGATCGAGACCATCCTGGTCAACATGGTGAAACCCCGTCTCTACTAAAAATACAAAACATTAGCTGGGCATGGTGGCGCGTGCCTGTAATCCCAGCTGCTAAAGAGATTGAGGCAGGAGAATTGCCTGAACCCAGGAGGCGGAGGTTGTGGTGAGCCGAGATCGCGCCATTGCACTCCAGCCTGGATAACAAGAGCGAAACTCCGTCTCAAAAAAAAAAAAAAAAAAAAAAAAAAAGAAAAAAAAAAAAAAGAAAAGAAATAAGATAAAAAAAAAAAAATAAAACAAAAAACAGAAAAGGACTTTTGCAAATGGACATGGTATCACCTCCAAGATCTATGTTGATTGTTAAAGTGGAAAAAAGCAAAGTAACAAATAGAATATAGATTGCCACCATATTCCTCAAAAGAGAGAAGAAAAAGATAAATTCAACTTATAATGTTTTGTTGACTCTAGAGAGTGGAACTGGGTGACTGGAAGACAGACGTGAAACAGATATATTTCATTATGTGAATATATAAGTAATTCAAAAAAAGAAAATTTAAAGAAAACCAAATGAGGCTGTGTGCGATGGCTCATGCCTGTAATCCCAGCACTGTGGGAGACCGAGGCAGGCAGATCACCTGAGGTAGTGAGTTCAAGACCAGCCTAACCAAAATAGAAACCCCGTTAGTAATAAAAACACCAAGCTTAGCTGGGTGTGGTGGCACATGCCTGTAATCCCAGCTACTCAGGAGGCTGAGGCAGGAGAATCGCTTGAACCCAGGAGGCGGAGATTGTGGTGAGCTGAGATCGTGCCATTGCACTCCAGCCTGGGCAACAAGACCTAAACTCCAACTCAAAAAAAAAAAAAAAAA
>NW_022436944.1:28559514-28565609 GCF_009761245.1 Sapajus apella | reverse complement strand
GACTCAAAAAAAAAAAAAAAAAAAAAAAAAAGAAAGAAAGAAAGAAAGAAAAGAAAAAAAGAAAACCAAATAAGTATCCCAGCAATGACTGAGAACAGAAGCTTATCATGAGAGTTTAGAATTTTGATACAGGTATTAGTGAAAATTTCAGGAAATCACCAGGAATTTCCCACTTTGGACTCAGTAAGTCAGTAAGTGGAGAAACTCTAAATGGGCAAAGAAAAGCAACTGAAGGGCTGGACGCGCTGGCTCAAACTTGTAATCCCAGCACTTTGGGAGGCTTTGGTGGGTGGATCACGACGTCAGGAGTTCGAGACCAGCTTGGCCAACATGGTGAAACTCCATCTCTACTAAAAATACAGAAATTAGCTGGGCATGGTGGCAGGCTCCTGTAATCCCAGGAGGCTGAAGCAGGAGAGTCGCTCAAACTCGGGAGGCAGAGGTTGCCGTGAGCTGAGATTGTGCCACTGCACTCCAGCCTGGGCAACAGAGCAAGTCTCTGTCTCGGAAAAAAAAAAAAAAAATGAAATGAAATTGAAATGCTTTGGAATCCTTTGATATTCTCACCTAGCCTTCCTTCTCCACATTTTAGTGGTTAATAATATAGTGGTCATATCAACATTTCACATTGTTCTTTCTTGTAACAATGCTTTTATATACTTTTAAGAATTGATGTTGAACGTTCTATGTAATTTTACTTCTACAATTCACGTCAAAATTTCACCTTTCCAACTTGTTAAATTACCAGAATGGCATCGACACTTTCTCTCGGATGGTTTGGGATCACTGGCAGTTGTTAACTGGCAACTTTTCAAAGTTATTCTATCACTTCCAGGACCATAGACTATTTCTTAATTTATATAAATATTAAAATAATATTTTAATACAGCTTAAAATTTTTCTTTATTGATGTCTTTTCATTTTTTGAGCCATTAATTTCCAGAAATGTTATATTTTTTCTTGCTTTTTCATTTGCTATCATTTTTTCTTACTTGTTACTGCTGATGTAGAAATATGCCCCTGGTTTTAAAGGTACTCTTTGTATCTGGCAAACTTGTGACTTTCTTTATTTATAGAAATCTTTACTTTGCTATTGTCCTTTCCATATGTGGTCTACAAATAATGTTCCCTTTTCAATCCTTGTATTTCTTATTTTCTTTTCTTATTTTAAGGTTTTGACCAAGACTTTCAGCAGGTATATTATTACCTGTCAATCAAATGGCCACTTATATTCCTCTCACTTGTCACATTACTATAATTAGAATTTACTATTATTGGTGTGATTATTTTATTAACATTAGTTTATCTCATTGTACTATATGCTCCATGAAGGCAATAGTTATACCTGATTTTGTCATCATTATATCCCTGGTATAGTGCCTGGGACATATTTATCTCAGTAAATATTTTCTTTTCTTCTTTTCTTTTCTTTTTTTTTTTTTTTTTGGTGGCAGTCTCCCTCTGTTGCCCAGGCTGGCGTGCAGTGGCATGATCTCAGTTCACTGCAACCTCTGTCTCCCCGGTTCAAGTGATTCTCCTCCTGCTTCAGCCTCCTGAGTAGCTGGGACTACAGGCGTACGCCACCACACCCAGCTAATTTTTGTATTTTTAGTAGAGACAGGGTTTCACCATGTTGACCAGGATGGTCTCGATCTCCTGACCTCGTGATCCGCCTGCCTTGGCCTCCCAAAGTCCTGGGATTACAGGTGTGAGTCACCACGCCTGGCCAGTAAGTATTTCTTGAATGAATAAATGAGTGGTCTAGGGTGATAAAGAAAAATTGAAGAAAATAACAGGTGAGGGCCTCCTATTTCTTTCCTTGCCTGTTCCCCCGACTCCAATACAAGCTCATTAACACTCAGCGTATTTATCAGTCAGGATATTTTGGTTGCAAATGCCAAAACTCACACTGGCTAAATTAAACAACTGGGAAATTTACTGGAAGGAAGTAAGGAAATGGGGGATTGGTGATTAGAAGATGAAAGGAAGGCTGGAAAACTAGGCTAAGAAAAGAGAAATTCTGGGAATATAGAATAGATAGTAGAAGCTATTCAATAGCTTTGTCAAGCTACTGCCACTGAAACTAATGAGCACCAACCATTTTCATCTCTTTTTCTCTCTGATCAAGATTTGTGTTCCAAGGAAGGAGCATCCAACTGGTACAACTTGAGTCATGTGACTTCACATGAATGGGCAAGAGCTGGACACCAGTGTAGTAAAAGTGACTCTCAAAAAAATAAGGTGTGGTACTAGTACCAGAAAGAGGAATGTAGGTTTGCAGGCCAAAAATCAATGTCTTACACAACTTCTGCCACTTTAAAGGTTCACCTGAGATATTACCAATTCAAATGCTAGGAAAAACTAGAAACCAAGAAGAAAAAAAAAAGAGTTGGGGAGGGATAAGAGGACAAAGGGATTCAGAATGAATGCAAGACATCTCTAAGTATAACCTCCCATAAACATGCAAATGTTTTATAAATTCAAAACTAAAAGAAAAAAGTAAGGATAAGGTGAACTTTCTTAGGCAGAAAATATATTGTATTTGTCCATTTTCACACTGCTATAAAGAATACCTGAGACTGGGTAATTTATGTAGGAAAGAGGTTTAATTGACTCACAATTCCGCAGGACTGGGGGAGGCCTCAGGAAACTTACAGTCATGGCAGAAGGAGAAGCAGGCACATCTTACATAGGGGCAGGCAAGAGAGAGAGAGAGGGGAGAGAGAGAAAGAGAGAGAGAAGGAGGAACTGTCAAACAGTTATAAAGCTATCAGATCTCATGAGAACTCACTCGCTATCATGAGAACAGCTTGAGGGAAACAACCCCCATGATTCAATCACCTCTTACCAGGTCCCTCCCTCAATGTGTGGGGATTATGAAGATTACAATTTGAGGTGAGACTCGGCTGGGGACACTGAGTCACACCATATCACATATTCTGTTCCGCATCTGGCTTTTTTCACTTATAACCTAGAACTTACTTCATATCCATTCATGAGAATCTCTCACATTCTTCTTTCTTTAAGTATACAATTCAATGTTTTCAATATATTCAGAGTTGTGTAACCATCACTATAATCTGAGATAATATTCATCACCCCCAAAAGAAACCCTGTATTCGTTAGCAGTTATTCCTCACTATCTCCCATTCTCTTCCTTCAGCCCTAGGCAACCAATAATCTACATTCTGTCTCTATAGATTTGCCTAATTTGAACACTTCATATAAATGGAATCTTACATGTGGCTTTTTGTGTCTGGCTTCTTTCACTTAGCATAATGTTTTCAAGGTTCATCTACATAGCATGTATCAGTATTTCACTCCTTTTTACTGCTGTGTCATCTTTCATTGTATAGATATACCATATTTTATCCATTCATTGGTTAATAGACATTTGGGTTATTTCTACTTTTGGCTAACATGAATAATGCTGCTATATTCATGTATAAAATTTCAGGTCCCACATTCTTTTCTCTTTTTTTAAGGCTGTATATTCTTTTCTCTTTTTTTACTCCTTTAGGTGTTTGTTCAACTAGTCCTCTCCTAGTGAACATTTAGATTATTTGCAATCTTATGCTACTACAAATAATGCTACAATGAATAACCTTGTGCTTATGCTTTTTTTAATTTGTGGATATGTATCATTAGGACATATTACTAGAAATGGAATTACTGGGTCTATATAGTTTGTATCTAGGGAAGATAAGCAGTTTGTTTGTGATGAGTTGCAAATATATATCTCCAGTTTGTCATTTACCTTTTTAACTTTGATTATGGTGTGTTTTCTTTGCCATGCAAAAGTTACCTATTTTTATATATAGTAAAAATGTATTAGTCTTTTCCTGTGTTTACATTTTAAGGCTTTCCTCCATCTCAGGTTATAAGAAAATTTACCTGTGTTTCCGTCTGGTATTTTATAGGGTTTCATTTCTCACATTTAGATCTCTAATCTTTTTGGAGTTTATTATGGTATGTAAAATATAAACTCAAGTTTCCTTCCAAATAAATATTCATATATCTAACTCTATTTATTAAAAACATCATCTTGGCAGGGTGCAGTGGCTCATGCCTGTAATCCCGCACTTTGGGAGGCCAAGGTGGGAGGATTCCTTGAGGCCAGGAGTGCAAGATCAACGTGGGCAACATAGTGAAACCCATCTCTACAAAAAAAAGTTTAAAAAATTAGCCAAGAGTGGTGGTACTTACCTGTAGTCATAGCTACTCAAGAGGCTGAGGTGGGAGGATTGCTTGAGCTTAGGGATTTGAAGCTGCAGTGAGCTATGATCACACCACTGCACTTCAGCCTGGGTAAAAAAGCAAAATCCTATCTCTGAGAAAGAAGGAAAAAGAAAGAAAGAGAGGAAGAGAGGAAGAGAGAAAGTGAGAGAGAGAAAGAAAGAAAGAAAAAGAAAGAAGAAAGAAAGAAAGAAGAAAGAAAGAAAGAAAGAAAGAGAAAGAAAGGAAGAAAGAAAGAAAGAAAGAAAGAAAGAAAGAAAGAAAGAAAGAAAGAAAGAAAGAAAGAAAGAAAAGAAAGAAAGAAAGAAAGAAAAAGAAAGGAAGGAAAGAATGGAGGGAGGGAGGGAGGGAAGGAAGGAAAGAAAAGAAAGGAAGGAGAGAGAGGAAGGAAGGAAGGAAAAAAGGAAGGAAAGATTCTTTTTTCTCAGTAATTTGAGATGCCACTTAAATCATATACTAAAACTTTACATATGTTTGGGCCTACTTATGGTCTTTTTGATCCATTGATCTGTCCAATGCACCAATACTACACAGTACTACATTGTTTTAATTATACAAGTTTCTTTTTTTTTTTTTTAAGGCAGTCTTGCTCTGTCGCCCAGGCTGGAAGTTCAGTAGCATGATCTCAGCTCACTACAACCTCCACCTCCTGGGCTCAAGCAATCCTGCCACTTCAGCCTCCCAAGTAGCTGAGACTACAGGTGTGGGCCGCCACACCCAGCTAATTTTTGTAATTTTTGTAGAGACAGAATTTTGCCATATTGGCCAGGCCAGTCTCGAACTCTTGGCCTCAAGTTATCCACCCACTTTAGCCTCCCAAACTGCTGGGATTACAGGCATGAGCCACTGCACCTGGCCTATACAGAATTTATAGTATGTTTTAATATATAATATGGTCAGTAACCCTCCATTGCCCTTTTTTGGAAATTTTCCAGTCCTTATTTCTTCATGTAAACTTTAAAATCAACTTGTCTAGCTTTAGAGAAACAAAACAAAACAGAAAAACTATTGGTATCATGACTAGGATCATTTTAAATATATAACTTGAGGATTGTTTAAAATTGTCTATCTAAGAATAAAAGATATTTTACCGTAAAGTTTACTTTTGTATTTTTCGTGTACATTTTATGGTTTTCCTCATCATGTGTTTTGCCTACTTCTTAAGTATTCTTGTTGGTGTTATGTCACTGGTAACTGTGTACAAAAAGTGATTTCTATGTTAATCTTATTTTATTACTTTACTGAGGCGTAAGATTGTTTGAATTAGTTTTAATTGTAATTTTCTTGTTTTCCACCTAAACTATGAGATCACCTGTAAAAAGATCCCTCTTCTTTTGCATTGTGTTCTTTTCATGATTGTTTTGCTCTTTCCAATACAATGTTAAAATGTAATGGAGTTAGTGGGTATCGTTGTCTTGTTTCTTTGCTTTGATGGGAATATTTAGTGCTTTCCCATTAAGCAAGATACTACTTTTTGTGTATTTTTTTTACAAAATCAGAAATGGGTGTTGAATTTTGTCAAAGACCTTCTAATCATGCATGAAGATAATCATCATGTTTGGCCTTAGGTATATTAATATGTGAATTATATAAACAGACTTCCTAATATTGAGCCATCTTTGTATCAGTCATTGCCATATCATTTTAAAGCATGCTTTCTAGAATTTTATTTAGGATTTTTGCATCAATATCATATGTGAGATTTACAGGATTTTCGTGTAATTTTTTTCAGATTTGGACATCGATGTGGTATTTTCATATAAAAAAACAAAGTTTCTTTAATGTTATATATTTTAAAACAATTTATCTAACATTAGAAATTATCTGCCCTTTAAAAAAAAAATAAAAGAAAAAAAGAA
>NW_022436944.1:28554096-28559414 GCF_009761245.1 Sapajus apella | reverse complement strand
TAGAAATTATCTGGCCTTTAAAAAAAAATAAAAGAAAAAAAGAAAGAAAAAAAAGGGAAGAAGAAAAAAAAACAAAACAAAACAAAAGAAATTATCTGGCCTTTAAAAGATTGGGTAGTTTCCTCCTGAAACCATTTGGGCCAGGAGGTTTTTTAGTATGGCAATTTTTTTCTTTCTTTACTTTTTATATTAGTGTTTTTTTTTGTTTTTTTGTTTTTTTTTTTTTAAGACAGAATTTCTTTCTGTCGCCCAGGCTGGAGTACAATGGCATGGTCTTGGTTCACTACAACCTCTGCCTCCTGGGTTCAAGCGATTCTCCTGCCTCAGCTTCCTGAGTAGCTGGGACTACTATGGATGTGTGCCACCATGCCCAGCTAATTTTTGTATTTTTAGTAAACACGGGGTTTCACTGTGTTGGCCAGGCTGGTCTTGAACTCCTGACTTCGTGATCCACCCGCCTCAGCCTCCCAAAGTGCTGAGATTAAAGGTGTGAGCCACCGCACCCGGCCTAGTCCTTTCTTGATTAGGTAAACTAGAGGATTATCTAGTGTTTTTTTGAGAAACACCATTTATTAACTCTAACATTTGTTTCTGCTTTTTTCTTTAATAAAAATTTCTGGAAAAAAAAGTTAAATGGCAGAATTGTTACAATTCAATTAAATCAGCAATTGGGGAAATTCATAGCTTTTCTTTTCTTTTGAGACAGTCTCACTTTGTCACCCAGGCTGAGTGCAGTCTCATGATCACAGCTCACTACAGCCTCAACCTCCTGGCCTCAAGCAATCCTCCCTTCTCAGCCTCCCAAGTATCTGGGATGACAGGCACATGCTACCACTTCCAGCTAATTTATCTTATTAATTTTTAGAGACACGATCTCACTGTAGCCCAGGATGGTCTCAAACTCCTGGGCTCTAGCGATCCTCTTGCCTCAGCCTCTCAAAGTGTTGGAATTATAGGCATGAGCCACTGTGCCTGGTCATAGCTTTAAATACTTTATGTAAATAATGAGAATAAAAATAAGTGGGCCAGGCTGGACACGGTGGCTCACACCTCTAATCCCAGCACCTTGGGAGGCCAAGGCAGGTGGATCATTTGAGGCCAGGAGTTTCAGACCAGCCTGGCCAACATAGCAAAACCCTCTCTTTACTAAAAATACAAAAATTAGCCAAACATGGCAGGCACCCGTAGTTGCAGCTATTTGGGAGGCTGAGGCAGGAGAATCGCTTGAAGCCAGGAGGCAGAGGTTGCAGTGAGCCGAGATAGCACCATTGCACTCCAGCCTGGGTGACAAGAGCGAGACTTCATCTCAATCAATCAATGAACAAACAAATAAAAGAAAAATTAGCTGGGCATGGAACCAGGCACCTATAATCTCAGCTACTCTGGACGCTGAGGCAAGAGAACTGCTTGAACCAGGAGGTGGAGGTTGCAGTGAACCAAAATCGCACCATTGCATTCCAGCCTGGGTGACAAGAGCGAGACACCGTCTAATAAATAAATAAATAATACAAAAATTAGTCAGGCATGGTGGTGGGCACATGTAATCGCAGCTACTCAGGAGGTTGAGGCAGAATTGCTTGAACCTGGGAGGCAAAGGTTGCAGTGAGCCAAGATCCCACCACTGCACTCCAGCCTCAGTGACAATAAGACTGTCTCAAAAAATTAAATAAATAAATAAGTGGGCCAGGCTCGGTGACTCATGCCTGTTGTCCCAGCACTTTGGGAGGCCAAGGCAGGTGGATCACTTCAGGCCAGGAGTTCAAGACCAGCCTGGCCAACATGGCAAAACCCCACTTCTACTAAAAATACAAAAATTAGCTGGGTGTGGTGGCTGGGGCCTGTAGTCCCAGCTACTTGGGAGGGTGAGGCATGGATTCACCTTGGGGCACCAGAATTGCCTTGAACCCAGGAGGTGGAGGTTGTAGTGATGAGCCAAGACTGCACCATTGCAATGGAGTGAGACCTTGTCTCAAAATAAATAAATAAATAAGTGAATTAAATATCCAACTCAAGAAAGAAAGTAAACCAAAAAATGAGAGGAAATAAAGATAAAATTCCCCAAATCCTAGACCTTTATTAAGTCAAATGTTGATAAGATAGAAACCAAGTGCTTGATTATTCCCCTGGCTTTACTCCTGGATTTGGACTGCCACGGGATGACAAGATCCTGGAACAACCTTTGGATTCCGTGACTTCCGATATGAAGTACAGAGTGACAGTCTCTTCCGGTGGCCCAGGTATCTTAACTACAGATAGCACAGAGGTGTAGTTTTTCTACATGGATCTTCAAAAATACTTTAATATTAGCAATCCATCACGCAGCATGAGGGGCAGCATTTGTGCAGCTGGATTCTGGCTAGTAATTAAAACTATGGGGTGAACCATGCCAAAAATGACCTACAGTTACTATAGTTACATGAAAATTAAAGCTAAAGCTAAAACACAATATGCAAAACTCGACAGGGTTATACTAATCTCAGCAAATGTAAGACTGTACGTTTACCAATGTTAAGTATTTAAAGTAGTTTATTTCCTGAAATCTTAGATATCTTCAATTTCAATTTTTATTTGACAGATATTAAAAGCAGACTGGGAAAAATATTTATAATAAATGAAAAGAAAGCATACATAATATATACAATGACTTGATTTTGTAAAATAAAATATAATATAGCCATATTGTATATACCAAAATGTTGACAGTGATACCAAGTCCTTGGAGGCAAAAATCCCTGTCTTACTCATCTTTATGGTCCCATATTATAGCAGAGTGCTTGGCACAAAGTAGATGTTGAATAACTGTTTATTATAACAATGGAAGTGAATACTGTATGAATGTATGCCTTAAAAAAAAAAAATACCCAGTCAAGTAAATATATGAAATTTTAATGTTTACATTTGAAACATATAAAAGCCTAAGGTCAATACCTAACTAAATTTCTCTTGTGTAATTTCATTATTATAAAATTAAGTCTTTAGTCAAAAATTCAACTCTAAAAATAGGGTCTCAAAAATCACATATCTACATATAATACTAAGACAAGTAAATTGTCAGCCAGGCGCAGTGGCTCACACCTGTAATCCCAGCACTTTGGTAGGCCGAGGCAGGTGGATTGCCTGAGGTCAGGAGTTTGAGACCAGCCTGGCCAACATGGTAAAACCCTGTCACTACAAAAATTAGCCAGGTGTGGTGGCAGGTGCCTGTAGTCCAGCTACTTGGGAGGCTGAGGCAGGAGAATTGCTTGAATCCAGGAGGCGGAGGTTGCAGTGAGCCAAGATCTTGCCACTGCACTCCAGTCTGGGTGACAATAGTGAAACTCCATCTCAAAAAAACAAAAACAAAACAAGTAAACTGTCTTAAGCTGCATCATCATCATCTACTACAGCATAAATGGCTTGATTCCTCCTCTTAATTTTCTTTCTTTGTTCAGGTTCATGTTCACCACTCAGCCTCTTCAATGGCACCTTGCTTAAGTCCTCTCCATTTCCTGACTCCACAGTCCCACCAAGTTTCCCCTCTCTATCAATTGTGGAATCCACTGTATCATCAGAAGATACAATCATAGAGCCTGGCAAGATCCTGACATCAGAGAAACTTGCAGAAAAGTCAGAAGCTTGATCAGAAGGTTCTATAGATGGTGTATTCATGTCACTATGTGCACTTACAATACTATCTTCACCTTCTTCTTCATCTAACATTATTTCATCTGGATTAATAGAAGACAGAGCAGATGTGTCTGTATTATATTCACTCCGATCTTCTCCAGAGTCATTACTTTCCACATCATCCTGTTCTTCATCTTCACCACACAAGTGATGTTCTGCCTTGGACTTCTGAAGTCTAATATTGATGTCTGTGATGCCAAGTTGGGCACAAAATTCAGTAGTCTGAGGACTGATCCTATGAATCAGCTGCATTTGTGTCTGTGGTTTGCTAGGATCATAACAAGCAGCTGTTACACTAAAGTTACGTGGAACCTTGAGGTCATGATTCAATTTTTCCAATACTTCTTTCATAGCTTCTTCTGTTGCACTATAATCCCACCTATAAAAGTACAAAACAAATAGCTTTTTACATTTTATCAGCTCTAAACAAAAATGATGAAATCTAATTATAGACTTCAGGTACAAGGATGAAAAATAAACCATCTATCAAGATTCCATTTTTAAAGTTATAGTTAATTTAGCCAAGGATCATTTAGAAATAAAAATAATTCTTAGAGAAAGCCATCTTTAACTCATACTCCAAAATAATTTTAATGTGTGGACTATATATTTACCATATTATTGTTTTATGTACACTTATTCACTTATACATTTATTTGAGGTAATGCTCAACAGTCCATTTTTTTGTCTCCTTTAGACGGAAAACCTGAAAACTCTGAATTGTTCTGACACTCATTCAACAATAATTCCCTTGATTAAAAACAAAGATGGAGGCCAGACACAGTGGCTCACGCCTGTAATCCAGCACTTTGGCAGGCTGAGGCAGGTAGATCACTTGAGCCCAGTCATTTAAGACCAGCCTGGGTAACATGCGAAAGCCCCACCTCTACCAAAAATACCAAAAAACTAGCTGGGCATGGTGGTGCGCACGTATGGTCCCAGCTGCTCTGGGGGCAGGGGTGGGAGGATCCCTTTAGCCCAGGAGGAGGAGGATGCAGTGAGCCAAGATCCAAGATCACGCCACTGCACTCCAGTTTGGATGACGGAGCTAGACCCTGTTTCAAAATAAAACGAAGATGGGAGTCACAAAAATTAGGCATGCAATGGAAAAAGCAGGTCCTAAATAAGGTCTGACTTACCTTGCATGAAGGCCATTATTTTCGGGCATATTCCATAGGTGCTCAGTCACATTAATAAGATCATTTGTAGCCCTGAGAATAGTGAGCCATTCAATATCATATTCCAAGCAGTCAGGAGCACTGGGGTCATGTTCTATTTCTAATATCTACAGGATGAAATCAATGTTAGGAAATGCATATATATTTTTAATAGTCTAAGAACTTTAATATAATTTAATAAAATAAAAAAGAATTTGGCCAGGCGCGGTGGCTCAAGCCTGTAATCCCAGCACTTTGGGAGGCCGAGGCGGGTGGATCACGAGGTTAAGAGATCGAGACCATCCTGGTCAACATGGTGAAACCCCGTCTCTACTAAAACTACAAAAAATTAGCTGGGCATGATAACGCATGCCTGTAGTCCCAGCTACTCAGG
This sequence comes from Sapajus apella, assembly GCF_009761245.1. Classification (NCBI taxonomy): domain Eukaryota; kingdom Metazoa; phylum Chordata; class Mammalia; order Primates; family Cebidae; genus Sapajus; species Sapajus apella. The sequence goes on along the minus strand of NW_022436944.1, from coordinate 28,554,197 downwards.
AGGCTGAGGCAGGAGAATTGCCTGAACCCAGGAAGGCGGAGGTTGTGGTAAGCCGAGATCGCGCCATTGCACTCCAGCCTGGGTAACAAGAGCGAAACTCC
>NW_022436944.1:28538215-28553996 GCF_009761245.1 Sapajus apella | reverse complement strand
GGAAAATTAATTTTTTTTTTAAGTCACTGGAAGAGTACAACTGTATTATAAAATCACTTCGTTCTATTTACCTGAAGAAAATCTCTATGTGGTAAGCATTTGTCCAAGGCTAAAAATCTGGTTGTTTTGGCTGTCTGTCCTTTATCCTTTTCCTGGACAATATGAATCATGATTTAAGAAAGAATGTTAAAACAATCACAGGTAATTCATACACGGAATAGGACAAAAATAATCTTTATTACGCATACCCCTAAGTTGTGTGTCAAAGGAATGACTTGTTACTTTTCCAAAACAAGTTAATTCTGTATCCACTTGTGCAATAACAGAAAGGCACTTAACTTCTCGGGCCTTCAATTTCCATACAAAATTCAAAGCAAAAACTAATGATGATGATGATGATGTTAACTCAAAGCACTGAATACACATAAATCAAAGCATAAAACCCAAGGATTAAAGATAAACAAAAGAGCTTAAAAGTAAACTGGCAGAACTAAAACTGTACAATTTTTAGAAGAACCCATAGGGGAAAATCTTTCTAACTCTAGGTTAGGCAAAGATTTCTTAGCTATAATACCAAAAACAGATGTGATAATGTCCATAGAATGAACTATTACTCAGCAATAAAAAGGAATGCAATATTGATACAAGCTACAACATGAGTGAATCTCAAAATCAAGCAAATGAAAAAATCAGTTGCCAAAGACTATGTATTTTATGATTCCATTTAAAGAATGTTCAAGAAAGGCAAATCTCTAGAAACACAAAGCAAGTTAGTGGCTGCCTGGGGCTGAGGTAGGAACCAGGATTACCTACAAGCAGGCACAAAGGATCTTTGGGGGTGATTTTCTAAAACTAGAATATGTGATGTTGGCACAACTCTGGAAATTTACTAAAAATCACTGAATTGTTCACTTAAAATACGTTAATTTTTTTTTTTTTTTGAGACAGTCTTACTCTGTTGCCCAGGTTGGAATGCAGTGGCACAGTCTTGGCTCACTGCAACCTCTGCCTCCCAGGCTCAAGTGATTCTCATGTCTCAGCCTCCCAAATAGCTGGGATTACAAGCGTGTGCCAATGTGCCTAGCTAATTTTTGTATTTTTAGTAGAGACAGGGTTTCGCCATGTTGGCCAGACTGGTCTCAAACTCCTGGCCTCAAGTGATCCACCCGCCTTGGCCTCCCAAAGTACTGGGATTACAGGCATAAGCCACAGTGCCCGGCCAAAACATGATAATTTTATGTTATGTAAATTACACTCCAATAAAGTTATTTTTTTTAAAAGTGAATTGACAGAAACATGGGATTCACAAACTTGTAGGTCATTTTGGAAAAAGTTAAAAAGTGACCTACTGTAAGCAGCAAGGCACATGGAGGAAAAAACACAAGAAGGCAAGCAATGGTATCTCCTGCTGAGGACCAAGCATCAGTTCAGTTCTGGAGGTACAAGTTGAATATGCCTTATCTGAAATGCCTGGGACCAGAGTGTTTTAAATTTCAGATTTTGGAATATTTTCAGAATACATACTGGTTGAATATCCTTAATCCAAAAATCTGAAAATTGTGTTATGTGAGTGCTCAAAAATTTCAGATTCTAGAGCATTTCAGATTTCAGATTTTCAGATTAGTTAGGGATGCTCAATCTATACTAAGAAAAATGGAAGGCATGGAGATTACAAGCAGATATTGGTAGCAAAGCAGTTCTAAGGAAAAGTGATCTTTGATGTTGGTAAAGGGGCTAAAATAGAAAGTGGCAGAGTGAGGAGGCTGAGGAGCCAATTACAAAAAGGTCAAACATACCATTAATGCAGAGATACAATGAAAAGAGTAACCTCTCCTTCTCCCAGTGAAACTAGGAAGTGAGAAGAATAAATCCACAATGGAAAGGGGCTACAGAAATATTTTCAGACAAAAGCTTCCCAACTGTGTTTGAGGAACATTGTTGAAGTGTACCTCTAACACAGAAAAGTGTTTGGTTAAGTTTGGGAAGCCTCACATTCTACTCTTGAGAAAGGCAATGCTCATTCGTGCATTAGTGCACTAAAGACACTCAGAAATTCTCTAGATGTCTCCAAGAAGAAATCTGTAACTCTGTTAACCCAGCATTTTCTTTTTTCTTTCTTCCTTTCTTAAAGTTCTGGGGTACATGTGCAGAATGTGCAGGTTTGTTACACAGGTATACACGTGCCATGATGGTTTGCTGCATCCATCACCCCATCATCTACATTAGTTATTTCTCCTAATGTTATCCCTCCCCAATCCCCCTACCCCCTGCTATCCCTCCCCTAGCCCCCCACCTCCCAACAGGCCCGAGTGTGGGATGTGTCCATGTGTTCTTATTGTTCAACACCCACTTATGAGTGAGAACATGCGGGTTTGGTTTTCTGTTCTTGTGTCAGTTTGCTGAGAATGATGGTTTCCAGCTTTATCCATGTCCCTGCAAAGGAAATGAACTCATCCTTTTTTATGGCTGCATAGGATTCCATGGTGTATATATGCCACATTTTCTTTATCCAGTCTATCACTGATAGACATTTGGGTTGGTTCCAAGTCGTTGCTATTGTGAATAGTGCCACAATAAACATACATCGTATGTCTTTATAATAGAATGATTTATAATCCTTCGGGTATATACTCAGTAATGGGATTGCTGGGTGAAATGGTATTTCTAGTACTAGATCCTTGAGGAATCACCACACTGTCTTCCACAATGGTTGAACTAATTTACACTCCCACCAACAGTGTAAAAGGGGACCTATTTCTCCATATCCTCTGCAGTATCTGTTGTCTCCTGATTTTTTTAATGATCACCATTCTAACTAGCATGAGATGGTATCTCAATGTGGTTTTGATTTGCATTTCTCCAATGACCAGTAACGAGGAGCTTTTATTCATGTTTGTTGGCTGCATAAATGTCTTCTTTTGAGAAGTGTCTGTTCATATCCTTTGCCCACTTTTTGATGGGGTTATTTTTTTCTTGTAATTTTTTTTAAGTTCTTTGTAGATTCTGGATATTAGCCCTTTGTCAGATGTAACCCAGCATTTTCTAAACAGTTTTCCTACAGAACATGTTATGGGAAAGTCAAAGCAGCCAGAATCAGAGGTGAAAGGAAGAAATGCATACTTCCATAGAAGTCCAATTATAAATATACATTTATTTTCTACCTTCCATCAAGCACATCATCCATGCAGTTAAGCAAAGGAAACTGGGGGTCATCCTGGACTAAAATCTCTCTAGAGCTGCTTCATTCCGTGTATTCTCCCTTTGTCTTAGTTTAAAACCTTCTCTTTTGCTTAAATAGCCTGCTCTGCCTACGATTTTTTATTACTCAAATCCATACACAACAATGCTGTCAAACTCATCTTTCCAAAATGAAAATCTGACTTCATCACCCCCCAAATTTCCCCATCATCTCTGATTAAAACCTGAACTCCAGAGCATGTCCCCTAGATGGCAGTTATGATCTAGCTCCAGCTACATCAGTCCCTATGCCTCAGACCCACAGGAACTACCTACGAGTCCCAAAATACCCCATGCTCTCAGACCTCTAGGTTCTGCACATGTCAGTCCCTCTAAATAAAATATCCTTGCAATCTATTTCTTCCTGGCACTTTAAGACTCAGTTCAGCTGTTGCCTTTTGAAAATCTTCTCTATCTTCATCTCTGACGCTCCCATTCCACAGCCTACGTTTTCTCTCAAACTTATTTACCATTTTGTAATTGCTTATCTTTTTCCAGCATCACATACTGAGCTACTCACAAGAGGTAAGTTATCTTGCACTTCTTTCTCTAACTTTAGAACTGTGTCTGGTCCATAGATGTCCAGTGTGTGTTAAATGAAAGAATAAATATTTTGTTTTCTACCTGATGCTGCATCAAGGCGGCAAACTTCACATGAAGGTGGGCAGAAAACCAATAAGTAGGTTTTAGATGCTCTAAAAGCTCTGAGGCAGCTGGACTTCCTAATGTGTTATTTTCCACTTCTTGTCGGAAAAAAGATTTAGTCTTGAGAAGCTGCTTCTTATTTCCATAATGATATATACTTCTTGGCCAATCATGAGACAAGAATATATCTATAGGCTGCCTCAGCTTTCAAAACAGAAAAAGACAAGAAAGAAAACTCTTAAAACAGATTAACAAAAACAATCCCCTCCCTTCTCTCTACCACCATACCACCATTCACCCACTGAGATCTCGAGAATTCTGTGTAATTCATTCTAAGGACACTTTAAGGGAGTCATAAAAATACTAGGCTACTCATTCATCTAGGCAAAGAAAAGGTGCATTTTTCTCTGCTCATAAATCATTCTTATTTTCAGTGGCAGGGCAATAGAGACACGCTCTAATTAGACTGCCGATCATCTAAGATCTTTAGCACTTAGTTTCTAAAATATATAATATCCATAGTTCTTTTCCTTTTTGGTAAAGAATGACTATTTTGAAGATCCAGAGACACCAGATTTCATATGACCTCTAACATAATTGATTCAGTAAACCCAAAGATTTATCAGGGAAAAAAAAAATTCTAATAGGCTCACATAGTTTACACTAAAAAACTGTTTACCACATATATTAGTATTTAGTTAAACAACTAAAGGAAACAAAATATACTCCAGACTTTACTTATCCCCAGAACCTTCAAGTAATCTGAAACGAATACTTGAAAACTGAATTAAAACAAATAACTGTTCGAGACAATACAAAATATGAGACAGATACAACTAACTACCAAATGACTGGCATGGCCGATAGGTGCAACAAAAATTCACACTAGGGTAATGACTCTAAACTAGAAAAGTCATGATTGGCCGGGCATGGTGGCTCATGCCTGTAATCCCAGCACTTTGGGAGACCGACATAGGCAGATTGCTTGAGTTCAGGAGTACAAGACCAGCCTGGGCAACATGGTGAAACCCTGTCTCGAGAAAAATTAGCTGGTGATGTGTGCCTATAGTCCAAGCTACTTGGGAGGCTGAAGTGGGAGCATCACCCAAGCCTGGCAGATTGAGGCTTCAGTGAGCCAAGCCATGATCACACCACTGCACTCCAGCCAGGGTGACAGAGACCTTGTCTCAAAAAAAGGAAGAAAAGTCGTGGTTGGGAAATGGCATCTAAGTTGGGTCTTACAGGACTAGTAGGATTTAGATTGGTGAAAGAGAAAACCTATTCAAGGGAACTGTATGCACGAGGCATAAAAGAAACACTTGCAAACATCCGTAGGTTCCTGCAGAGGTTCTAGAGACAGTGTGATGGGCATAAGCGCAGTCAGGCAGACTCTATCACTAAACTTTGGGAAGTTCTGGGCAGGTTACTTACCTGTCTGAGCCTTGGCTTCTCCTTCTTAAAATAATGAAATTAAGAGTAAGACCTATCTCATAGGGTTTGAGTGGAGATTATATGAAATACCAAGTGTGGCCGGGTGCGGTGGCTCAAGCCTGTAATCCCAGCACTTTGGGAGGCCGAGGCGGGTGGATCACGAGGTCAAGAGATCGAGACCATCCTGGTCAACATGGTGAAACCCCGTCTCTACTAAAACTACAAAAAATTAGCTGGGCATGGTGGCGCGTGCCTGTAGTCCCAGCTACTCAGGAGGCTGAGGCAGGAGAATTGCCTGAACCCAGGAGGCGGAGGTTGCGGTGAGCCGAGATCGCGCCATTGCACTCCAGCCTGGGTAACAAGAGGGAAACTCCGTCTCAAAAAAAAAAATACAAAAAGAAAAAAGAAATACCAAGTGTGAAGTTTGCTTAGCCCAGTGTCAGCAATGTAGTGGGTTCTCAAACAAAAACCTAGTTTCACCTACTGTGCAATTAAGCAGTGTTTCCATATCACCTTTACAATTTTCCCATTTCCTCTATCATCTTTACTATTATTTATTTTCTATTTAACACCATTACTTAATTATACACAATAAAATGTTTATTATATTTTCTTTAAAATATCATTTTAATATTTTCTTTTAAATATCACTTTAATAGGTATTCTTTAGCCTTACCCTAAGTAATAATATTTGAAATCATGAATTAAATGTTTCATTCTTACTAAAATAAACTCATAATTATTGAAGTAAAAAAACATTCCCAGGCACAGCGGCTTATGCCTGTAATCCCAGCACTTTGGGAGGCGGAGGCAGGTGGATCACCTGAGGTCAGGAGTTCGAGATAAGCCTGGCCAACATGGTGAAACCTCGTCTCTACTAAAAATACAAAAATTAGCCAGGCGTGGTGGCGGGCGCCTGTAGTCCCAGCTTCTCAGGAGGCTGAGACAGGAGACTCACTTGAACCCAGGAGGCAGAAGTTGCAGTGAGCCAAGATTGCACCACTGTGCTCCAGCCTGGGTGAGAGTGAGACTCAGTCTCAAAAAAAGAAAAAATAAATAAAAAATTAAAAAAAAAAAAAAACATATGTGTGTGTGTGTGTGTGTGTGTATATATATATATATTCATCTGTGAACCTCCTAAAAACTCAAGATCCACATTTTAAAAATGCTGAATTGCTCTTCTTGGAAGTACGATACCAATATGACCAAAATACATTTTGGTACAGAATTATTTAAAAATTTTTTCAAGTCTGCTGTAATGTACTTTTTACGTACCTGTTTTAATTTATAGACTTCAATATTTCTCACATGATATATACTCCTGACTGTAGATGAATTATAAGGGGGGCATTCAAAATGACCTTAGATTGAAGAAGAAAAATAAGCTATATTCAATTCTTTTAAATACTGCAAATACAAAGACATATACACAGCTCTCCAAAATATCATGTACACCTTCAATATATGTGATTTTAAAAAGTTATCTAGGAAAATTTTTTTAAAAGATGGTGGCCTGCCATATCCTGTGCAGGCTCAACTAGGGGCGAATCTGCTTCCTAAGGTCCCAAACATGGCTGCTGACACAGTTCAGTTACTTTCTAACTGTTGAGTGGAGACTATTTCCTTATGCTCCCAATATTAATAAAATAACAAATTATTGTTGTTTTAAGCCAAAAAAGAAATATGTGTATTACATGCATAAATGATATCCCTGGGATAAAAGAGGAAACCCGATTAACATCTTCTCAAGACTGATTCCAATTTGTACTCACAACTGCCACAAAGAAGACAGCCTATTTTGTATCTCCATTCCAACAGTCTAAACTAATGAAGAGCCAAGTGGCAGGGAACAAACTTATAACAGTTACAGTCAGGATGTAAGTTTCAGCTGTCAACTTAATTCATGAAATTTGTGAAATCAATGTGAATCCAAGCTACTCCTTTAACTTTAAAATCAAGGTATAATTCATTCAGACACAATGAAATGAATAAGCAGTGTGGTATACTTATATAATGGAATATTATTCACAAATGAACAGATCAGATTACATGTATCAACACAGATTTCAAAACATGTTAAACAAAGAAGCAAGTTGCAGAAAGATACAAGCAATATGATACATTTATATGAAGCTTAAAATATACTATGTGGTACATTGTTTAAAGCTCTTATATATGTGGTAATGATGTAAAATAATCAAGTAATTGATAATCACCAAATTCAAAATAATGACTGCCTGGCAAAGAGAGGGAGGGAAGAAAAGAAGGGAATGGGATTGAGGACAGATAAACAATGAACTTTAATTGTATCTATACCGTCTTATTTCTTAAAAAAATCAAAATAAAAAATAGCAAAATACTAAGACTTGATAAAACTAGATCAAGGATACAAAGACATATGAAAAAGTCTAACGATATATATGCTTAAGTTGCTCTGGGGCATGCAAGCTCTAAAGTTTAAAAATAATTCTCAAAACAATACCTTTTCGATAGTCATGAGATTTAAAAATACCAGAGATTCCACCGATCCTTACACCTCGGTATTTTACCACACCAGCCAAACCTAAAACATTACAGTTAAATAAAATCACTATAGGCAAAAGGAATCTCTTCACACTGACTGAATAAACCATTCCATTTAGATGGAATCTGAGTTCTAAAATTATTTGAAAATTAAGGACCATGATGAGGTTACCATTTTTATATAATAATATGCCAAAAGTATATTAGTGATATATTATAACAATATATAAAGGAGAGGTCTGGAATTAGATTAGCCAAAAGACTAAGTAGATTCTGGAAGGGACAAATGAGATAGCATGCTGAAAGTGAAACAGACATAATTTTGTACCTAACTGAATACAAGAGTGAGGTAGTGAGAGGTGGGAAATGTCCCATGATGGATTTATATGTTATAAACCTGAAAATCAACAGGCATAAGGTATAAAGAAGCTGCAGCTTCTAATATCATTTCTGAATGATCATATTCTGACAATTTCACTTTTTCACATTATAATATAGGATGAATACATCAAAAGATGATCAATAAGTAGTAAAGTAGGGAAACCATTTCTGAAATTATGATCTCGTCATTGGTAAAATCTATAAACAGTTCTAGAAAGAATATATATTTAAATAAAGGGATGGGGCTGGGTGCGGTGGCTCATACCTGTAATCCCACCACTTTGGAAGCCCAGATGGGCTGATCACTTTGAGCTTATGAGTTCAAGACCAGCCTGGACAACATGGTCAAACTCCGTCTCCACAAAAAAATACAAAAAACAAAAAAATTGGCTGGGCGTGGTGGTACACATCTATTGTCATAGCTACTTGGGAGGCTGTGGTGGGAGGATGGCTTGAGCCTGGAAGGCAGAGGTTGCAATGAGCTGAGATCATACCACTGTACTCCAACCTGGGCAGCAGAACCAGACCTTGTCTCAAAAAATAAAAAATAAAGGGATGAAAAGGCCATATAGTTTATAGGGGCTAATATTGAGACAATCTAATCAAATCTGTCGATCTAAAAGCAGATTACAGGAAATCCAGAGGATAAAAGGTTTTTGGTTTTTTGAGTTTTGTTTTTTTTTTTTCATTTTTGAGACGGAGTCTCACTCTGTCATCAGGATGGAGTACAATGGCATGATCTCGGCTCACTGCAACCTCTGCCTCCTGGATTCAAGCAATGCTCCTGTCTCAGCCTCCAGAGCAGCTAGGACTACAGGCACACACCACAATGCCCAGCTAATTTTCTGTATTTTTAGTAGAGATGGGTTTCACCATGTTGGCCAGGATGGTCTCCAACTCCTGACATCGTGATCAGCCTGCCCTGGCCTCCCAAAGTGCTGGGATTACAGGGGTGAGCCACCTCACCCGGCCGGTCTTTTTAATTCAATAAAAACGGTGAGAAAAAAGAAGGGACTACAAATAGCGTGTGAGGTCTTTGCAATTATATTAGCTAGTGGTTAAAACACCAGATGAAGGGTGTGTTTTCATGCTCACCTATTTAATAATTAACTACTTTACATTTTCAGGATTAACTATTTAAATTAATGATATTCTCCAAACACCATACATCTCCAGAAACAACCCAGCTAACGCAAATCCTGATAGGCTCTTCCATCCCAGGAAAAAAAATTATCCACAAACGCATACCTAAATAATAAATGTTTGGTGCCACCCATCCACCATAGGGTAACTCTTGTAAATGATTTGAGGCTTCATGGTTTCCCCCAATGAAAAGTGTGAGAACTGGGGCCTTCTTCTCTCCAGAATAATACCTAGAACATAAGAGCAAAATCAGTTACCACAAGTAGGCATAGCAGAAAAGCAAATAATTTCCAAAAAACAAAACCAAAAACTGAGTTCATAAAAAGTTAAAAAGCTCTTTCTAAAGGAAGTGCCCAGTACCCATCCTTGCCCTTAGGAATGAAGAGCTTCCACCTTGGGCTTCAAGTCAATTAAGTCAAGAACTTTGTCAAGTTCATTGCCATAACCTCATCTTCTAGAACCGCAACAAGCACTTAGCAGGCGCCCAGTAAAAACTCCTGGATCATTGAATGAACTAATTCCAGAGTCCTATCAAGTATAAGGTAGCTTCTAAACCTGTCAGCTTCTTTCTCCAGGTCGTCCCCTCCCAGGCTTCGGTCCCCTCCCAGGCTTCGATCCCCTGTGAAATGGATAAGAAGGCTGTATGGAAAGAAGGAAAGTGACATTTCCTAAGCGCCAGGTCCAAGAAACACAGAGCGAACAAAGACAAGATCTAAGGGAAACAGGCAGCCAGTGGCAGAGGGAAATTGAACACAGTCCCACCCCGCACCGCCTAGTCCCGGCCCGGGCCGCGTCCTCACCTGTAGAAGGTTTGCATGTGGCGGTACTTGGGCGGCACGGCCATGCAGCGTAGATCCGCCTCATTGCGCACCGCCTGGAAGTCGCCGCAGCACAGCAAGAGGTCGACAGGCCCCGGACCGCGCCGCTCCGCCAGCGCCAGCGTCTCATAGATCTTATCCAGCTCACCGTGGCAACAGCCGGCCACAGCCACCCGCATCCTGCCGGCCAGAGGAGTGGAGCGCTGCCCGCAAGCTCTACACTACAGGCCCGACTGATCGCTCAGCTCCCGCCAACTTTAATAAATAGAGCCGCCGACTGTTGTAGACTCCTGCAAAATAACTCACTTCCGGTTTCCAGATCTCGCGAGAGACGGACCGGGAAGGGCAAACCTAACTCCAGGATCCCAGGGAAGTTTTTTTCTTTTTTCCCTTTTTTAAAAAAATATTATTGTTTTATGCAGCCAACAGTTATTTGTATATACATCCACAAACGTACTCTTTTCATTCTTACTCTTTTCTTCCTGGATTTCCATGTTTCTCTTTGGGATCATTTTTCTTTAGTCTGAAGAGCTCACTTCAGTTTTCCTGTTTGTTTAGTGTAGGCCAAGCACAGATGAATTTTTCCTAGATATTTGTTTGTTTAAAAATGTCTTTCCACTCTTGGGAAAATGGTGATGCCAAGCGCGGTAGAGCACGTCTGTAATCCCAGCCACTGTGGAGGCTGAGCCAGGAGAAAGAGAGACTTTGTTTCACCTCAATTTATAAAGGATGAGTTTACTGAGTACTGAATACCAGTTCAGCAGTTTGGTTTGTTTGTTTGTTTTTACAAAGCATTTCAAAAAAGCATTCTGTTATCTTCTGGCTTGCATTATTTTCTACTGAGAAGTCACCTGTAAATTTCATTGAAAGTAATGTGTCTTTTTCTTTGCTGTTTACTGTTTTATCTTTCTCTTCCTTCTCTCTGTACTCCTTAAAGCTATTTTAATATAATATGGCTAAGTGTTGTGGGGTTTTTGTGTGTGTGTGTGTTTTTAATCCTACCCCATTTAGGCTTTCTAAATCTATAGCTTGGTATCTTTTCAGTTTTGGAAAATTCTTGGCCAGTATCTCCTTAGATATTGCTTTATTTTTTTCTGTCTTTTCCTACTCCTTTGGAATTTTTCCCTGGTATTTTTTCTGTCTTTTAATTCTGTTCCATAGTTCTCATTCTTATCCGTGTTTTATTATGAATAGTTTCTAATAACCTCTCTTTACTGATCCTATTTTGTTCTATGTCCAATGTACAAACTCATTTATTAATGCTTTAACGTAGTCCTTTTCAATTTTAGGATTTATATTGGATTCTTTTCCAGTGGAGCTAATAGTTTAAAAAAATTCTTTATCTTTTAATGTATTTCCTTCGTCATTTCCTCTCTCGCATATATTAATCATAGTTATTTTAGGTTGCCTATCCTCTAAGCCCAATATCTTACTTATCTGCAGAGCTGTTTCTATTGTCTGTTTTTGTTTCAATGGATTCTTAGTTTAAAAATCTCATTTCTTGGCTAGGCGCGGTGACACACACCTGTAGTCCCAGCATTTTGGGAGGCCAAGGCGGGTGGATCGCTTGAAGCCAGGAGTTCAAGACCAGCCTGGCTAACATGGAGAAACCCTGTCTCTACTAAAAATACAAAACTTAGCCAGGAGTGGTGGCACATGCCTGTAATCTCAGCTACTTGGGAGGCTGAGGCAGGAGAATCATTTGAACTCGGGAGGCAGAGGTTGCAGTGAGCCAAGATCGCACCACTGCACTCCAGCCTGGGCTACAGAGACCCTGTCTCAAAAAGAATAAATAAATAAATATAAATAAAATCTCATTTCTTGTCTATATAATATAGATATATAATATATAGGTAATATAGATATAGATATTGTTAAGTTCCAGGGTACATGTGCAGGATGTGTAGTTGTTACACAGGTAAATGTGTGCCATAATGATTTACTGCACCTGTCAACCTATCACCTAGGCATTAAACCCAGCATGCATTAGCTATTTTTCGTGATGCTTTCCATACCTTGTGGATCACTTGAGGTCAGGAGTTTGAGACCAGCCTGCTCAACATGGCAAAACCCCGTCTCCCCAAAACTACAAAAACTAGCCGGGCATTGTGGTGCTCGCTTGTAGTACCACCTACTTGGGAGGCTGAGGCAGGAAAATCACTTGAACTCAGAAGACGGAGGCTGCAGTAAGCTGAGATTGTGCCACTGCACTCTAGCCTGGGGGGGAGAACCAAACCCTGTCTCAAAAAAAAAAAAAAAAAAAGAAAGGAAAGGAAAAGAAAGGAAGGAAGAAGGAAGGAAGGAAGGAACGAAGGAAGGAACGAAGGAGGGAATGGAGAAAGAAAGAAAAGATTCTTGTCTTCACCTATCTTTACAGGTCCTTGAGTCCTAGCTGTCTCACGGATGATAAAATTCAAAAGTAGGTTATTAAATAAAATCCCCAGAAGTAAGAATTTAGTTTGATAAAATTAAACCAAGATAAACGGGCAGGCAGGCACAGATGGTGAATTCCTTAGGACAAACCTCCAAAGGCAAAGACAATTGCCTGAAAGTGAAGTGAATTAGAATTTAAACAAAACACTTTTTAAACACCCCCAAATAATTATTTTTAAATAAAATTTTAAAACCCACAGAGGATTTAAAAGCCGTCTCCCTCGGCTGGGCATGGTGGCTCATGCCTGTCATCCCAGCACTTTGGGAGGCAGGTGGGATCACTTGAGGTCAGGAGTTGGAGACCAGCCTGGCCAACATGCTGAAACCCCATCTCTACTAAAAATACAAAAATTAGCCAGGCATGGTGGCAGGCTCCTGTAGTCCCAGCTACTCGGGAGGCTGAGGCAGGAGAATCACTTGAACCTGGGAGGCAGAGGATGCAGTGAGCTGAGATCGCATCACTGTACTCCAGCTTGGACAACAAAACAAGACTCTGTCTCAAAAAAAAAAAAAGAAAGAAAGAAAAACAAAAAAACCTATCTCCCTCTAAGAGTTTCTAAAATTATCAGTTTTTTTAAAAGGGGACAGGGACTTTTCATTTTCCTGACAAATAGTTTTCCTAACTAGAATGCAAGCTAAATGAAAGTAGGTGAATATTTCTGAAACTTTCAGAATGGAAGATGACCAAACTGGTAAATATAAAGAATGAGTGGGCCAGGTGGGGTGGCCCAGCACTTTGGGAGGTCAAGGTGGGCAGATCACTTGAGGTCAGGAGTTCCAGACCAGCCTGGCCAACACGGTGAAACCCCATCTCTACTAAAAATACAAAAATTAGCCAGATGTTGTGATGGGTCCCTGTAATCCCCGCTACTCAGAGGCTGAGACAGGAGAATCACTTGAAATCAGGAGAAAGAGGTTGTAACCACTGCATTCCAGCCTGGTTGACAGAGCCAGACTCTGTCTCAATAAAAAGAGTGACCAAGACAAAAACAAGCAAAACACCTCTGGAAAACATAGGAAAGGATAATCTAATCAAGGTAGTAGAGAGAATAATGGATCCATCTCTGCCCAGATAAAAAACTAGTTAAAATAAATATTCTAGGAAAAAACACCAAAATTAATGAGAAATGAAGCAGTACATGTAAACAAAACAATGACAATAGAAGACACGGTAAAGATTATCAAAGATACAAAGGCATTGTGTCCAGAACAATGTTGGAACAATTTATTTCAAATTTACAAGGAAGAAATTTGCAAGCTAAGGAACCATATTGTTTGGATTCCCTTTCCAGCTTAGTTCTGGATTAGGTTTCACAATTTTGATGATAATTAAATTGATCAACAGGGTAGAAAAATATGTAAATCTAATATTTCTGGTTAGTTTTAAATATTTTATTTTCCTTCTGTATTGATTTTTTTGAAATAGAACAATGCTTTTTACATTGTTAAATTTAACTTTTACATATTATTTTTAATCTATGCGAATTGTTTTTCTCTGGATCATTTTCCTCCAATGTAAAAAAAATTAATTGAAATATAACTTACTTAAAGTAACATAAATAAAATTCTAAGTGCACAGTGTGATGATGCACATATGACTGCCACTAATATCAAGACATAAAATATTTCCAGGTCAGCCATGGTGGCTTATGCCTATAAACTCAGCATTTTAGGAGGCCAAGGCATTGCTCGAGGCCAGGAGTTTGAGAACAGCCTGGACAACATAGTGAGACCCCTTTACAAAAAATTAAAAAGAAAACATTAGCCGAGTGTGATGGTGTATGCATGTGGCCCTAGCTATTTGGGAGGCTGAGGTAGAAGAATCACTTGAGCCAGGGAGGTCAAGACTGCAATGAGCTGTGACCATGCCACTGCACTCCAACCTGGATGACAGAGCGAGACCTTGTCTTAAAAAAAAAAAAAAAAAAAAAAAAAAAAGATTTACTAAAAAAAGAAAAAAAAATTATTAGGGCAATTGAAAAAATCTGAATAAGATCCGCAAATTAGATTGAATGACGTTAGCATTAATTTCCCAATTTTGATCATTTTACTAGTGTTATATAAGGGAATTTTTTGTTTTCAGGAAACAGACACTGAAATATTGAGGTGTAAATGGGCATCATTTCTGCAACTTATTCTCAAATTATATCTATCTTTACCTCTCGGCTCATACCTGTGTTTCAGGGGCTAGAAGCTAAGGAACCACATTGTTTGGACTCCCTTGCCAGCTTAGTTCTGGATTAGGTTTCACAAGTGGGAGGCACTTGTGTGAGATTAGGAGAGAGGAGCGGTACAAGCTGTTTCTTTTTTGTCTCTGGTAACTGTGATAGCAACAGAAAAGCCTGACCTTCTCAGCGGCAGCCAGCACCCTAAGATTCTTCAGTGGTGATTAATGTTCTGCAGCTCCTGATCACAAGTAAAATAAACCTTCCCTGTTTGCAACTTTAGTTCTTCCAATAACTTGTAATCTTTTTGTTGAAAAAACTTAGAATGGGTTCTGTTTTCCTGTATGATATGCCAGCCAAGATGTTATTCATGTAAAAGGCAGCAAGCAGATGTTGTCAAGCACTGAAAAGAACTCCAGAGAGACAACACCCGTGGACCCTTCCTGAAAATAAAAAAAGACGTTATAATGAAATCCAGCCAAATAAGAGGTGAATAAAAATAAGAATTCAGGAAGGAAGAATTGTGTTTAAAAGATGGATGATTAAAAATGGAGCAGAGTAAAGGAATAAGAAATGTTGCAGGGTAGTTAATATAAGGTAGTTCAGGAAGGCCTTGCTGTTAGGGTGACATATTGAGCAGAAATCTTCATGAAATAAGGGAGTGAACTATGGGGTATCTGGGCAATGAGTTTTCAAGTTCACTTAAAAGTAAAGTGTTAGAAACATCAGGAAAAACATTCATCATTGCGATTTGTATCTTATAATTGAACTAAGTGATTATAGCACCAATTACCACCTGATGGCAGCACTCTACGAGAAAGCTAAGGAGAGACTTACGCCTGGTGCAATAAAACTGTAATTAGTAGTTGGCTGGTCGCCGTGACTCCACACCTGTAATCCCAGCACTTTGGGAGGCCAAGGTGGGCAGATCACAAGGTCAGGAGTATGAGACCAGTGTGACCAACATGGTGAAACCCTATCTCTACTAAAAATACAAAAGCCAGG
>NW_022436944.1:28525173-28538205 GCF_009761245.1 Sapajus apella | reverse complement strand
GACCAACATGGTGAAACCCTATCTCTACTAAAAATACAAAAGCCAGGCGTGGTGGGGGGGGAAGTATCTCTCTTATGGAGAGATACTTTATGTAAATATCCTGTTTCTCTTAATATTTTCACTACTTAATTGTGGCATCCATTGGTGATTCTTGCTTGAAACAATTATACAGTTGTCAAGTGGTGATTTTTTTTTTTTTTTTTTTTTTTTGAGACAGAGTCTTGCGCTGTCACCCCAGGCTGAAGTGCAATGGCACGATCTCAGCTCACTGCAACCTCAGTCTCCTGGGCTCAAGTGATTCTCCTGCCTCAGCCCCCAAGTAGCTGGGATTACAGACGTGTATTACCATGCCCAGCTAATTTTTGTATTTTCAGTAGAGACAGGGTTTTGTCATGTTGACCAGGCTGGTCTCTAATTCTTGGCCTCAAGTGATCCACCCACCTTGACCTCCAAAAGTGTCAGGATTACAGGCGTGAGCTACTGCACCCAGCCTGATTTTCTAATTCTATCATTTCTCCTACATTTGTAAGTTAGAATTCTACCATAGCAGTAATTCAATTTTTTTTTTTTTTTTTTTTTTTTTTTTTTTTGGAGTTGGGGTTTCACTCTTGTTACCCAGGCTGGAGTGCAATGGCGCGATCTCGGCACACCGCAACCTCCGCCCCCTGGGTTCAGGCAATTCTCCTGCCTCAGCCTCCTGAGTAGCTGGGATTACAGGCACGCACCACCATGCCCAGCTAATTTTTTGTATTTTTAGTAGAGACGGGGTTTCACCGTGTTGACCAGGATGGTCTCGATCTCTTGACCTCGTGATCCGCCCGCCTCGGCCTCCCAAAGTGCTGGGATTACAGGCTTGAGCCACCGCGCCTGGCCAGTAATTCAATTTTTAAATGAGCATTTTCTTTTTTACTGTGGTTTCTAATTTTAAAACTTTGTAAACTTCTCACTATTTCTACTTTAGGGATATACATATTTATTTTCTTTTCTTTTTATTTTTTATTTTGATACATGGTTTCACTCTGTCACCCAGGCTAGAGTGCAGTGGCGTGGTTTCAGCTCACTACAACCTCTGCCTCTGGGCTCAAGCCATCCTCCCACGTAGGCCTCCCAAGTAGCTGGGACCACAAGCTCAAGGCACCATGTCCAGCTAATTTTTGCGTGTTTTTTGTTGTTGTTGTTGTTTGTGTTTTGTTTTTAGGTAGCAATGGGATTTTGCCACCTTCCCCAGGCTGCTCTTGAACTCCTGAGCTCAGCTCAAGTGATCTGTCATCTCGGTCTCCGAGTGCTGAGACTACAGACATGAGCCACTGGGCCCAGCCAGGCATGTACATTTCTCATGCTCTGTGGACCTGATGAATTACTTATTTCCCACTGCAGAGCCCTTGTGGCTTTTCCTTTATAGGCTGGTTGTTTAGGTGAACATTCAGTATAGTCTCATCTGGGAAAGTCCTGTCAAGTCCCATAGGACTGTAAGAGTTCTGGAAAGAACTTTGGAACCAGAGAAACCTGTACCCAAATAATTGATTCAGCCTCTTCCTTCCCAAGCAACCTTAAGCAAATTATTGAACCTCTCACAATCTCACTTTTTTTTTTTTTTTTTTTTCCAGACAGTCTTGTTCTGTTGACCAGGCTGGAGTGCGATGGTGCGATCTCAGCTCACTGCAACCCCTGCTCCTGGGTTCAAGCAATTCTCCTGTCGCAGCCTTCTGAGTAGCTGTGATTACAGGCACGCTCCACTGTGCCCCACTAATTTTTGCATTTTTATATCAATGGGGTTTCACCATATTGGTCAGGTGTGACCTGACCTCACATGACCCAGCTGCCTCGGCCTCCCAAAGTGCTGGGATCACAGGCATGAGCCAATGGGGCCAGCCTCATGGT
This sequence comes from Sapajus apella, assembly GCF_009761245.1. Lineage (NCBI taxonomy): Eukaryota > Metazoa > Chordata > Mammalia > Primates > Cebidae > Sapajus > Sapajus apella. Next base: position 28,536,324 of record NW_022436944.1, on the reverse strand, counting down.
CTCACTTTTACTCCTGTCTGCTGAGGGCAAGAACCATGTCTTTATTCCACTTGAGAAGTCTAGTTCTGTGCATTCACAAGACAACCTGTAGCTAGTGTCTGTTGAACTGCATTGTATCTCTATGGCATTGTTAGTCCATTTTCTCTTTTTTATTTATTTAAAGTATTTAATCTGTTTTCCAGTATTTTTAATGATTTTTCTAAATTCCTTTTGGGACCATTCAGGTTTTGGGTTACACCTATCTTCCTAACTTTAAACTTTCCTATTTTTGTATAGATATATTTCCCTCTGGCTTTGTTTCTCATCCTGGGCAGTTCCACATAGATATTTATAAAGATTTTTCAGATTTCTTTCTGGCTACTTGTTTTGCATTTCAATTTTTTCTTCATGAAACTTATACTTTGTTGTCATTTTTTTTTCCTGAAATTAATACTGCTCTAAGAGCCATGGAAGGACAAGGAGAAGTTTCATTTCTGTTTGCAGAGTAGTCAGCCTGGATATTTTCCTCTCCTTACCACAGTGCCAAATTTAACTATTTTTTGTTGTTCTTTTTTGTTTTTGTTTTGTTTTCTTTTTCCTACAACCTCCACCTCCCAGGTTCAAACAATTTTCCTGTCTCAGCTTCCTGAATAGCTGGGACTACAGGTGCATGCCACCATGCTGGGCTAATTTTTGTATTTTTGGTAGAGATGGGGTTTTACCATATTGAGCAGGCTGGTCTTGAACTCCTGGCCTCAGGTGATCCACCCGCCTCAGCCTCCCAACGTGTTGTGATTATAGGCATGAGTCACCACACCCAGCCTTAACTTTTGTTGTTATTACATGAAGGCTGAATCAAAAATTTCTTTTGTCCTCCAATTTCTACTCATTACTTAAATTTGAAGAGTATACCTAAAGTTATTTATCAGCAAAAGTAGAACTGGGAGCATGATTCCTGATCTCCAAGCTTAGGAGTTGACTAGTCAATGCTTTCTTTTGTAAAATGTCCATGTCAGTCTTCTGGATATAAAACAGGAAAGCCTGGGTAACAGAGGTAGGTGTAAGATGTCTTGAGTCACATTCCTAGCTCCTCCCTGCTCTGATTTCAGCCACAGCAGTAGCCACAGTTCTGTGCAGGCTCAGATTTATGCTGCCGATATCCCACCCTAAGAGGAAACCTACAGACGCTGCTTTTTTTTTTTTTAAATTTTTTTGAGACGGAGTTTTGCTCTTGTTGCCCAGTCTAGAGTGCAATGGCACAATCTCCGCTCACTGCAACCTCTGCCTCCCCAGTTCAAGCAATTCTCCTGCCTCAGCCTTCCAAGTAGCTGGGATTTCAGGCAGGTGCCACCACGCTGGCCATTTTTTTTTGTACTTTTAGCATAGATAGGGTTTCACCATGCAGGCCGGTCTCAAACCCCTGACCTCAGGTAATCCACACGCCTAGGCCTCCCAAAGTGCTGGTATTACAGGTGTGAGCCACTGTGCCTGGCTGACTCTGCTTTTTTATATCAGGTTAAGGAAGCCCGTTCCGTTCTGTGCACAAATGTAATCCAGAAGGGTAGAAAGTTAATAGCCGTAGGGAAATCCTCAACCAATACAGGATGTTAGTGGTGAATGAATGCCGTAGCTTCAAGATGGACAATCCAGAAAGGTATTCTGTATGTTTTTCAGAGGTGCTTGAGGAATAAACGGTCGCCTCAATAATGGACAATTATATTGAACATTTCTTCTTTCTTTTCTCACTCTCCTTGACCTATCAATTTTGTTCCCTGAAAGCACTTCCCAATAAAATACCTGCACCCAAATCTTTGTCCCAGTCTCAAACTAAGCCAAAAATTCATTCAACAAATATTTACTAAGTGACTGTGCTAGGCACCGAGATAGAAAACCTAGAAGATAAAATTCCTAGTGCCTGTCCTGAAGTGTATAGTGAGACAAACAAGGAAACAACAACAACAAAACTACTCTACAATTAAAGTGAAGTATGAAGGCATGGGGAGAAGGGTCATCTAACCCATGCCTGAGGGAGGCAATTCCTGGAGGATATGCTGCTTGAGCTAATGGACAGAGTGTGGATCAAATACAGTTATAATGACTCTATATGCTACGTATTCGGGTTATGCTCTGCCCCATTGCAGTATACAGTACATGATGTGATTTTAGGTGGTCCATGGATGGAAATTTAAACTTTTTGTAGTTAATGTGTACTAGAATAAAAATAAGGAACACAACAAACTTGATTTCACAGAGTATTATGGTTTAGGATAAAGCCAGAATTTTTTAATGAGTTGAAATAGGCTTTAAATAAAAATACTGAATGAATAATAATACCTAGGTACAGATTGGCAAAGATTGTGTAGGTGGTGTGCAGATTACCCAAGTTTCGGAAATAGTATTATAGCAGAAGGAGTACCTACCTAAAATAAAATTCCTGCCTTCCAGGAACTCAACAGCTTGTTAAGGAACACAGACCCATAAGCAGAGATGATAAATACTACACTAAATTTGGAAACCAGGTACAGGAGAAAGACAGGGAAACAGTGAGGAGCAAAGTGAACGAGAGGCTACCAGCTACAAGACCAGTTGGAAGACTATTGCTCTAGTCCAGGGGAGAGGTTACAACTGCCTGAATTAGGGTGTGGCTATAGAAATGGAAGGAACCTTGCGACCATACTGTGAAAACCTTGCTGGTTGCAAGCAGTATGAAGGTGAAACCTGTCCAACCAAGTCAAGGGCAGTGTTGCACACACACACCATGGAGCAGGACAGCTGAATTAATCAACTATAATTAGAGCGTACTTTTATTTGGCTTCGTTATCAGAGAGTTTTGGTGTGAAATATTCGGATATTTGCCCCCATTTTTCCCACTTGACTCAGAAGCTGGAGAAGCACTAACACATATGTATCGCTTCCTATGTTCTAGGCTTTTTCTGAGCGCTTTACGTTTATGGACTCCTCTATCCTCATTAACCTTTATTTTACAAATGAGGAAACTCGAACAGAAGGTTAGATAACTTGCCCAGGGTAAGGCAGCTGATAAGTGAAGTAGCTAGGAAGAAGCCCAAGCATTCTGGCTATTCTTAACACTACACCAGAATAAACGGGGCCGGCACACAACGCTAAGGCAAGTCCCACTTCTGCACTGGATTGTGAAACAATCACGCTTAACGGTTGGCAAAAGACCTGGTTCTGGGATCGCAATTTCCCCATAACGACGCCGGGAGTTTGGTGCAGAATGAGATAATAATATGAAAGCGAACTTCAAACTATGTATGTAGCTCCACGTACTGCTTTTTCCGAATATGAATACGCAAACCCACTAACTACAATTTATCAGTCGGTAGAGCTTGTAGCGCCAGAACGAGACTCCGCCTCTGGAGCCCCGCCCACCGCGAGCTGCAGGTGGGGCCGGCAGATCTTCTTTGCGCATGCGGAAGCCGCTGCCCGCTCCCACCTCTAACCCAGGCTCAGAGTAGCTGCTGTTTCTGAGAGAACGATTCGTAGGACGGCCCCTGACGCGGTTCCCTTTTGCTTTTCTTTCTGCGGACCTTTCCGGTACTTGAGCGGTGTCCAGAGCTAGGCCCGTTCTCGTCGTTCTGACTGCCTTTCGGAAGAGGTGCCTGTCGTTGGCCAATAGTTGGCTGTCGAAAGTGCCGGCCCCCGCGCCGGCGCCGGCAGCAGCCGGGTGGGAAGGCTCAAGATGGCGTGCCTGCTGGAGACCCCAATCCGCATGAGCGTCCTTTCGGTGAGTGACCCGCCGCAGCCGCCCGCCCGCCCGCCCTCCAGGGAGCCCCATCCCGGTGTCCACCATTCTCCCAAGCGTGGTGTGTCTCCTGGGCACCACCCCCTGGAGTGGCCCCCGGCTCAGTCTTGGGCCAGGGTGTGAGCGAGGGTGGACAGGCTGGATAGACGGGCAGAGGGGACCCCGGCGGAGTCAAAGACGTTTCCAACTCTGGGAGCTCCCGCCAGTGCGGGTTCCCAGGATGGCGTCTGGCAGGCGGGGTGATTGGGCTTGCAGACAACTGGCCAGGCAGCGCGGCTTGGACTTTGCCAAGCGTTTCACTGAGCCTTCCTCTTAGTGATGCAGCTTCCCGGGGGCCGACCGCTCTGCCTTGTGAAGCGCCGGGCTTGCAGCCGGCCTGGAAACGAGCACCAGCTCAGCTCTCCCGGGCATTGGCAAGAAGAGGTGCAGGCTCCTTGGCCCCTATTTCCTCTGAGCTACCAGGCCAGGTCTATGTGGCTTCTATCGCGTCCCAGCACCTGGGCACCGGCTGAAGCTGTTTGCTTTTTGGCAATGGTGATTTCGTATCAGCTGCAACTCTTCCTAGTGTATGTGGTTATTTAAGCCCTTTTTCTCCGCTCTGCTCAGAGGTCGCGGCTCTGAGTCAAAGGAACTGTATGTTCCCTGTGCCTGGTATTCCTTTTTTCTTTAAGGGGAGTCAGACATTGAAGGGGGGAAAAAGGGGTGAGATTTCCCCATTGTTGAAAGAAGGGAACGTGTTGACATGCCAGGAAGTAAAACCTGTTGTTTTTTTTTTTTTTTTAAGTTTTGTTTTGTTTTTGTTTTTTGTTTTTTTTTTTTAAAAAGACGACTTTCACCTTTCACTATGTTGCTCTTGAACCAGGACCAGGAATGAAAGTTACTGGGAGATAACTTCGAAGGATTTTGCAACAAATTCGAGCTGTCCGACTCTGAGAATGGTCAGTTTACCAATGGTTCATTTGCTATTGTTGGAAACAAGCAGGCAAATACTGATTGACCATCTTTTAGACTTGTGGAAGCCAGTCTGATACTGAGAGGGTAGTTGGATTATAAATGACTTGTCGGGTTCCTAGAGTCTTGTAACTACAGCTGGTTTCTTTTCTCTTCCTTGACTTGTCCCACAAACAAACTCACCTATCTGAAAGCACCTAGGACATTTGCTTATGATTCAGGGTTAGAGCAGTGTGGCAGACCTCAACCTTGAAAAGGCTTAAGTTTTCAATACAACAATAATTTAATTTTGTGAGGCTGTCAGCAGATTTTTCCCCTGATCCATTTTAGCAGTCATTTTTTCTTATCTTTAAACTGCAACTGAGGAAATACTGTTTACCTAATTATTGAATCAGATTAGCCTGTTACTCCACCACTGACTGTAATATCCAGGAATATTTTGTGGGAGTGCGGGCCAATGACTTTTACCTCATTATATTAAAAAAAAAAAGTAATATGTGTCTTGGCTGTTCTCAGTTCTCCTTTAATTATTCATTTAGATTTCAGTTATCCTTCAGTTCAGCTGAAGCTTACTTTGTGGATGTTGTCAACTTGTATAATGCATATGATTAAAAGTTTTCATTTGTTTCACTTCCTTGGTAAATATTTTCTGCTTATTTTATTCAAAAACTTTTTGAAGAATATTTTCTATTAACCTATTTAGGCTTTGCTTTTATCCCTAGTCTCATTAGGGGATTATTATTATTATTATTATTATTTTGAGATTTCCATAGTCCCAAAGTCTGGTCTGTCACATCTTCACTCCTAGAGCCTTGGAAAGGAGCTTTGGATACATGATTTAAAATGTTTAAATTCACAGATTTTACTAAAGTGAAACCTGTACCTTTCAAAGTACTACTCAGAGCATCACGGTTTTTGAAATGCGAACTAGAACAGAAAATATTCATCAGAAATTATCTTGAATGGTTGAGTCGTTTAATACGCTGCTATGTATCAGTTATGTACAAGCCCTGTATTGTGTACATTAGGGAATGTGAGGATGAGATCAGAAATACATTTAAGGATCTCATAGTGTGGATGACACTTTAACTTAACGAACATAATTTTAGCAAGGAGGCATTCAAGTTGTTTTAAAGGATTTCCATTTGAGTCTCTTTATACCTTCTCCTTGGAAGATCTCATTGATTTTCCTATAACCTTAACTGATCAGTTCACACATCTGCATTGCCAACCTTGACTTTGTTCTGCATCCAGTCGTACATCTTAAATTGTGTGGATGACACCCATCAGTTCCAACAAAGCACATTCCTTCTCCTAAGGGGAATTAGTTATGACATCCCAATTTCTGATAATGGTATTATCCTTCACTGATCAGTCCCCCCACCCTTTTTTTTTTGAAGACAGAGTCTTGCTCTGTTGCTCAGGCTGGAGTGCAATGGCACCACCTCGGCTTACCGCAACCTCTGCCTCCCAGATTCAGGCGATTCTCCTGCCTCAGCCTCCTGAGTAGCTGGGACTACAGGCACACACCACCACTTCCTGCTAATTTTTTGTATTTTTAGTAGAGACTGGGTTTCATCTTGTTAGCCAGGATGGTCTCAATCTCCTGACCTCTTGATCCGCCTGCCTCGGCCTCCCAAAGTGCTGGGATTACAGGCGTGAGCACCTCGCCTGGCCGATCAGTCACTGTTAAACCTCCTGAATGATCTCTGATTCTTCCTCCTTTCATCCCCCTGTACCTACCAGTTGTTAAGCTCTGTTGCTTCTTTATTCGTAGTGTTTCTCATATCTTTCTGTTTCCATGACTTCCCTCATTTATGCCTGCACTACCACAGTGTCCTTTTACTTGTTTTTACCATCACTAGTGTCTTACCATCTCAGTGCAAGTCCATTTCTACATTAATTTTCCTAAAGAACCCTTTATACAGCTGCTCTTGTTTCTTTAGTGAATTTGTTTTGCCCAAAGGCCCAAGTTGATAGTCAGCTTCAGATTTGAGATTCTTTATCTTCTTCTTTTTCTTTTTCTTTCTTTTTTTTTCTTTTTTTTTTTTTTTTTCAGAAGAAGTTTTGTTCTTGTTGCCCAGACTGGAGAGCAATGGTGCAATCTTGGCTCACTGCATCTTCCGCCTCCTGGGTTCAAGCAATTGTCCTGCCTCAGTGTCCTGAGTAGCTGGGATTACAGGCACCTGCCACTACGCCTGGCTAAAAATACAAAATTTTTGTTAGAGATAGAGCTCCACCAAGTTGGCCAGGCTGGTCTGGAACTCCTAACCTCAAGTGATCCACCCGCCTCCACCTCCCAACATGTTGGGATTATAGGTGTGATTCTTTATTTTCTACACAAGCATCCTTTTCACTGGCTTTCTCAGGTTAGAGTGATAACAGGATTTTTTCCAAACTCCAATAAATCTTATTGTCTCTGTCTACTCATTTGTACATATGAATTTTAGCTTTGTATATATGTATTCTGTTTGACTACTTTGAGGTTCTGTCATTTGCTAGGCAGGCATGGTGTTGAGTTTGGTAATACTGCGGTAAGCTACACAGACCTCTGTCCTTTTGGAAATGTTAGCCTAATGGGAAAAATAGTTATCAAATAATCACACAGTTAGTTTGTAAATGGTGATTAGTATTACGAATGAAATATATAGGGTGGTGTTCAAACATGTCATAGAGGAAACTGATCTAATTTGAAGGGCAATGAAAAGAACTAGGGAAGGTTTCCCTGAAGAAGTGACACTGAGCTGAGAGTTTAAGAATGAGTAAAAACTAACTAGAAAAAGTGACAGAGGAAGAGCATACAAGGCAAAGGGAACTGCTTTTGCAGAGGTCTTTAATAATACGCTATCTTGTTGTCTTAGAGAGTAAATTCATTGAGAAGCAACACTTCGTCTTGCAAATACTAGGTACTCAGTAAATGTTTGGTTGAACTATCTATTTTGGAGGGTTGGACAAACTCTCCAGCTGTCTTTCTAGACTGCAGCATGACTACCCCAAGCCTCTTTGGTTTGCATTTAACATTACAACATCACCCTTTTCAACAAATTCATAAATTTCTCCCATGTTTTCTATACTTTTGAATTATGTCGATTGCATTTTAAAAAATGTTTATTTTGAAATAATTATAGATTCACAGGAAGTTGCAAAGATAGTACAGAGAGATCCCTGTGTATATTTCATCCAGTTTCCCTCATAGGTTACATCTTATATAATTATAATATCAAAACAAGGAAATTGACATTGGTATAAGTATGTAGCTCTGTATCATTTTATTACGTACATATATTTGTGTAACCATTACCACCACTGTCAAGATACAGAAATATTCCATCACCACAAAGATCTCCCTCATACTCCCTCTTTATAGTCCCCCCTACCTAGCGTCTCCCCCCAACAGGTATCCCTAACCATTGGCAACCACTAATCTGTTCTCCATCTTTATAATTTTGTCATTTTCTATAATGTTATATTAATGGAATCATACAGTATGTGACTTTTTGGGATTGGTTTTTGTCACTCAGCATAATACTTTTGAGATCCATTCCATTGTTGCATGTATCAGTAGTTTATTCCTTTTTATTGCTGAGTACTATTTCATGGCGTGAATGTACCACAACTTGTTTAACCATTCATCTGTTGGGCATTTTGGTTGCTTCCAGTTTTTGGCTATTATAACCTAGTATGAACAATCATGTACAGGTTTGTGAGGACGTAACCTTTCATATCTCTGAGCTAAATGTCCAGGAGTACAATTGCTGAATCGTATGGTGAATGTATATTTAGTTTTAAAACAAACTGACAGACTTTTCCAGAGTGGCTGTACCATTTTACATTTCTACTAGTAAAGTACGAGACATTGTTTTTCTGCATCCTTACTAACATTTGATTTTTTTTTTTAATTTTAGCTGTTTTAGTAGATGTGTAGTAATCATCATGGTCTTATTTTACATTTCCATAATGATTAATAATGTTGAAAATATTTTTTATTGTTTATCCTTTTGAGACAGTCTTGCACTGTCACCTGGGCTGGAGTGCCATGGCATGGTCTCGGTTCACTGCAACCTCTGTCTCCCGGGCTCAAGTGATCCTTCTGCCTCAGCCTCCCAAGTAGCTGGGACTATAGGTGTGTGCCACAATGCCTGGCCATGTAGAGACAGGATTTCACCATGTTTCTCAGACTGGTCTCAAACTCCTAAGTGTAAGCGATCCTCAAGCAGCCTTTCAAAGAGTGGGATTACAGGTGTGAGTCACTGCACCCAGCCTGAAAATCTTTTCTTATTTGCCATCCATATTTTCTCTTTGGTTAAATATCTTTATACGTTTTATTTTTATTTTATTTTATTTGTTTATTTAGAGATGGAGTTTTACTTTTATTGCCTGGGCTGGAGTGCAATGGCCAAGTCTCGGCTCACTGCAACCTCCACCTGCTGGGTTCAAGCGATTCTCCTGTCTCAGCCTCCCAGGTAGATGGGATTATAGGAACCCACCACCATGCCTGGCTGATTTTTGTATTTTTAGTAGAGATAGTGTTTCACCATGTTGGTCAGGCTGGTCTCGAACTCCTGACCTCAGGCAGTTGGCCTGCCTTAGCCACCCAAAGTGCTCAGATTACAGGCATGAGCTGCTGCGCCCAGCTTATTTTATTTTTTGAGACAGGGCCCTGTCACCCAGGAAGGAGTGCAGTGGCATGATCTTGGCTCACTGCAACCTCTGCCTCCCAGGCTTAAGCAATTCTCGGGCCTTACCCTCCCTAGTAGCTAAGATTACAGGTGTGCATCACCATGCTCTGCTAATTTTTCTTTTTTTTTTGTATTTTTAGTAAAGGTAGGGTTTTGCCATGTTGGTCAGCCTGTTCTCAATCTCCTGGCCTCAGGTGATCTGCCCACCTTGGCCTCCCAAAGTGTTGAGGTTACAGGCATGAGCCACCACACCCAGCCAAAAGCTCTTTATATGGTTTAAATATGAGCCCTTTGTAAGATAGGTATTTGCAAATATTTTCTCCTAATCTGTAACTTGCCTTTTCATCCTCTTAACCATAGTTTAAGATGAACCTTGATCTCATATCTTATGCAAAAGGCAACTGAAAATGAATAATAGATTTTATCATAAAACAAAATAAAACTTTTAGAACAAAACAGGAGAAAATCTCGCCAGGCGCAGTGGCTCACGCCTGGAATCCCAGCACTTTGGGAGGCCGAGGTGGGTGGATCATGAGGTCAAGAGATCGAGACCATCCTGGTCAACATGGTGAAACCCCATCTCTACTAAAAATACAAAAAAATTAGCTGGGCATGGTGGTGCGTGCCTGTAATCCCAGCTACTCAGGAGGCTGAGGCAGAATTGCCTGAACCCAGGAGGCGGAGGTTGCGGTGAGCCGAGATCGCACCATTGCACTCCAGCCTGGGTAACAAGAGTGAAACTCCATCTCAAAAAAAAAAAAAGCAGGAGAAAATCTCTAGAACCTTGGGCTTGGTGAAGAACTTTTAGACATAACACCAAAAGCATGACTAATTAAAAAATTGATAAATTGGTGATGCAATAATTGTTTCAAGATGGGACTGATTTAAAAAAAAAGGAAAAATGATAAATTGGACTTTTTCAAAATGAAAATTTACGCTTTGTGAAAGACCCTGTTGAAAGGATGATTGCATTTAATTTTGGTCACTTTGTAATAGTTAGAAAGGTAATGTAGCGAATTGTCTTTGAATCACTTTGTAGGCCATTATAGACAGCTGAGGCACTTTTTGATTTTTAATTGCCTTCTTTACAATCCTTTCCCAGTGCCATTACATCTTTTTTTTTTTTGACAAGCAGCTATCAGAACTGTATAGGATATTCCAAATCTGAATATTCCTTTATTTTGTCCTGTTCTCTACAGTTATAACTGTTTGCATACAGTTTTCTGTGTTGCCTTGCCTATAGCTACTTAATGATTTATTCTCCTACATCAATAACTGGCGATAATTAGGAAGAAATATTGCTGTGAAGTTGAACCCACTATCCTATAAACATAAATTTGGCCTCCCTTGGTTTTTAGTAATAAATGCAAAAGAAAATCTGTATAGCATATTTTAAAGTTCGCTATTAGTTTACAAAGCACTAATAAGTACAGGGTGTGTCAGCAAATGGTCCTAAAATAATCACTGAATTGCCAGGTGCGGTGGCTCATGCCTGTAATCTCAGTACTTTGGAAGGCCGAGGCGGGCGGATCACCTGAGGTCAGGAGTTCAAGGGGAGCCCGACCAACATGGTGAAACCCTGTCTCTACTAAAAAAATAAAAAACATTAGCCAAGGTGTGGTGGTGGGTGCCTGTAATCCCGGCTCCTTGGGCGGCTGAGGCAGGACAATCACTTGAAACCAAACCAGGAGGCAGAGGTTGCAGTGAGCCCAGATTGTGCCATCGTACTCCAGCCTGGGAGACAAGAGTGAAACTGTGTCTCAAAAAAAAAAATAA
>NW_022436944.1:28520560-28525073 GCF_009761245.1 Sapajus apella | reverse complement strand
GTCTCAAAAAAAAAAATAAAAATAAATAAAATAAAAATAAATTCATCAATGTGAATCTTCTAATCTTTAGTGGCAATGTGCGAAAAGTAAGAGGTGCTCATTGTTTGTTTCTGAACATCTTGCTGTGTGTTTGAGGAAAGACTGCCACCTGAATTCATATAGCCCATGTTTAGGAAGTCTTTTAAACTCTGTTAAGAATCAGAAACACATTTATGTAGGGTCTTCAGATTACTTTTGAGACCTAATCTTCTTATCACTTCCTTCCTTGTTACGTTTTAAAATACTTACTGTCAGCAGACAGGAATGTCAGTGATTCTGACTTGTGTGTTTTTCAATTCTGATTTGGCATTTGTTTTTGCAGTACCATCTGTCCTGTTGACTTTTAGGTAAAGATATGGTATTACATGAAAAAAACAAAGCTCCTGTTATCCTCTGGAAATTGCAGAGCAACTGCCTTCAATGAACAGTAGTGCTGAGACTGTTGAGATAGAAATTAAAGGTATTCCAAATAAGAGTAGTTTTACAGAAATAGCACCCCCCCACACTTGTCATTTTGTTGAAGGAAAACTGTTTTGACCACATTCCATAATTTCAGAAGAATGAAGAGGTACATTCTCCAGCTTATTCGTAATATAAGTATTGGAGGAAGGAGGAATGATCAAACAGTGTTATGCTTTATATTAAAAATAAAAAATTGTGGTTCAATGGGAAGTTTCCAGCCTATAAGATCTGTTAATATTGGGAGGTCTTTACCACCTGGAAAGTGATTATTGAACACATGCTTCTTTTGCCTTAGGGTTGTTTTTAAGAATTTCTTTGGCTTTCAGAAAGCTAATGGTGGGATAGAAGGGACTATGGGATAAGGGGGACTAAGGAAAAGGGAAGAGTCATGATGCTGATCATGATCAAGCATGAGTCACAGGATTTATGCCTTTTTGGCCAGGTGGTATCATCTTCTGAGATGGTGAGGATTAGGAGAGGAATACGTTAGGGGAGTAAGTAGGAAAATGAGTTTCATTTTGGACATGCCAAATTTGTAGTCAGTTGGATATAAAGGTTGAGTGCCTAAATCTGAGGTAATGATCATTACCTTGGCATCATCAGTGTATTGATCTCTAGTTCTTAGCTATTTAAGGATGAGAATGTCACCACCTGCTTTCCCAGGAAAACATGCCTGAATAGTTGTATAATTTCTAGAGGTTGTTGGATTCCCTGAAACCCACAAGTCACTCCTGAGTTAACTTCTTTACTTCTCCCAGTGTGAGTCAAAAAACATAGCAAAGGCCAGGTGTGGTGGCTCATGCCTGTAATCCCAGCACCTTGGGAGGCCAAGGTGGGCAGATCACCTGAGGTCGGGAGTTTGAGACCAGCCTGGCCAACATGGTGAAACCCCATTTCTACTAAAAATACAAAAAATTAGCCAGGTGTGGTGACGTGTGCCTGTAATCCCAGCTACTCAGGCTGACGCAGGAGGATTGCTTGAACCCAGGAGGCGGAGGTTGTAATGAGTCGAGATCACGCCATTACACTCCACCTTGGGCAACAAGAGAGAAACTCCGTCTCAAAAAAAAAAAAAAAAAAAAAATTTAAAGTCATTTAAGATCATTTTGGAATGGTAAAGATTGTAGCAATAAGGTATTGAAACTCATGTGAGCTATTATGAGTGAGACTTATTTCTGAAGAGCTATAATTTTTAGCCAGAATACACCAGTAATCTCCCAGAAGGTGTACTTTGTCCACAGAAAGGGCTTTGTGTAGCAGGCCTGGGATGCAAAAGCTAAGTTATCTGGAGAACCAAACAAACTACAAAGTAAGGTGACTGTGGGTCTGGGCACAGGCAAAGTAGAATAGACAAATTCCAAGTGACCTGTGATATTGCCATGATTGTCACAGGCCACAGTGTGGGTGACAGGTCATACAGATCTTGAGTGGTGCTGTAACAGGAAGGTGAATGAACCAGCTGCTGCAAATGATGAACTGAGTCTGAGACAAGCACCATGGATAGCTCCAAGGCAAGGCTATTGCTGCTTCTAAGAATCTGAAGCAAATAAAGCCCTTTTTATCAAGAAGGCATCTGGCCTGTCTGGACAATACTACTACTAAGGTGTGCCATGAAATATGGTACCCAGGATCTCTAAGTAATTACATGACAGCAATTTTGAATAATAATTTCAACTATTCTTATGGACCAGGACAACACCTCACCCATATCTGAATAGCCTCACTTTGTTGTTAGTCAGGATTGAGAAGTTGACATTTAAATACATCCTAGTGGATTTCTTGGGCCATTTTATCATCTTGGAGGCATATAAATGAACCTCAACCAATCCAGAGGATAGCTCAGTCTTTGTGAAACTCCTCACAATGTTTGTAACTTTGCATCTGCTTTCCAGAGATAGTTCTTGCTCTCTTGGACTTTCAGAATATGCTGTTTCACACGATGTGTTCTTAGCTCATTTACTCTATCCAGAGGGATCTTTTCTTGACCCTCAGTTTCGGCATTCTCATCTACCTTGTTTACGTGAAGGGTAAATAAATTGAATTTAATAGTGAGAAGAAACTTAAAAGGTCTTCTAGACTGATAGATCTTTATGATTTGAACCATACTTTAAAAGGTTTACTTTTAAAAGGGTAAACATGATAGTACTTGATTAAAAGCATGAATGCTAAATTACTTTCAGTCTTATGACCACCAAGCATTTTATGGCAATATTTAATAGTTTATAAGGGCAATAAAAATGCATTATCACATTAAAAACTCATTACAGAACCAGAGGAGGCTGAGGCTAGAGGATCACTTGAGTCCATGAGTTTGAGGCCAACCTAGGCAGCATAGCAAAACCCTGTCTCTGGGGGTGGGGGACAAAAGCCAAACAAACAAACAAAAAACTCCCGAAAAAGTAAAGGCTGCTCTTCATATGCCTTTTAATCTAACTGTGCCCTGGCTTTTCTGTTATGAAAAATAAAAATTCCTCTTTGTTCAAATATAAAATCATGGACTCTTTTGCTGGAAGAAACTTGTGGATAATCTAGTTCATTGGTGTCTTTTTTTTTTTTTTTTTTTAAATATAGAGATGGGGTTTTTCCATGTTAGTCAGGCTCGCCTTGAACTCCCTACTTCAGGTGATCCGCCCGCCTTGGCCTCCCAAAGTGCTAGGATTACAGGCGTGAGCCACTGCGCCCGACTGATTCTTGTCATTTTGTATTGAGGAAAACTGGAGAGACTGGCTTGCCCATTGTAGCATAAAGTATCAGAGTCAGATCTCCAAACTCCCACTTTTTAAAAACAAGACTGTGTGTACAGCCTTATATTTTAGAGCTTTATTTTCATATTTGATAAGCACTGATTAATTTACTTTTTAATTTTCTGAACATGTGAAGGCTGATTTTTAGTCTTTATTTACTGAGCGTTCAGGCTTACCTCTTATGCAAGTATATTAAATTTAAAGATTACATATTTTAGTGTGTTTGTGAAATTAAAGTAGATTTCATTCTGGGAATCTCATTTGCCATAGTATGTTACATTTCTACACTGATGAGGCCAAGATGCACTGTGAAGTAACATTTTAGAAACTTTCTGAAGTTACTGGAAGCTACAGAAATGCAGAGCTCTGATTAACCTTGGGAGGAAGGATGCAGTGAAACTCGACATACCAAAGAATGAATAAGGATAAAATTGGTTGCAAAAATAGTACATGAAGGGTCTAAAACAAATGTTTTAAATCTGATCATGTCCTAATGGGGCTAGAAATTTACCAGTATAAAAAGAACAAAGCAAAAAAAAAAAAAAAACAAAACCAAAAAGACCTACATCAAAATCTTGGATTTTGGATAGTACTTGGGCATTTTCTTCTAATTTATTTCTCCTTTTGGAGAAAATTGGAATGTGGGAATTTTGGAGCACATAAGAAGAAGATGATAGCTGTCAGCAAATAAAAGGTCTGCCTTGATGGTGTTTTTCTTTTTTGTTCCAAGTAGAGGCAGATTTTTTTCTCTCAAAATTAGGAAAGAATTGCCTAACAGTTAGTTTTGTCTAATAGTGAAATTAACTCTGGCTCTTCAGGCAGCAGTTAGGCAGTTGTATTTAATGTTTTGTGTCTTTCATCATTTCATGAGAACGCAGCCAGAACAAAGGGGAAGGCATGTGATTTGAAATTCAAGCACAGTTTAGTAAAATGCTGCTTTGAAAGTATTAGTGTCTGATACTCTGGATTGTGGCAGTCCTAATCTCTCTAGGGACAGGTACAAATACATTAAGTGTCCCTGGGCTCTAAAATGAATAACTGAGGCCCAGTGTGGTGGCTCACTCCTGTGATCCCAGCACTTTGGGAGGCATAGAGGGGCAGATCACCTGAGCTCAGGAGTTGGAGACCAGCCTGACCAACATGGAGAAACCTCATCTCTACTAAAAATACAAAATTAGCCAGGCGTGGTGGTACATGCCTGTAATCCCAGCTACTTAGGAGGCTGAGGCAGGAGAATCACTTGAACTCGGGAGGCGGAGGTTTCAGTG
>NW_022436944.1:28504459-28520460 GCF_009761245.1 Sapajus apella | reverse complement strand
CAAAAAAAAAAAAAAAAAAAGAATAATTGAGAACTTGTGACTGATCTGAGCAGTGTACTTGTTTGGCATTTTAGTAAATTGTCACAGTGACAAAACATAGCATTTTTTGAACTGAGTGTTTTGGAGGTATCAGAAAATCAAATTTTGGTTTCACATTGTTTTAGGGATAGAAAGAGGTTCTGGTATCCCAATTGTCTGGACGGTTGAGTTGTTTCAGGTTGTGGTTTCTTAACCCTATCAGACTCATACACTCTTCTTATAATAGATATTTTGTGGCACTTTCTTGGCTATCTTCAGGTGACACTCAATAGATAAGTTAACTGTCCTCACATGTAACTTTTAAAAAGTTGACATAATGCTCTGGCTGTAATAAAGGAGAAAAACATAAAACTAATTTATAATATCATTGAAATCTGTAAATACTCAAGTCGTACTATGCCAGAAGTAATAAAGTAATGGTATGTTCATAAATATACACAGTTTGGTTGTGAATGTGATAGTTACGCTGCAGACCGATATAGATATATTGTAATGTTTACTTAAATACAATAAATGGTATTTTTATGTGACTTTCTGAAATGAATGATTTTTGGTAAAGTTCCTGCCAGGACAAAATACAACCTTTTCTTTATTCACATGAGTTACATTCTTGGAAAATCGATTGTACATTAAAATGGTGCAAAACATTTTGTGTTTATAAAATGGAATTAGATTCTAGATTTTTTGCCTACATGACTGGATAGTGGCAAGTTGGGGGATTTGTGCCTGTTGTCCCAGTACATCTAGCATCTTTAGTTCTTGCCCACCAGGTATCAGTAGCATTTGCTGTCATTGTGACAGCCAAAGTCATGTTTCAAACTTACAAAATAGATCCTGATTAGAACTGCTGAGAGGATGGGGCTTTCTGTGTTTTATGTGTGTCTTAGCATACACCACTCCCTTTTCTCACCTCCACATCCACCTCCCCTCCAGCGGGTGACAGTGTAGTTATAGTATAAGGAATTAGAAACAAAATGTGCTATTTAAGACTTTTTTCATACTGTGCCTAGCCCTTAATATATATCACTTATTTATTGTGTTTATTGCTTTTTCCCTTTCTTCCTTTGTTGAAATGTATACTCTTCAAAGGTGGGCTTTTTTTTTTTTTTTTCCCTTTGAGACAGAGTCTCCCTGTTACCTAGGCTGAAGTGCAGTAGCACGATCTCCGATCACTGTAGCCTCTTCCTCCTGGGTTCAAGTGAGATTCTCTTGCCTCAGTCTCCCAAGTAGTTAGGATTACAGGCATGTGCCACCATACCTGGCTAATTTTTGTAGTTTTAGTAGAGATGGGATTTCACGATGTTGGCTAGGCCGGTCTCAAACTCCTGACCTCAGGTGATCCACCTTAACCTCTCAAAGCTCTGGGATTATAGGTGTGAGCCACACCTGGCTTAAAAAAAAAAATGTTAGGTGCCTAGAATAGTGCCTGCATAGCTGTTTAAATATTTGTTGACCAACTCAGTTAAAAAATGAAACTTCAAAAAACAAACAGAAAAGAAACTTCAGCATTGTTTTGTGTTCTCGGCTGTATACTATATCATCATAGTACTAAATTATATTTTCTTTCTCAAACACCTTTTTGCTTTAGAGCTCTTGCATATGTTGTGCTGTCTACCTGGAGTCCTTGTCTTCCCTCCATCCCTTTTTCTTTTTTTCCCTGAGATGGAGTCTTGCTCTGTTGCCCAAGCTGGAGTGCAGTGGCACACTCTTGCTCACTGCAGCCTTCACCTCCCAGGTTCAAGCAATTCTCCTGCCTCAGCCTCCCAAGTAACTGGGATTATAAGCACAGCCACCACACCTGGCTAATTTTTGTATTTTTAGTAAAGACGGCGTTTCACCATGTTGGCCAGGCTGGTCTTGAACTCCTGACTCGATCTGCCGATGTTGGCCACCCAAAGTGTTGGGATTACAGGCGCGAGCCACTGCATCTGGCCTCCCCTCTTCCATTTTCACCTGGCAGATTAATATTAGCCTTTCAGATTATTCATCCCTACTTCTCCGAGGTTATTTTCCATCTTGTCCCTGACTTCAATTATATCTTCAATTTTCTTTTTACATTGTGTTTACTTTTTTGATTACACTAAATTACTTTAGTATGGTTACACTTACAACTTTCTTGTTTACATGGTGTTTTGTTTATGTGCTATGAAACCTTGAGGGTAAGGAACTGCATTTACATCCAGCACCTAATTCCCGGTAAATTAATGATACAAGTTGAATTTCATTTAAAATTGAATTTTCGTAGAGTTCAAACATCCTATTTTTGTGTTTCTTTCATCTCTCCTGAAACCAGGATTTTCTCTCACAATGCTGAATTATGAAGTTTTATCTTGAAGTTCTTAGCAGTTTGTGGACTAATGGACATATTAAATTTTGATTAGCAATCACTGGTTTAAACACTCATTTCTTCTGGGGTCAGAATACCTCACTGGGAATTGTAATGCTGTTTTAATTTCTAAAAACAAATGAATTAAATGAATACATAGATATGAAAATGCTTTGTAAACTAGAACATACTAAACAAGTGTATTTGGTTTTTGCTAAATATAGTATTTAACTTAGTTTGAAAGTAAGCTGCTATCAGTTGAGAATGGGTATCTTTGAATAATTTAGCTTTAACCATGAATGTGAATAACTGAGCAGGCTATTAGTACACTTGTCAAAGCAAATTACCCTCTTTGTACAGACATAGAATTACTCTGAAAGTCGGTATTTGCAGGATACTTTTACAGTTTACAAGGGATTTTCTGTGTGATATCTTATTTGAGTCACACTCTGAGACATGTCATAACATCACCATTTTATAATTGAAGAAACGGTCTCAAATTTTACTTTTTTCCAAAGTTGCATAGCTAGTAAGTGGTAAAACAAAATGCATACCTAAGTGTTCAAATGCCAAACTATTTGTTATTTCTACTACATGATGTTTGAATATATTAGAAATAAAGAACAGTATATTTTAATAAAATATACACAGAGCAAGATTATTGAAATAAAATGTTTGGTATTTTTCTATTAGCCTTCACATTTTTATTCTTCATTGTCTAATAAACTTGTAATTTTACCCTAAAACTTGTTGAACACTTATTTTTCCTGTTTTTTGAGTTTAATCCTATTCATGACAAGCCTAGGGTTTAAACCCTTCCTGAATTTTTTTTTTTTTTCAAAAGGCAGTGGTTTAAAGTCACCATAGTCATGGGTGGTTTATTCAGAGGGACAATCAGAGCCTGTTCTAGCTTGCCTTTTTAGGATACCTGACCAGCTTCCTGAGCTATCTATAAGTTTTTCCACTTTTCTTTTGGACTATTAAAGACAAAGATGTGATTATACAGCTTAATTTGTTTCCAACAGTCTTATTTTATGCCTATTATTCTATGACAGTTATTAGTGATGCCCTCTTTCACTCTTAAAATTATTCTGATTTGGATAATAAATTCAAAGGCCTGTAAGTCATGTATTGCTGTGTAACAAATTGCCCCAAAACTTAGCTGATTAAAACAATATTTATTATCTCAAGTTTCTGTAGGTTAGTAATACAGTGTGGCCTAGTTGGTGCCTCTGGCCCAAGATCTCTTATGTGGTTGCAGCCAGGGTGTCAGCAGGAGCCACAGTGTCATCTGAAGGCTTAGTTCAGGGAGAATTCAGTTCTAAGCTTACTCATGTGGTTGTTGGCAGGTTTTAGTTTCATGCCATGTGGGCCTCTCCACGGGGCAACTCCACAGCCTGACAACTAGTTTCTGTTAGAGGAAAAGGGAGGGGGGCAGGGAGAACTTGAAAGTTTCTGAAATGGCATCTTATTACCTCTGCTGCATTCCATTTGCTACTTACTAGATCCAGTCCTCACTTAAGGCCAGGCATTGCACAAGGGCATGAATACCAGGAGGTGGGGATCATTGGGGCCTATCACAGACAATCACCTTAATAAAAGGAAAATTGCTTCCACATAATACTTTTCCACAATGGAATGCAAATCATTACCTGTTGCTGTTTTTGTTTTCCTGAATAAATTTACTTCAAACTTCTCCCCAGCTCTCTTATTCGTGGCTGCTTCTGTACATTTAATTGTAGCTGGAGAAAAACACAGCCATGCTGATTGGTTTCCTGTTAAATTTATAATCACAAGCCTCAGTAAGCCACTTAGTGCTCTCTGGCAGTCCTAGTACATTTTCCTGGCCCATTCAGTGTCTTATTCCTTCTCCTCTTTCTTTAAACCACTCACATTTCTTCATCTATTTTTATTTTCCGAAAGTAGAAGTACAGTAATCTGAAAACTTTAACGAGCTTTCACCACCATATCTCCCCAGGCTGGAGTGCAGTGGCGCGATCTTGGCTCACTGCAACCTCCGCCTCCCGGGTTCAAGCAATTCTCTTGCCTCAGCCTCCTAAGTAGCTGGGATTACAGGCACCTGGCGTTACTCCCGGCTATAATTCCCTCTTGTTATTGTACTTACACATGCTGTACTTAACTAGTAAGTCCCATTCTCCCTCATTTATTCATGAACATTGTTTCAGTTCTCCCCCTTCTCATGCTGCATCAAATTTTCTTCTCTGTCAAAAAATTTCCAGCAATGAATAAGCAAGCTCTAATTTATTCCATCTTAAAAAACAGAATCTCTCCTGACCCTGCTTCTCCCTCTTATCTACTATGTTTTTTTACTCCCCTTTACAGTGAAAAGCCTTGAAAGAATTGTCTGTACTTACTTTTTCCACTTTTTTTTGTTTTCACTTTTCCCATTCTCTCTCTCTCTCTCTCTCTCTCTCTTTTGAGATGAAAACTTGCTCTGTCGCCTAGGCTGGAGTGCAGTGGAACTATCTTGGCTCATTGCAACCTTTGCCTCCCAGGTTCAAGCAATTATCCTGCGTCAGCCTCCTGAGTAGCTGGGACTACAGGCATGCGCCACCACACCCGGCTAATTTTTGTATTTTTAGTAGAGATGGGGTTTCACCATGTTGGCCAGGCTGGTCTTGAACTCGTGACCTCAGGAGATCCACCTGCCTCTGCCTCCCAAAGTGCTGGGAGTATAGACGTGAGCCGTTGCATCCAGCGCACCTCTCCCCCATTCTCTCTTAAACCCTCACCAAGCGGGCTTTGGCCCTACTGTAGTGCCGCTGTCAAGATCAGTGAACACCTGCATGTTCCTAAATCCAAAGGTCAGATCTTAATTATCATCTTAGCTACACATCACTAGGATTTGACATAGATAGTTACTCCCCTTTTGAAATATTCCCTTGCTTCAACATTCTGGATTTCTTCACTCTACACTGGCTGCTTGTTTGACTACTGCAGAGCACAGTCTTCAGGTCTTGCGGTATCCAGGATCACTCTCTTAATTAATTAATTTCATAATATGCCGACAATTTCTGATTTACCTGTCTAGCCCACAACTTTTTCCTAAACTCTAGGCTTGCATGTCCAACTTGACATCCTCCTTTGGATGTCTAATAAGATTCTGAATCCTAACATGTCCACAACTGAACTTTTGATCTTCCCACTCAAATCCAAACCTCCTACAGCCTTCCTCATCTCATTAACTGGCAACTCAGTCTCAGTCTTTTTATGTGGTCAGAGAAATAAGTGTTATCCTTGGCTCCTTTCTTCTCTCATATCCCACATCAAGTCTAACAGCATATCCATTTTATAACTTCAGCATTTGTCTGGAATCTGAGTACATCTTCTACAGTGTTTGGTCTAGTCCATGCTACCATTGTCTGTGAAATTATCGCATTTCTGATGATGGAAATAACTTCCTTCCTAGTCTCCCTGCTTTTGTCTTATGTCCCTTCTCCTTCTCCACACATGTCTGTTCCTAAATTGCAATCAGAGTGATTCTTTAAAAACGTAAGTCAGGGCTGGGTATTGTGGCTTACACCTCTAATCCCAGCACTTTGGGAGGCCAAGGTGGGAGGATCACTTGAGGCCAGGAATTTGGTATCAGTCTGGGCAACAAAGTTGAGACCTCATCTCTACTAAAAGTAAAACATAAGTACACACATAAGTCAGATCATGTCTCTATTTCCCAAAACCCTCTAATGGCTTCCCATCTTGGAGCATAAAAATCAAAATCCTAACAATGACCAACAAAGCTCTATACTAGTAGAAAAATGCAAGGCACATATATAATTTAAAATTTTCTAGCAGCCATTAGCTATCCAAAGTATAAAGGAAATAAGTTGATTTTAATGTTATTTAAACCAGTAAAGCAAAATATTATTTCAGCATATAATCTGTGTAATAAGTTATTAATGAAATTAGTTTCAAAAATAGCAAGTAGCAAGTCTTCAATATCTGGCATGTAGTTTATACAATTTGGATGCTAAGTTTTTATTGGAAATACCTGATTCATACTTAGGTGTCATGACATTTATAATTGAAAATATGACTCATATACCCAAGTAGTTCCAAATCATTCTTAAAAGTTTTGAAATAACTGAATCCCATATTGATTTCTTAATTTTAAAGTTTAAAATATAAACAAAATTTACTTCCTAGTCACATTTCAAATTTCAAATGCCATATGAGGCTAGTGGCTGGCTTACTGGACAGCAGCTCTTTACCATCTGGCCCCTGTTCTCTGACCTCATCTCCTGCCGATTTCTCCTTTGCTCATTCTGCTGCAGCTATAATGGCCTCCTAGTCTTTGATTATGACAGATACTTCCCATTTTAGGACATTTATATTTGCTGTTCTTTTTGCCTAAAAAAACTCTATCCCTAGATGTGTGCATAGTCTCTGCTCCTTCACCTTCTTCAAGACTTTGCTCAAGTATCACCTTTCTTTTTTCATTTTTTGAGACAGAATCTCACTCTGTCACCCAGGCTAGTGTACAGTGGCATGATCTCAGCTCACTGCAACTTCCACCTCCCAGATTCAAGCGATTCTTCTGCCTCAGCCTCCTGAGTAGCTGGGACTACAGGCATGCGCCACCACACCCAGCTAATTTTTTTTTCTTTTTTTTTTTTTTGTATTTTTAGTAGAGATGGGGTTTCACCATATTGCCCAGCTTGGTCTTGAACTCTTGACCTCTTGATCCACCTGCCTCGACCTCCTAAAGTGTTGGGATTACAGGGATGAGCCACCGTGCCCAGCCCAAATGTCACCTTTTTAGATGTTCTTTCTCTTAACCCATTTTAATACCTGTACAAATTGCCTTCTCTTCCTAGCTCTTACATTTCTAGCCTGCCTTCTGAAAGGAGAGAGAAGTGGACTGGGAGGAGAGAGGTGATCTGATCTAAAAGGAAAAGCAGTGAAATACCAGAATTGTCCTATACAGATGAATGAATACATTAGGTGAAAGTACAGAGTAAAATAATGTTGAGTAAGTGATCATATCCCTTCAGCTTGCTTGCTGTCTGAGCAGCTTATAAGATTATTTTTGTGTGTACATGACAACCCTTTATAGATTGTAAGTTTCCTAAATGCAAGGCTCTGCTTTAATGTCCTCTTACACCTTCTTTGGCATTTAGCATGTAACTTTGACCAAAAGGCAGTGTGAAATCTCCAATTATGAGCCACCTATTGGTTAGCGTTTTGTGTTTTACATTCTGTAGTTGCCTCTCTATCCTGTTTTCAGTGCTAGTAACTATTATACTTGCTGATCGTTTACTTGTGTTGGCTTCACATGTCCCATGGCTATGATTGTGACATTGATTCTTTCTCTCTTTGCTTGTCCATTCTGGTACACTTTTACTCATTTTCCAAAGCCAACTCCAGAAAGAAGCCTTCCCTGATTCTCCCAGTTTACAAACGCCCTCCTTAGTCCTTCCTTTATGTTGTGTATACCGTAATTCTTATATTCTAATAGGGAAATAATCATGTAAACATGGTAACAATATGAATTCTTGAGAACAGGGGCTGTGTGTTACTAAATTTTTCTTTATTAAACAAAAATTTATTTTTAATGCCTTCCTCAGTGCCTTGTTTAGGTACTCAGTGCATGTTATATTGAATGAACCTGGCACAGAGCAGCAAAGAGAGTTGCTATTAATGGGGGAATTTTATGTTAAGATACATGTCATTGACAGGTAAGAGATTTGGAGCTATAGAGAGTGAAGATAGAGAAAACAGTAAAATCAAAATCAAATCTCTGGTTAGGAGGGTCTTAGGTACTTAGAAGAACTTACTATGTTAGAAAGCTCAGAAAACCTGTAGTCAAATGGAGTGGCAAAACTTACCTGTTTATATTATAATAATGCTTTTTTCAGTTCTGCTCTAGCTTTTGCTCTTCATATATTGTTTCTCAATATGTTTGTACAGCTATTTGTGTCTTTATTTTACATTTGATGATCTGACAAACGGGTAAAGATCATGAGAAGCCTCAAATTTGTAAACCGAGGGAGTGGGCAGATTATTGTTGAGAGTCCTTCTAACTCTGTGATCCTGTTATTTTGAGGAAAACAGATTCTGTTAGCAGGTGCTTTAATGGTATCCTGGTGAGCACAAGAATTTTAATCACTTTTGCTTCTTTGTTCCACTGTTTATTCTTTACAAATGAAGTGCATGCTAAAAGCAAGCATTTGAGCTGGATGTAGTGGCACACATCTGTAGTTAAGTTACTTGGGAGGCTGAGACAGGAGGATTCTTTGAACCCAGGAGTTTGAGAAAAGCCTGGCCAACATGGTGAAACCTTGTCTCTACCAAAAATACAAAAATTAGCTGGATGTGGTGGTGTGCACCTATAATCCCAGCTTCTTGGGAAGCTGAGGCAGGAGAATTGCTTGAACCCGGGAGGTGGAGGTTGCAGTGAGCCAAGATCGCACCACTGCACTCCATCCTGGACGACAGAGCAAGACTTCATCTTGGAAAAAAAGAAAATATGTGTTGACTTAGTTAACTATATTATCAGAAAACTAGAGTTTGTGTAGTTCTCCAGAGGTAATTTTTGGTGGCTTAAAAGTTTAAGCTGGCACTGTACCGTGGTAATTAACTCTCTCACTGATTTGGAGTTCAGAGTAAATTGGAAAAGTTATTTTTTCCTCCCTATAATAATTCATTGCTAATGGTGGGGGGTAGTATATAAAGATACTTCAGCAGGCATCGGAAAAAACGAGCAGGGGACACAACCTTTTCTCTGATTCTTAAATACGGGTTATTTGTTTTAAATAATGTTAAGTGTCAAAAATTAAATATTAAAAAAGGGTTATCCTCTAAAATAAATATTACAAGAAATACATAATAGAACAAACTCCACAATACAAATGAAAAGGAGGTAAGTGTTTCCCCTTTGTATTCTTTCTAATTTTGCCCACCCTTATCCAGTTCAGTTGAGACAGCTTGGTGGCCTACAAATCACCCTAATTCGTAATTGTTTTTCTTCACAGAAAGTGTGACAACTTCTTCCTTTATTTATTTATACTTCTGCCCCCAGCAGTGCAGCTCCTCTACGTTAGCCTAAGGATTTTCTCTTTTACCTAGACTACCTCTTACAGACTATTTCATGAAGCCCTTACTCTTTTCCCTGGCTGAGAGCCAGATTTTTGTCCTTCCGTGTGTGCTAAATTACAGAAGTAACATTCCTGTCTATTAATCACACATATGTGACATCCAGCAGTTAATGAATAAACTTAGCTTGCTGTTAAGTATATATGCTAACATACATGCCTAGATCTTCTGTTGGCAAAACTTGCAGAGCTCACCACAAAGGTCCCACTGTCTAGCTATGCGTTTAGTGAGAACTAAGTGTCTTCTTTCTTCTCTCGCTGTTTATCATGAGCCTTTTTTCAGACTAATTTAATAAAATATTTACAAAAATATACTTAATATCTTCCTGATGATTCTTTTGAATGAACAGTTATGTGCTTTGTAATTATGTTGATTTTCTAAACTCTCCTGCTAGTTTCAAGACTTAGTAAAATGTATAGTATACTATGGACATTCTTACTTTTGAAATTGGGCATTCTTAGAAGAAAAATACTGATCTTTGACATCTTGAACTGAACACTACAGTTTCCCATTATTTTGATACCTGAGAGAGAAAAGTCACCTGCTTAAGTATTTCATATCATAAGGAGGCAAAATTAAGTATTTAATAGAAATTTTAATGCATCTACCATAAGTTAAATTATCTAGTCACTTGATATTGTGGGTGATGCTGTGAATTTGTGATTTTGCATGGCTTCAGATGTCATAATTTTTCCCCCCCACTTTCTAGGAAGTAACAGCTAGCAGTCGCCACTATGTTGACAGGCTATTTGACCCAGATCCCCAGAAAGTTCTACAAGGTGTCATGTAAGTAGTATGTATTTAAGAGTCTATCAAAAAGTTGTTTGTTTTCATGTTTTAATCTGCCAACTACTTTAATTTTGAAAATACAGGATTATACCTTTTTTCTTTCATTTGGCTTTTTTTCTAGAAAGACTGACATTCATAGCATTTAATATTTTACAGTAAAGAATTGTCTTTTCAGTAGTTGTTAACAGAGATGGTTAGCTTCATTTTTTGTAGAACACTTGTTTCACATTAAAAAAAATGTTTTCTTTGGAGAATGCTTTTGCTTCTTTAGTATCCACAAAAGCAGGAGAATAAGATTGATGGTCTTTCATAATTGGAATGCAGTGAAATAATAGATCAGTAGGGTTTTTTGTTTTGTTTTTGGTTAACTCATTAACTGTCACCAAGATTGATTCTCCTATTGATGTTTTAAATTTAGAATTTAGAAAGCTGTCAAAATTTAAGTAAATTCTTAATAACTTAAATGCCTTTTTTCCCTCCAAAATTTCATGTTTAATGAGAGGAAACATTTTAAAGCAATATACCAGAAGTAATTATGCTCTTAAAAAATTAAGAGAAGCAAATAGAATAAGATTTCAGAAGATTTATTCCCTTTCCTTTTGAGTTTCAGATTATCATACTCTTAGCACATTAGTTCTAAGGAGGAAGGACTAGACTAAGGCTCATCATGGGGTTGGGAAATGTGAAGGATCCACAGGCCTGAACTGTGTCTGTGGGAAGAAGGATACAAAAAAGTGTCGAGATACATTTCAGTAATGGTGAGGGCACCTAAAGAGGGATGCCTCTTCTTTTTCTCTGATCCCATAAACGTTGTCAGCCAAATAGTACTTTAACTTGTGCTCAGCCATGGTAAGGCTAGGATGCTGTGTTTATACAAGCTTCTTCAGACTGTAGTTCTTAAAGCCTTTCTCTCCAAAGGCATTGTAGGAAGGATGCTTTGGAGTTGTGAATTTATAAAGAGAGGTAAGATAAAAGTGCTGTAAAACTGCTTGACTATTCGAGTTGAGCTGGAAGGGATGGTGAGAAGCTAGTTAGGATCTTCCCTAGATACTTGACACTTACTTTCACGTCGTCTTGGTTTACAAAAAAACGATATTTCTGGCTTTCTCATTATGTTAACTTTGCCTTGTCCTCTTAAGTAGGAGACTTTGTAATTATTTAATCACTCCTCTTAAGACTAGTTTAATTATTGCCAGGAAAAATGGTTTATTAAATTCATATGTTAAATAAATCCATTTGGGTTGCACCTACACACGCGAAGTGGTCAAGGGGGCAAGTTTACCTTGACATTCTTCCTTAGACAGATAGTCTCCATACATAGCCAGATAGCTCTGGATGTAGATAATTCTAAATGTTACTTAAAATTTCTCAATAAATGGTTAAGAATGTTAGACTTAAGTGTTCAATAAATAATTATAAAATATGATGCTATTATTGCTACTATGTTTAGGAGAAAACTAAATTTAGTAATCAAGGATTCTGTGTGATAGACTTATAGAGTTCTATCTAAGTCGTTGATTCAAATGTTGTCACTTTGAGAAATTTTTTACTTACCAGAGAACGCTGTAGTTTCTCAAAAATTGATAAAATATCAAATAAATGATAAAAGAAAAATGGGGAAGACAGAATTACAACAAAGAAGCTAAAATGTAGTTTGATAGCCTTAGTGTTTTTTGAAAAACTACCAGTCTGAGACCTAATTAGCTGTCAGCTAGGCATAAAGAAACGTTTGTATGAAAGAATGGTAGAATAGAAAGAGCATGGGCTTTGGAGTTGGACCGTAGTGGGTTGAATTCCTGATTCTGACATTTTCTAGTATGGTTCCTTTCTACCTGTGCTTGGACAAGTTTTGTAATTTCATTGAGCCTCAATTTCATCATCTGTAAAGATAACACTGTCCATCTTGCCAGGTTAATGTGAGAATTAAGTGAGAATTATAAAATTCAATGTCTGATGCGTTGTGGATCATTTGGCACTTAAGTGGTTAGTTGTTATGAGCCCCAATGTAAAACAACTTGAAAAATAAGATAATTGTCCTCAAAGAAGAGAAAGGGGGGAAAAACTGAGAAGACAGTTCAAACTAATATAGAAGAGAGAGGGGGGCTAAAATTCCTGACTCAGACAAGAGAATGTGAATGATAACACATTCTAGTAAACATGATTGCTACTTAAAATACTAAAATCTGTTCATAGTTTGAAGGGGACAGGTGACCCAACATTTTTTTACTTTATCTCAGCATAGTACTGATCTTACAGAGATATGTGTAGTGTGATTTGATAAAGCTTCCTTTTCTCCAGATAGAAATATTTATTCTTCCTGACTGACTTCTTTCTTGAACTTTGGCACTGTCTGAAAATTAATTGTACATGGTCAAGAGAATAACAAGTGAATTACTTTTAACATAATCTGTTTTTAAGTAATCTTGTTTAATATAATATGGATAGAAAAAGGGAATGAAATGATATTTAGGAAAAGAGAGTTGACCAGTTCTTGAATTTTTTTTTTTTTAATACACATCACAGCCATTACTGAGTTGCACAGAGACCACTACCAGACCAAAATAGGTAGGTAGAAAGATGGCCACAGAGTATAAACAACCAAAGGTAGCCTATTAATTTTAGGGAAGGAAAAGGTAGAGGCTGAAATAGCATTAAATCCAAAATATTTAATTGGAGGGACATAAAATAATTGACAAAAATTGTAGCTTTGACTACAAGCCAACCAGAGTTTTATCATTTTTCTGGCTATATTATGTTTGATTTTTCTCAATAAATATTGTGAACATATACCAGGCATGGTGGAAGGCACCTGTAGTACTAATTGCTTGGGAGGCTGAGGCGGGAAGATTCCTTGAGCCTAGGAGTTCAATACACAGTGAGACCCTATCTTGAAGACAAATAAGATTGTGAACGTGTGTAACACACTAGCAGGAAAAAACAAAACCAAATTAAAGATGAATAATGAGTCTTCATCATAGTCTACAATAATCTACTAGCTGAGTTAGGGCTCCACCCTTAAATATGAGGAGCTTCTTTGTAGATAGCCCACATCACAGTGGACCGTTTTACCTAGTCAGTGAATATGCCTTGTTGAAAGATAACATTAAGTATCAGAACTGCTTAACTTTCAGTTGTTGAAGAATGGGGAGTTATCTAGAGGTAACTTTGTTAAGTAGTAAAATAGCATAAACTTGAATGGTCCTGTTGTATAAAAAGTTTAAATACAAAATCAGGTCCTTTTATCGAAAAGCAAAATTTCATATGTATAACTGGATAGACGAACATTAAGTAAGGAGTAAGATATGAGCCAAAAGAAGAGGGAAGTCACTGTATAGGTCATAAGCTATAGCCTTTGAAACTGCAACAGAGAGTAGGTATGTCAGTTAAACTACGTTGCATTGCAAATTATGAGCTTCCTGTAGTATGGAGATCTGCATGTGACTTTAAAAAAAATTGCAGGACATTTTTTGGTTAAGTTACAGTATTGGTTCAACAATGTTAAATCTCATATTTGAGAAAGAATAACTTCATATGATTTTGTAAATCATGAGTGAAAGCTATTTAAACACTGTTTTGTTTTTTAACATAACAAATTAGAGCACTTGATTTGGTTTTAATGTTAGTGAATCTCAATGAAAAGATTAACAGAGGCCAGGCATGGTGGCTAATGCCTGTAATCCCAGCACTTTGGGGAGGCTGAGGTGGGCAAATCACTTGAACCCAGCAAGTCCAGCTTGGACAACGTGGTGAAACCCCATCTCTACAAAAATAAAAATTAAAAAAATTAGCCAAGTGTGTAGTCTCCGCTACTCAGGAGGCTGAGGTAGGAGGATCTCTTGAGCCTAGGAGGTGGAGGTTGCAGTGAGCCAAGATTGTACCATTGCCTCCAGCCTGGGTGGCGAAGTTTTGTTTGTTTTTGTTTTTGTTTTTTTAAATTAGCAAATAGCCCTACATGGCCCTTTGTTGTTATTGCTATGTTGAAAGTCAAAAGATGATGTAAGCCAATGTAGCGAGCTTTGTAGTTTAAGAGTTTAATAGAATTAGAAAGGTTGAACAGACCTCTGGTGGATTCAGTCAGGCACTTGTGGATGCTGCAGAATCATGTGATTTTTTTCCCCCCTACCAATAATCCACTTCTAAAGTGTCTTCTGAAGCGTTTTAATGTACTGATGATATGAATATATTTTGGTAATGATTATTTAATTCCCTTAGCTCCATGAAATTTTGTGTCTCTGGTTTCAGTAGAATGTAGACAGGCATTTCTCAGAACATATCCCCATTGTCAAATAACGCGTCCTTGTCGTTAAGCAGAGCATGACTGTAATTGATTTTTAGCTTGGGTCTCCAGTCTTCAGTACTTTTAAAGATAATTTTGTTTATTTAGATGATATTAGGTTTTCAGTTAAAATGTATGCTATTTTCATTTAGGAATAAATAAATATGTTTCATTTTCTTTTCATGAGCTAAAGGGTAAGAGTTCCCATAAAATGAAGCCTTTGGGTTTTAAGAACTTTTAAGTTAAAGGGTTAAGGTTTAGAATAATTTAAAATAAGTATTCTAAAAAATATCAATTAAAAATTTTCTCCCATTACATTTAATCAGTTTTTTTGTTGTTGTTTGTTTGTTTGTTTGATATGGGGTCTTGCTATGTCACCTGGGTTGGTGTGCAGCACCGTGATCTCAGCTCACTGCAACCTCTGCCTCCTGGGTTTAAGCAGTTCTGCCTCAGCTTCCTGAGTAGCTGGGATTACAGGTGCCCACCACCATGCACAGCTAATTTTTGTATTTTTAGCAGAGACAGGGTTTTACCATGTTGGCCAGGATGGTCTCGATCTCCTGATTTTGTGACCCCCCCACCTCGGCTTCCCAAAGTGCTGGAATTACAGGGCTGAGCCACTGCACCTGGTCTTAATCAGTTATTGTTGAGGGCTATGGATAAACATACACAAAAGCGACTTTAATACCAAATGTAATAAAGTGATCTGAGTCCTACTTGTTTAAAACTATATATTCTGAGACAGAATTCAGTCAAAGGATTCGGCAGGTAGGATTATCCCGTAATTATTAAATCTAATTGACATAGTCTTTACTTGCAGACAGATAAGCTGTTTGTATACATGTATCTATATGCTATTAACTTTGAACATCAAGAATATATATTTGGGCCAGGCATTTTGGGAGGCCGAGGATCATGAGGTCAGGAGATTGATACCATCCTGGCCAATCTGGTGAAACCCTGTCTCTACTAAAAATGCAAAAATTAGCTGGGTGTGGTGATGTGTGCCTGTAATCCCAGCTACTCTCGAGGCTGAGGCAAGAGAATCGCTTTAACCAGGGAGTCGGAGGTTGCAGTAAGCCAAGATTGTGCCACTGCACTCCAGCCTGGCGACAGGGCCAAACCCATCCAAAAAAAAAAAAAAAAAAGAAAAAGAAAAAAATTCATGTTTATATGCATATATGTATATATCTTTTCAGATGTATAAAGCACTCAACTGTATGCTAACGTATTGTTCCATACTGTTCTAACACATTTTTGTGTTCTTTGGAATAACTAAATATATTTAAAATATTAGTATCTACCAATATTTTGATGTTATTAACACAGTCACTAAATTTTACTCTTCATTTTTGGAGAATGTAAGGTGATTTGTAATCATACATTGATAAAACAAGAGTTTATAAGAATGAACTAAATTTTTTTTTTTTTTTTTTTTTTTTTTTTTTTTTTTTTTTT
>NW_022436944.1:28369087-28504359 GCF_009761245.1 Sapajus apella | reverse complement strand
ATTTTTTTTTTTTTTTTTGAGACGGAGTTTCGCGCTTGTTACCCAGGCTGGAGTGCAATGGCGTGATCTTGGCTCACCGCAACCTCCGCCTCCCGGGTTCAGGCAATTCTCCTGCCCCAGCCTCCTGAGTCGCTGGGATTACAGGCACACGCCACCATGCCCAGCTAATTTTTTGTATTTTTAGTAGAGACGGGGTTTCACCATGTTGACCAGGATGGTCTCGATCTCTTGACCTCGTGATCCACCCACCTCGGCCTCCCAAAGTGCTGGGATTACAGGCTTGAGCCACCGCGCCCGGCTGAGCTGAATTTTCTATAAATTTTCCAAGTGCCTCTTGAATCAAAGCCTTATGTTAAAAATAACTTTAGTTTGAAGAATAGATCATCATTAGCTAATTCTTAAAATTGGCAATTCAATAATGACAATGGAATTCATTGTCATGTAACTTTAGTTGGAATATGAATATACCTCATTTCTTAACCATGCTTGATTACAGAATGATATCGTGCTTGGGTATCTGGATATTCTCCAAAAAAATCATGATAATTACAGTTACAGGGACAGCAGTGTGTACTTTCGTGATTCTCAAAGTCGAAATAAGTTGTTTAGCATGTTGCCCTTATTCTATCCACAAATATGTGTTTTTTCCATATTTTACAAATGAATGTTTTATAAACTGAGTTTTTATAAGTAGATCAAACTTTATACTCAAATTGTAGTTTTCAGTATCCAGTGTGCTTTTTGGCTACTTCATGCTAATTAGACCAGAAACGATATATAGAGTATTACAAACATGAAGCAGAAAAGAGCTGCCCTCAGGTGTGTGAAAAGTAATACTGGTTCAAAATGAAATATATGTATAGTCATGCATTACTCAGTGATGTTTCAGTTAAACACAGATTGCATATACAGTGACCCCAAAAGATTATAATACTGTACTTTTGTGTTTAGATACACAAATACCTACCATTGTGTTACAGTTGCCTACATTATTTAGTACGTAACATGCTGTACAGGTTTGCAGCCTACAAGCAATAAAATATATCATACAGTCTAAGTCTGTAGTAGGCTGTACTAGCTAGTTGGTGTAAGTACACTCTATGATGTTCACACAAGGACAAAATTGCCTAATGATGCATTTCTCAGGATATATCCCCGTCGTCAAATAACGTGTCCTCATCATTAAGCAAAGCATGACTGTGATTAATTTTTAGCTTTAGCCTCCAGTCTTCAATACTTTTAAAGATTATTTTGTTTTTAGTTGATATTAGGTTTTCAGTTAAAAAGGTTACTAGTTTTGACTGTTTAGAATAAATACATTGATACTTCATTGACTGAAATGGTTTCTGCAGCAGGTCTAGATCCCATTTTTTAAAAACTTTTTCTATTATTTTAATTGCAACATACAGTGTTTACTTTTTCTCTTGGTTTTCATCACCTTTATAATGCTCTAATTTAGACATATGCTGTGGTAGGCACTGTACATTTTAACATTTAAGCCCTTTTTCTCTGACACACTAAAAATCTCTTTCAGAGCAAAGAAAGTAAAGTACAAAGTTTATCCTCATGTAAATGTGGGTACTTATCAAGTCCATTTATTAGCATGCACATTTAAGATTCTAGGTAGATTTTATCTGAAAATCTTCCTCAACAAGTGTATGTTTGTAACATCTTAATACTGACTTCTTTTCTCCCACTTCCCAAAAGTGGGATATCCCCAAGACTTACTTTCTAGTCTTTCTACCTGGATATTCTTATCTCACCTCAAAGGTAATTCAGTGTGCACAAAATCCAGATCAATTCTTGTCTTGCTAAGATATTTCTTCTTTAAGCTTTCTATTGTTTCCTGCACCCATGTGCCCAGACATGAAGTAGTCACTCAAGACGTGTCACATATCACATTTTTTTTTTAACCTATGAAATCATCTTGTTAACTGATTCCTCAAAATGACCTTTGTGTTAATGGTTCCTTCGGCCGCTCCACTAACCAGATTTATATAACCAGATACCTAGATAGATTGATTAATTCCTTCAACAAACATTTATTGAGTGCCTGCCTAGTACTAGGCATTGTGCTAGCGTGTGGCGGGGGTTGGGGGGAGTCTAATGAATGGAGGGTCCCAAAGTCCAATGAAGTAGTCAGATAACTAAAGAGACTATCCATGGTAGTTTGCATGGTGAATGCTATGATAAGATAACCACAGGGGGTCTGGAGATCACAAAGGTGGCATCAGCCACTTAGTTGTCCCTCTTAACTCTAGTATTATAAGCATTCCAACCCATTTCACATTCTGCTTATTTTCCTTAGTCACTGCTTCCTTCATGTTTCTTCTGTGATCAAAAATTGATTGCTCCTTAATTCATCTCCCTTTAGTTTGTCATCTCCCTATCATTTTTCTAACTTTATCTTCCATGCCACCCTAAAGTGAACTTTTTTTCAATTCAGGCTCCTTGTAGTGCCCCAAGAGCATACCATTTTCATTTCCAGTATGGTCTTGTATGAATGATTTCTCCTTTTGCCCTCCCATCTGCTTATCGAAACCCTATTTTCTAAGGTTTATCTTAGTTTTTAACCATTGCCTCAAAACCTTTTAAGCTTATTGAGCATCTACTTTTCTTGGCCTTATAAACACTCAGTTTATAATGTAGTACTGACTTATATTGATAGTGTTATTTTTGCCCCTCCAGGGATATTGTGAACTCCTCAGGCCAGACATCTTGTTGTGTGATGCTTTCGTGTACTCCATAGAGCCTAGCATAGTGCTGAGCTCAAAAACTAGTTGTTGAATTTCAGTAGAAGTAAGTAGAGCATTTTTCCCAACATTAAAAGTTGGTGGGCATGAGATGACATTCTTTTGGTCTACTGGGAAAGGGGTGTCCGGCTAAAAGTTAGAAACACTTTTATTTTATATAAAAATGTAAAACTGAAACACAAAAGGAAAAAGAAAATGAATTTGCAGAATTCATTTGTCTTTTCCCTTGGTTAGTTGTCAATGCCTGATGTGCTGTCGGTAATGGAAAAAACAGTTGACATAAAAGGCATGAGTTGAGACTGGCTCTGTCATTTAATATTGGGTTCTGAAAAAAGCCCCAAACCTGAGTTGTAGCTTTCTTCTCTGTAAAATGAAGTTACTATTACTTAAGGTTATGATGAAGGTGAAATTAAGTAGTAGACGTGGAATATTTTGTAAATTTGAATGTAATATATAAATCTTGGATAGTATTGTGTTCCCATTTGGATGGTAGCTCTGAGTTTGCATTTTACAAAAATAATGGATATCTAGAATCACTGTAATTAATGATCTATTGATAGTAAACTTCTTTGATATTTTCAGATCAGACTGGCTTTCTTGCCTCTCAAGAGGAGACAGATTTTATCCTAACAAAGTGATCATTGTATTATGATAGAGGACAACTAGGAGGGACACAACCCTGACCTGGGGGTGTCAGGGCATGCCTCCTGGAGGAAGTGACATTCAGACTTGAGGGATGAGTAAAGCTAGCCAGGGGAAGGTATGAGGGAGGGAATAAGGAGATGACAGAGAAGAGTAACTGCACTCTGGGAACCGAAAGAAGCTTCATCTAGATGGCTGAAAGTTGTCATCTGAAATTGATTCATTAATCCTGCTAATCCTTTTGATTTTAATTCTTCATAGAGGTGATTTACCAGCATTCCTTTGTAGTAACAATTGAATAGAATTTATTAACATCTTTTTTCCTTATCTAGTGCAGGTATATTTACTTATTAAAGCCAGAGTGAGAATCTTTTTCCTTAGACATTGGTCCATTTTATTTTGTTCTCTTTAGTTTGCAGTTACTCTATTGCCATCAACTACCTCCTTCGTGTCCTTTTTGTAAACTATTAAGAGAATTAGAAAATTGGTTTTGGAGGGGTTTTTGTTTGGTCTTGTCTATACAAACATGGCATAGTTTCAGATGTTTGGAATGGGTTCATTTGATAATGTTAAGGACCCCTCATTTCTGCTTAATTAAGAAGAATGGAGAAGAAAAACTGGTGAAATATTAGGGTTGGGAGTTCTGGAATAGAAAGCACTCAGAATGGCACTTGGCACTACACAGACTCTGAGTAGATGGGGGCTGGACAAAAGAATGTACTACATTAGTATAGGCAGAACACATTAAGAGAAAGGAAGATGATGAAAGTAAACATGCGTTGATGATTTAGGAACTAAAGCTTCTAAAGAAAACGGACATCCATGAGGTTGCAGGAGCTTAGAAATACAGTGTCTTACTAACCATGCTAATTGAGCCTTTGATACTGTATAACTTTATATTCATGTATCAGAACTTGGTAAAAACCTCAGTAAACTTCATTTAGTTTAGTCCCGTAAACAACAACAAAAAAATTGCTAGTTATTTCTTGTAAACCACGTAAAAGATCTGAGGGATACTTTACAGAAGGATAGGTCAGGCCTTGGAAAAAAGCCTTACCCTCAGGCACTGAGCTAATGGAAGAAAGAACAGGCATTCTCAGTGTTTGGCTTGACTTGTAAAAGTGCCATTCAGAAACTTGTGGGGAACATCTGCTTTTAGCACATCACTAGTTGTTGCACTATTTTTCTGCGATAATCAAAAAAAGGCAGTTGAAGGGAAGAGTTAATTGTTACCAGGTTTTTTTATTCCACTAAACAGGATTGGTGTTAGTGTTGGAAATGTACGCTGACTATAACATTTATTTGTTGATTTTTTTTTTTTTTTTTTTTTTTTTTGAGACAGAGCCTTGATCAGTCGCCCAGACTGGAGTGCAATGGCGTGATCTTGGCTCACTGCAACCTCCACCTCCTGGGCTGAAGTGATTCTCCTACCTTAGCCCCGCAAGTAGGCGGGACTACAAGTGTGTGTCACCATACCTGGCTAATTTTTGTATTATTTGTAGAGACGGAGTTTCACCATGTTGTTCAGTCTGTCTCAAACTACTGAGTTCAAACAGTACACCTGCCTAGGCCTCCCAAAGAGCTGGGATTACAGGTGTGAGTCACCATGTCCTGGCTGGGGAAGTATTTTTTAAACATTTTATTAGCAGTGCTGGGTTTATTTTGAGCTATTTATTTTTTCTCTGCATTTTCTTTTGAACCAACCACAAATTTTGAA
Organism: Sapajus apella; assembly: GCF_009761245.1. NCBI lineage: Eukaryota > Metazoa > Chordata > Mammalia > Primates > Cebidae > Sapajus > Sapajus apella. The sequence continues at coordinate 28,499,247 of NW_022436944.1, read as the reverse complement.
CGAGTCACAAATAGATCAGTGGTAGAGGTTCTCTTATTGTGGAATAGAGTTTTGCTCCTGGTGAAGTATAGAGCTCTATGTAGCTAGAATAAAAAATACTGTGAATATCTGAGATGTAAAAGATTTTTTGTTATTTTTTAATCTTCTTAAGAAATAATTTGCTGCTTAAACAAAAATAGTAACAATGTGTTGTGTTTTTTCTAACCAATTTAAAAATGTGTAACAACAATCCAAAAAATGATGGGGAAATGGAAATACATATGCAAGGCTCTTAAAATATATGTGTAGTGGGCTAATATCACTTGCAGACTAACTGCAATAAATTAAAAGATGCATTGGAAAACAACAAAACCCAAAGAAGTACAGTTAGTAAGACAATAAAGCAGATAAAATGGAATTATAAAAAATAGTATATAAAGAAGTCAAAAAAGAAAAAGGAAAAAAGTGAACAAAGTGTGATCCTTGAAACAAGGAGATATGTTCTGTGGACCGGTTTTTTGTTGTTGTTGTTGTTGTTTGTTTGTTTAGCTCACTCCCTATTCCTAGAGCTGAGTGTGAAGGTGCACTATATTGCTTTATATCTAAAGGATTGGTAGGTATCCTTTTTGGAAGAACTCAATTCAGACCTGGAAGTCTTTCATTAGTACTCAGGATATCTCTCACTTTCTACAATACTTGTCTGTTTTACGGCCCCCACATTCACTCCACACCTATCTCTATCACTTCCTTAGTACTTTAGGTGAAAAAAGGTCAGTGCTTTCACTTTGTCACATCTAAGATATTTGCCAGTCTAAGATATTGCATAGTAAAGTAGAATGATCTTTGATTTTTTTCAGTGCTGTCTCAACATACTTTATTTTTTTCCCCCTGAATTCAGAGACATGAAAAATGCTGTAATTGGAAACAACAAGCAGAAAGCCAATCTCATTGTTTTAGGAGCTGTTCCAAGGTATGTTTGCTGTCTCACCCCTTTCTTGTCATTCTTACTAGTTTCTAATGTATTTTTTACTATCAATCATAGAACCCATTTTTTCCTGAATTGTCTATCCAATTCTTAAAATAGATCTTATTTTAAAAAATAAGCATATAAACCATCTCTAAGGAAGAAAAATTACAAAGTAACAGAGAATGGAATAAAAAGTGACTGTGTTAATACTTTTTGAAAATTCAGAAAGACCTTTGACCTACAGTAAAAGGTATATAAGAAAGGTACAACAGCCTGATACTTTCTTCTCCATTTCCGTAGCGCATTGGCAGTTTTGTGTGTGAGTGAGTAATTTATAAGACCCTTTTGAATTTAAAGAAAAAAACTCTGCTTGGTTTTTAATCCAGTTTCATTTTAACTTCTGATTTCTACAATTTGCTGTTTTTTAAGTTAACATAGGAAGTTTAGGAAGTTTGATTTGTTCTTTTGATGACCTAGTAAGTTTCCTTTGGGCAGGCGATGACAATTATATAACTTCCTCTTTACTTTTGCTCCTCAGAGCTAAGTTTTCTGTGCAGTTTCTATTACATTTTCATTCAGAATTTTTTATTGTTTTGGTTTTTTCTCCTTATTTTCTAGTCTTGATGAAGAATTAATGGTTTAAATGTCTTTAACGTCACCAACCCCAAATGTATACTTTAGTAACTGTAAAGCTGTCAGCAGCCTTTCTTAGGGGATTTATGTTTGGCGTATAGTGCTTTAGGGAGCATAAGGGTCCTACCTTAGAATATAAGGTAGATGGCCATAAGTGGAAGAAGGTTAGGGTTTGGGGAATATTTGTTTGTCAAGCCAGGCTGGAGTAGAAATGAGAGGATCTCTTCATTTTCCAAATGAGAAAACTGAAGAAAGAAGAAACTCCCTTACTTGAGGAGCTGCACAAGAGCTTTAAAGATTCCCTGTAGGCTCTATCTCTACAAACTCTGTACTTCTGCTCTGGATTCAGAGCAGTAGCATTTCTAGTTTGAATTTAAGATCTGGCAGCACATGGCATTTGATTGAGAGTCTTCATATTTTGGAGACCCAACAGGAAGTGGTAGATGACGTGGACTACACGCTGTTTCTACAGAGACCACTTGTGGACAACTTTCAGATGTACATTTTTGATAAACTCTGAGAATATGACAGTTCTTTTTTTCAAAACCTCTTCTAGATTTTTTTTCCAGATGTTTCTTTCTTTAATTAGCAGATGAGATAAACAAATGACCACTGAATTCATATAAATTCAACCAACCATATTTTTAGTATGTGGACTGCACAGCCTTTTTTGGTCACACTGAGTCTTGTTTAAATTTTTTAGTCTCTTTGTTTATTAAGTTCCATCTTTTTAGATTGTTGTACTTGCTTCAGCAAGAAACCTCAACCACAGAGCTGAAAACTGAATGTGCAGTGGTGTTGGGAAGTCTTGCTATGGGTACTGAAAACAATGTCAAGTCTCTACTGGACTGCCATATTATCCCTGCCTTATTGCAAGGTATGTAGGGAAGCCATTTTTTGCTCAAGTAAGGATAAGAATCAGTTTACAGTACTTTAAATACTGGTTGAGAAGATTAGTCTTAAATTTAGTTTCTGTTAATAGGACTACTGTCCCCAGACCTGAAGTTTATTGAAGCTTGCCTCCGATGCCTGCGCACCATCTTCACCAGTCCTGTCACTCCAGAGGAGCTACTGTATACAGTGAGTTTTAGATATATTTGAGATATTAGTTACATTTCACTAACAGCCTACTCCTAATTTGCTTAGCATCTTTAGACTCATCATAACTGTGTTATGTAAAAAAGCCTCAGCTGGGCATGGTGGCTCAGACCTATAATCTCAGTGCTTTGGGAGGCTGAGGTGAGAGGTTTGCTCGAGGCCAGGAGTTCAAGACCAACCAGAGCGACATGACAAGACTCCATCTCTACACGAAAAAAATAAAAATAAAAATAAATTAGCCTGGTGCAATGGTGCATGCCTATAGTCCTAGCTACTCATGAGACTGCAATGGAAGGATTGCTCGAGCCTAGGTGCTTGAGGTTATAGTAAGCTATGAGGTGCCACTGCACCTCAGCCTAGGTGACAAAGCAAGATCCTGTAACTAAAAACAAACAAAAAATAATAATAAAAGTCTCTGCCAGGTGTGGTGGCTCACGCCTATAATCCTAGGAGTTTGTGAGGTCAAGGTGGATATATTACCTGAGGCCAGGAGTTCGAGACCAGCCTGGCCCACATGGTGAAACTCCGTCTCCATTAAAACTACAAAAATTAACTGCACATGGTGGCACATGTCTGCAACCCTAGCTACTAGGGAGGCTGAGCCATGAAAATCACTTGAACCCAGGAGGCAGACATTGCAGTGATCTGAGATTGCACCACCGCACTCCAGCCTGGGTGACCGTACAGACTCTGACTCTAAATAAATAAATAAAGTCTCAAAAAGTGTTAGAGTTCTTGCTTATTTCCAAATATCAGATGCTCTCAGCTTTGTAAGAAAGTGAAAGATAGTCTCAGACTTTGAGGAATTCACAAGCTATTTTTAAAAAGACCAATTTTTATCCCTCTGTACGTAGAACTTAAGAGAAGCTTATTTTATGCTAGATGAACGATAAGGAGTTCAGCTTACTTTAGGTTGAAATCTAGCAGAGTAGGCTTTGCAGAGAAGCTAGAATTTAATCTGGGCTTTGAATAATGGATAAGATTTAGAGAAGTGGAGAGGAAGGCATGAGGCACCGTCCTAAACTCTTCTAGCGTGTTTTTTTTGTTGTTGTTGTTGATGGGGGGAGATAGTGTCTCTTTTGGTCACCCAGGCTGGAGTGCAGTGGTGCAGTCTCGGCTCACTGCAACCTCCACCTCCTGAGTTCGAGCAATTCTCCTGCTTGAGCTTCCTGAGCTTCTCAGCTGGGCCTACTGGCATGCACCACCACGCCCAGCTAATTTTTGTAGTTTTAGTAGAGACAGGGTTTCACCATATTGGCTGGGCTGGTCTCAAATTCCTGACTTCAGATGATCCACCCACCTCAGTCTTGCAAAGTGCTAGAATTACAGGCGTGAGCCACTGTACCTGGCCATTTCTAGCTATTTTTCAATATACAATAGATTACTGTAAATTACAATCACTTTACATGGGGTTAATATTTTTGAAACTCTTTCAGTTCACAGCAAGAAGCATATTTTCCATTGCCTCACTATACATGTGAATTTGTGTGCTTGTGTGTGTATGTAGGTATGTATGTATATGTGAAAGAATCCTGAGACAAGTTTCATGACATAGTTCCACGGATGAAATGCCCTCTGGTTTCTATGTGATCATTTTTCATTCTTCAAAAAAATGGTGGTTGTGATTATCTGAGCCAGCATAACAAATCATGTTGTCAAATTGTGCACACAGGAGTCAGAGATCTTATCCAGAATTAGGCTTTATAAGTATTTTAAGACTATAAGTAATCAAGAGGCATAGGCAAAGCAAGCATGGAGAAGAGACATGTCACATGGCTCCCTAGCCTGTCCTTTCTACATCAGAAACATACTCTGCTGGAACTTAATGATACATAACGTGGTCAATAGGTGAGATTTATGGGTTACCTCCCATAGGGAGCACCTAAATTATGAAACTTCTTTTATTTATTTTTGATAGGCAGATTTGCTCTGTCACCCAGGGTGGAGTGCAGTGGCTCAGTCTTGACTCACTGAAATCTCTGCCTCCCAGGTTCAAGTGATTCTCCTGCCTCAGTCTCCTCGGTAGCTGGGATTACAGGTGCGTGCCACCATACCTGGCTAATTTTTTTTGTATTTTTAGTAGAGACAGGGTTTCCCCATATTGGCCAGCCTGGTCTCGAACTCCTGACCTGGTGATCTGCCTGCCTCAGCCTCCCAAACTGCTAGGATTACAGGTGTGAGCTGCTGCATGCAGCCTAACATCTTTATTTTATACCTCATAGTTTTATGTGAGATTCTTCAGGGAGTCATAACCTCATAAATCTGTAGATTGTTTACTACAGTGGTTCTCAGATTTGAGGTTGCACTAGAATTACGTGGAGGGCTTGTCAAACAGGGATTGCTAAACCCCACCTCTGGTTTCTGATCCAGTGAGTTTTGGGTGTGGCCTGAGAATTTGCATTTCTAGCAAATTTTCAATTTCTCTCTTTGAGAACTACTGCTTTACTGTAGACATCCTGCTTAAAGCATTCCATAGAGGACTTAGTAACTATCAGTTTATTGTCCCTGTAGTTCATATGGTAATGTTTGCAAAGAGATTAAGCCAGTCACCTGTCTTATTTACCCTGGAAGTTTCTCACCTACCCTCAATCCCATAATAAGGGGAGAAGTTGATCCTGGCCAACTATTTTAACTCCTTCCACCTCACTCTCTAAACTGATTCATGACCTACTAATGGATCATGGTGCACAATTGGGAAAATTCTGGTCTATGCCAACTGTTCTACATGAGAAAAATTGAGACCCAGGGAGGTTAAATTTAGATAGAGTGTCTAAATTATGAATCATCTCAATTTTGTGCCTCAGATATTTTATACCTCAGAGACAGTGGAGAATTTGTGAAGAGTTGGATTGGGGAATAACTAGCAGCAGTGTTTCAGTGTAATTAACTGACTTCTATGAGTTGGGGTGTATAGAGGCCAGCTGTTAGAGCAACTCAGGCAGTAGAATAGAGATGGGGCAGGTAATCCAGTAAGAAGATGGCAGGATTTCTAGCTTGAAATTGTGTTTACTAGATGGGTGCTTTTGGGTAAATTTTGTATTTAATAATTGTTCTTTGCCTTATTTAATCATCTGTAAACTGCAGATATATAGACACAATTAACAGAAAGGGGGCAGATATGAAGAAATGGGATGGGGGCTATTGTAACTGAGGGAAATTGAGGAATGCAAGAACATTAGAAGAAAGGAACGAGGTGGAAATAGCTTTAGGAGCCTAATAGAAACTTTTTAAACTACCTCTGTGTTTGCTTTTTTATCTTAGCTGCTACGTACTTCACCGTTCTTTGCTCAAAGTATGGTCTGTAGGCCAGTGGCATCAGCCTCATTTGGAAGCTGACTCTTAAGATCCTACCCCAAACCTACAGTATCAAAGTACATTAAGAATATCTCCTGGGAATTTGCATGCACATTCCTTCTTGGGAAGCATAGCTCTTGTGATGTCATTGACTGAGAAGCTTGAGCTAAGTCTCCTTTCTTACCAGCGGTTCCAGCTAGATAACCTTTCAACTTTTAATTTCTTCTGCATTTTTTTTTTTTTTTTTGAGACGGAGTCTTGTTCTGTTGCCAGGCTATAGTACAGTGGCATGATCTCGGCTCACTGCAACCTCCACCTCCCAGGTTCAATCTAGTACCCTGCCTCAGCCTCCTGAGTAGCTGGGACTACAGGCGCGTACCACCATGCCCGGCTAATTTTTGTATTTTTAGTAGAGGCCTTCCAAAGTGATTACAGGCGTGAGCCACTGAACCTGGCCCTTCTGCATTCTTCTGTTGTTTTCTGTTTTTGAGACAGAGTCTCACTGTGTCACCCAGGCTGGAGTGCAGTGGCGTGATCTTATTGCAACCTCTGCCTCTCTAGTTCAAGCGATTCTTGTGTCTCAGCCTCATAAGTAACTAGGATTACAGGTGTGCGCCATGACAGCAGGCTGATTATTGTATTTTTAACGGAGACAGCAATTTGCCATGTTTGCTAGGCTGATCTCAGACTCCTGACCTCTGGTGACCCGCCTGCCTTGGCCTCCCAAGGTGCTGGCATTACAGGCATGAGCCACGGCTCTCAACCTGCATTCTAAATAAAAGGAAATTCTTGGAGAGCCTTGCAGCAGAGTGGGTTGATTCTTTTCTCTTATTCTGTGCTATTACATAGGTTGTTAAATGTCAGCAATAGGCAGAGAGTGGGCTGTACCTGAGAAGCTGCCAATCATATAAATTGTCTCTGTAATCCCAGCAGTTTGGGAGACCGAGGGGGTTAGATCCATGAGGTCAGGAGTTGGAGACCAGCCTGACCAACATGGTGAAACCCCAGCTCTACTAAAAATACAAAAATTAGCTGGGTGTGGTGGCATGCACCTTTAATCCCAGCTGCTCAGGAGGTTGAGGCAGGAGAATTGCTTGAACCCCGGAGGTGGAGGTTGCAGTGAGCCGAGATTGCGCCACTGCACTTCAGTCTGGGCGATAGAGCAAGACTCCATCTCAAAAAATAAAAAAGTAAATTGTCTCATCTCGTACAGATTGAAAATAGTTAACTACAGTCTTTATGAGAGATTGTTAGTAGTTACTGGTGCTTAACATCTTGAAGATCAAAATTTTCAAATTTTATTTTTATACAGTAATTCTTCTTATAAACTATGTACTAGTGTATAACGTACTAGCTACCTCACATTTTTGTTTCAGAACTTATTTCTGTCATATCTTATTGAAATGATTTTGTTTTATCGTGAGGATGTAGGCTGTTTTTTGAGAGAGTTATTGAGAATTTCCTGTTCTCATATTTTGTTACCAAGGATGAATATTTAAACCCCTTTCTTTGTCGTTGGCCTGGACAGTTTTGATGGGCCATGTTGCTTCTGTTTTGTTCTGTGCGTTAAAGAGACTTGATTTACTGTCATTAAGATAAGAGATTTGACTACCTTCTCGTGGAAATACTTTGTTTCATCAAATGTAGTCATGGCACCTGAGTTCTTGTTGCTGTGTTCTCTTTTCCTAGGATGCCACAGTGATACCACACCTCATGGCACTGCTTAGCAGGTCCCGCTATACCCAGGAGTACATCTGTCAGATCTTCTCACATTGCTGTAAAGTAAGAACCAGAATAAATGTTCTCTATAATACAAAAATCTTATGCCTTTAAGAGATTTACCTTCTTTGTGTACCCTCCCAGAGATAATCTACGCATATGTAAGTAGACCTATGTGTATATATATATTTGGTTTTAAACACAGATGACAGCATATGATACATACTGTTCTGCACCTTAACATTTTCACTTGACATATCTTGAAGGCTGTTCCATATCAGTACATAAGGAGCTCTCCGTCATTCTTGTTTTTTAACAGTGCATAGTATTTTAGTGTACAGTTATATAATTTGTTTATCCAGTCCTCTATTGTTGGACATTTAGTTTGTTTCCAGTCTTATTACAATACTGCAACAAATACCTTGTATATAAGGCATTTTATAAGAAATAAAATTTTTGAGTCAATTTATATATTTGTAATTTTACCACATATTTTTTTATAGCGATTGTACCAGCTTATATTACCAGAAATGCTGTGATCATGACTGTTTTCCCTCACCCTTGTGCCCTATTACTGGAAACTGGTTTAAGTGATCTCATATAAGGAGAAAGGAGAGAGATTCTTCTCATTGTTGAGTGAAGTTTCTCTTTCTTTTCTCTTCAGCCTATGAAGTGCCATTTAGTTTGGTTTATAGATTATATGTTGAATGTATCACTTTTGATAACCATGGGTAACCAAGGGTGATTACGTATTTGAGATCTTTCTTAATTTCTACACGTCTTCTAACCAAATAAGTATCTTCCTATGATGCCGTATCATTTATAATGCAAATGCCAAGTAAGGAGCTTTGGGAACTATAGGAAAGAGGGGATAAGGGAAGTGAACACCTGGAAGACATAGGTCTCTGCTGTTTTAGAACAGCTTTCCAAATAAATGAAAGCTAAATCACCTGGTTGTAGGAAAAGTTTCTACATTATAATTTACACATCTGCACTCCCTTCCAAACAAACTCAGCTGATTATCACAGTCTATTCAGTACTATTTAAGATTTTTGTGAAAAAGTTTTAAAGTTTCTCTTCTCGGATTACTTTGACAAAGTGTGGGCCAACTCATAGGAGCAGTGATATCGAACCATGCCTTAATCTTTTGAGGTGGGGCAAAGAAAGGCTTTAAGAAAATGACAATTTTGTTGCAACTCACTTAAAATGAGCTCAAACCAGCAAGGCCTAGAATTTTCCAACAACAAAATGATGTCTTATAGCCAGCCTGGCAAGTTGAGAAAGATACTCCAGAACTGTATGCCTCATTAAAAAATCTTCAGGGGCCAGGTGCGGTGACTCACAATTGTAATCTCAGCACTTTGAGATGCCAAGGTAGGTGGCCCTCTTGAGCCCAGGAGTTTGAGATCAGTCTGCGCAACATGGTGAAACCCTGTCTCTACAAAAAATATAAAAGAATTAGCCAGGCTTGGTGGTGTGTGCCTGTAGTCCCAGCTACTCAAGAGATTGGGATGGGAGGATTGATTGAGCCCAGGTGGTTGAGGCTGCAGTGAACTCTCATTGCACCACTGCACTTCAGCCTGCGTCGCAGAACAAGACCCTGTCTCAAAAAATAAAACTGTCGCAAAGAATAAAAATGAAAATAACATCTGTTTCTGAGTGTTCAACAGAGTACAGCATCTACTAGTCATAACCATAGTAATCCCAAAAGGCTACTGAAAACTGGACCTAGAGGAATAACTATGTAATAAATTATTTTAAGCTATGAGAAGTTTGAATAACCCCATTCCTGAAGTTTATCCCATCCCCAAATAGCTTTGAGGATTACTCATCAGAAACTTTTCAACACTTTAGGTATTGCTCATCTGAAACTTCTCAATGCTGTTTTTACTAAAATAATAGAGCACCATTAAATCATTATTTTTTGCTGGAGAGAAATTTAAGCTGAGGATAATAATTAACAGCCACTCTCATACCACTAACAGAATGGAATATGTTACCAGAGAAAGTCACCTTTACTCACCTTTTAATTGGCTAAATTAGCATTTGCCACTTAATTAAATAACCACATTTAATATTCTGAGATGTAGCTAGGCTTCAAGAAAAGTATAGCATTTATCAACCCATTGATAACAGTAATAGCCTAAAATACAATATTGACGACTTTACTGATACACTGACAAACGTCTTTGAGAACAACTGATCTAATGGTCCATGTATTGTCATTAAATATAAAACCCTTTTATTTCCATGTTGTTCTTTTTTTGCATGTAGGCTAAAAATAAGATTTAAAGTAGAATTTTAAGACTTATTTGCAGGGGCTCATGTTAACCTAAGATTAAATGACAAAACTTAAAATTACTAATTTGCTTAGAATGGGATCAATATTAAATAAATGTACATACATTTATCTCTTCCCTTTGGGGAAGGGAAATAAAAAGGGAGATACCACTAAAACATTTGTGTTGTAATCTAATTACAATTATATCTTTGAAATTTTCTCCCTGATTTATTCATCAAAAAACACCCACTAGAAGTAATATCTGTTGAAATTCTAACTTCTAAACTGTTGCCATTTCTTAAGTATTTACTCAGATTTCTGAGACCTATATTTTGGAGTTTAAGACCATGAGAGCTAGGCTCATGCCCATAATCTCGGTACTTTGGGAGGCCTAAGCGAGAGGATCCCTTAAGCTCAGAAGTTTAAGACCAGCCTTGGCAACATAGTGAGACCCCCCTGTGTCTGAAAAAAAAAAAAAAAAAAAAAGGACCATGAGGACTTTGGTGCTTCTTACGCAATGGATTCTGCCTCACTAACCACCAGGTTCCTGCAGGTTGATTTGGAGAAAGATAAACGAGAGGCTTGATAAGTCTCAAATGACAGCTTGTCCTTGCTACTTGGTTTGGCCACTAATTCTTTCCTTGCAATTGGCTTTTTTTTTTTTTTTTTTTTTTGAGACAGAGTCTATCTTCCAGGCTAGAGTGCAGTGGCGCGATCTTGGCTCACTGCAACCTCCATCTCCCAGGTCCAAGCAATTCTCCTGCCTCAAACTCCTGAGTAGCTGGTACTACAGGCGTGCAACGCCATGCCCAGCTAATTTTTATATTTTTTAAAAGTAAAGATGGGATTTCACCGTGTTGGCCAGGCTAGTCTTGAACTCCTGACCTCAAGACATCCACCCGCCTCAGCCTCCCAAAGTGCAGGGATTACAAGCATGAACCACTGTGCCTGGCCCCTTGCAATTGCTTTTATGCAATCAAGGTATCTTGTCAGCACCAGGAAACAATTATATATAGAGAGAATTGTTGTGTGCTTGATCTTTTCCCCATCCGTATAAATATAACTTAAAAAGGATATTCCATAAATTATTCAGATCTTAGAAAAAAAGTTAAAATCACAGGGATATATGTTGAAATGATGTTATTAATAGTAAAAGACTGGAAACAATCTAAATGTCTAACTATAGGGTACTAGTTAAATAAAGTTTAGAACATTCAGATAATAGAATAAGGCCAACAAATAAATGAGAAAACTCTTTATGTACTGATAAGTATGATCTCTGAGATAAATTATAAAGAAGAAAAGGTTTAGAGCAGTGTATATAGTCTTCTACCATTTGTATCAAAATGGGGAAAAGAATGCATTTATGTATCTGCTGGATATGTATAAAATGTATTGGAAAATGTAATCTATTAGGTCACCTCAAAGCAGGAGAACAGATTGGCTGCAGATAGAGGTGGAAAAACAATGAGGTGCAAGAAGCTGAGGCAACAAGTACCCATGCCTACTTAGCTTTTGTTAAGCTCTGCCAGTGTCTAAACTGGGTTGTCAAAATTGTTAAGGAACTCAAAAATCCTTAGTGTGATGATATAAGCTGAAGCTAATTTAGGCTTATCTTCACAATTTAGTAACTAGGTAAGAAAAAAATGGGCTGAATCCTTACAAGACCCTTTTTTCCTTGGCTCCCCTACTTCAGTCTTCACCAGTATTTTTATAATGAAGAAGCAGGGACCCCTTTGTTTCAAATGAGACAACGAATGTAAAGTGTTTGGAGCAGTGCCTGGCACATAGCAGGATGTATCCAGTAAGCAGTACCTATAATTACAACTGCAGATGATGCACGGATGAGGTGGGAGGAAAGGGAGGACACTTAAAACCAATGCCCTGAGAATGTCAGTATTTTCAGTTATTGCAAAAACAGGTTTGCACCGTTCTGGATGGATATGTAACAATAACTGTATTACACCATTTTACTCTGGGAATTTATCCTCATAACCTAAGGATTTGCACTGAGACGCAGCTTCAAATAATGTTCAACGAAACGCTGCTTATAACAGTAAAACATTAGAAACTATCTAAAATATATAATGGGGGTTTGCATGAGCAAACTGTAGAATACTATACTGGTATTAAGAATACGAAACTCCAAGTTAGAAAGTATGGAAAAAGAGACAAATTGCTGAATTTTTTAAGGATTCTTTTAATAATATATAAAATATTTGGAGATTGTTACCTATAAAATAGAATATGACTGTTGTGCTCTTCAGAAGTATAAATGCTAATTTTCCCACTTCAAATGATGGATGTTTTGGCTCAAGAAAGAATGAGCATCTTCATAATAATTGTTACTTGCTTAAATAATGGGGTGGAGAAATTGGTTTGAGAGCTCTTGCTGGACCAATACCTGGTTTCTTCTGGTGAACCCAGACAGATAGCCTACCTTTGTGATATTTTTCTCTTCTGAATAATAATAAGCATGAAATATCATTCCTTTGTTAGCTCTAACTGATTTTTCATTAATTGATTGGATAAGGTTGGACATAAAATGAATGAATAAGATTTGTGGCAAATTTGTAGCTTTGCATTAACTTTAGCTTCTGTCACTTTGAAGCTCTTTAGTACATTGATTAGTAGAATACAGAATTGATAAAAAAAAAACAACAACAAAAAAAAAAACCTTAGCCTTCCATTCTCTGTATCTTCTTTGTTTCTTTAAAGACTTGTTGGTTCCTTTTTTTTTTTTTTTTTTTTTTTTGAGACAGGGTCTCACTCTGTTGCCCAGGCTGGAGTGCAGTGGTGCGATCTTGGCTCACTGCAGCCTCTACCTCCCGGGTTCAAGCAATTCTCCTGCCTCAGCCTCCTGAGTAGCTGGGACTATAGGCGCACACCGCCACGCCCAGCTAATTTTTGTATTTTTAGTAGAGACGGGGTTTCACCATGTTGGCCAGGATAGTCTTGATCTCCTGACCTCATGATCTGCCCACCTCAGCCTCCCAAAGTGCTGGGATTACAAGCAGGAGCCACCGTGCCTGGCTGAACCAATACTTTTTTGTTTGTTTGTTTGTTTTTCACAAATAAGACTTTTTATTTGCCACTATTATAAGTCTGAACTTTAAACAGATTCTTGGACTGGTGGTTCATATCCATCAGCTCGTTCAACATTAGCACCTGTCTCATCCCCAGTGGCTTTTCCAGAACTACTGCCTTCACCATGAAGCTCCATGAGTTTTCCCAATTCAAACTTGGGCTCCTTCAGCATTTTTACTTTTCTAACGAAGACATCATGGAGAGGATAAATAGATTGGCAAGCCTTTTCTATGTCTTTTCCAATGCTGTCTGGAATCAGTTTATTGACCACTTCTTTCAAGTCATTTGCCTGCACCTCTCGGGTCATGATTTCCATCGTCTTCTTCCGGATTTGGCGGACCTGTTGGTGCTGAGCATAAGAGGTCTTCCGTATCTGATTGATGGTTTTTTTGGTAAAACCAACACAGAACAGACGAAGCAAGCAACCATCGGTAGTCTTGACATCAACATGAGCTTCAATCATTGTCTGCCATATTTTGACCATGGAGCACATTTTGTCACGGGTAAGATCCATGCCATGGAAGTTAGTCAGGCAGTTTTTGCCCTGAACATCTTCAGTAATTAGCTTGAATTTCCTAAATGCAACTTCATCATTCTGCAAATCAGCAAGACTAACTTCAAACACTCGACCCTTGAGGCCATCAGATGCAATTTTGGTTCCTTGGGTCCTGGTGACTAGCGTCTTTCCAGTATTTCTTATATTGAACATAGCGGATGCTTTCACATCATACCAATCTTTCTTAGAAAATGGATCAACCACTTTCTTCTTGGCTCCCTTTTTGCCGCCTTTCATAAGGCGCTTATTCTTGCCAACCGCCATGGTGCTGCTCAGAGAGCCAAAAGGGCTTGTTTGTTTGTTTTTCAGACGGAGTCTTACTCTGACACCCAGGCTGGAGTGCAGTGGCATGATCTCAGCTCACTGCAAACTCTGCCTTCCGGTTGCGGACTATTCTCCTGCCTCAGCCTCCTGAGTAGCTGGGACTACACGTGTGCGCCACCACATCTGGCTAATTTTTGTATTATTAGTAGAGTCGGGGTTTCAACATACTGACCAAACTGGTCTTGAACTCCTGACCTCGTGATCCACCCGCCTCAGCTTCCCAAAGTGTTGCCATTACAGGCTTGAGCCACTGTGCCCGGCCAAACCAATACTTTTTAAAAAAGAAATCAGATAGAAATATGGAAACAAAAACACATCGTTCACTTCTCATTTACGGAGAGTTGTGTTTCCCACTATAGCATTATCCAGACCTCTCTGATGTGTTAAGGTAGGTTAGTCCGTGGTCCAGTTCCTTTTACAAATCATTTTTAGAGTTCCTCCTGACTAGCTTATCATTTCTAAGTTGTAAGAATGACTCTGCCACTGTTTTCTATGGGCATAAGGCAATAATGTGCACATGAAATGCAGAATTCATCGTGGCTCTATTGCTGTGGTAGTGTTCTATTTAATAATTGCAGAGGACTTGTGCCAGTATAGCTTCTGTGCCCACTTCGGTATTTTAGGAAGTGAAGAGGTAGCATTTCTAGAACTGGAATGAGTTAAGATATGGTAGCCCCTTGCAGGACCAAAAACAGTGTCTACCCTGCTTTTTGAAGGTGTTTATTTAAGCAAGAGTAACAGGATTCTGTACTATAGTGAATGTAGTTTTATTGGAATGAATCGTTACTATTCTTAATGTGTTATTGTATTCTCTTTTCTTACAGGGGCCAGATCATCAAACAATTTTATTTAATCATGGTGCAGTTCAGAATATTGCTCACCTACTAACCTCACTGTCCTACAAAGTAAGATGTTAAAAATTGTGGCCAGATTTTTATACCTTGTTTGTGATTTCTAGAAAGAGACCCACATATTTTTATTGCTTCTTTGATAATTGTGATCAAAAGTAGTATTTTATAAGTAAAATGTTATAGGCTTTAGAATATTCTTTAAAACAGAAAAAAAACTGCCCTTGCATCTCTATTTTTTTAGTATATGGTTATACCATGAGTTCTTACTAATTTGCACCAATTAAATAGATTTCAAATCTTTTTTGGGTAGGTACCAGTGCCATAATGCCTTGAAGTATAGAAGCAGTGGGTTTCTATATCAAGAAAGACTTTGGATTTTATATTTGAGACCTTTATTTAGCCGCAGTGTCTCAGACTTAGCATATACCCACACAAACATCAACATTTAAAATGTGTTATGTTTTGTATTTTGAGTTAAAAAGTAAGGTGTTTTCAGACTTATTTAAATTTACTTTATTGTCTTTTATATATAAAAGTATGCAGGGTCGTAATATAGTACCAGGTGTTGAGTTAAAAC
Organism: Sapajus apella; assembly: GCF_009761245.1. Classification (NCBI taxonomy): domain Eukaryota; kingdom Metazoa; phylum Chordata; class Mammalia; order Primates; family Cebidae; genus Sapajus; species Sapajus apella. The sequence continues at coordinate 28,483,881 of NW_022436944.1, read as the reverse complement.
CTTGGCCATTCATTGTTGTCCATCTACAAGTTGTAGCCAAAGTTGGGACATAGTCCTTATTGTGTCACATTACAGTTGGGTATTGTAGGAGTTTCTTGCAGAGCAGGGAAGCAGTCATGTTTGTCTTCTGTCCTCTTGCAGTGACTCCCTTCTACTCTTTTAGTCTTTAAATTTATTTCAGGTAGGACCTGCTAATGTGTGTGTTTTCCTTAACTCAGCTATCTAGTTTAATCTTGGTAAAGAGCTCATAAGGATAGAAATGGTGAGTGAAGCTAACTTCAAACTAGCTGGAGGCAGGGGAAAGAAACATGTACTGAGAGCTACTTCCTCTGTCCTGTGCTATGCAGAGGCTAAACCAGTCAGCCCTTGCACATCAAGAAACAGTTGTTTGGGTGGCTATTTATTGTTCCTTTACTTCACCTCCTTTGGCTTCATGAATTCCCCCAGCTCTTCCATTTCTCCTATCTTTTCTGCACTAGACTTCCTTATTTACTATTATGATTTGAAAAACCTACAGGTTGTGGAAAGGGGACTAGTCTGGTGACATTACTTTCTGCCAAGGTTTGGTATATTGCCAAAGTGCCATTAATATAGTCTGTGTTCCTCCTGTGCACTAATATATACTAGTGCTGCAGAGCATTGCCTAGATGAGGGGCAGGGCATCTTCATACCCCAGCTACCTATCTGGTGAGTGCTTGTCAACCTCATGTTCCACATTAAAACATCATGTGTAGACTTAGGCTTAGAAATGAAGATGAGGTTAGTAAAAGCTGAAAAGAATAAAAAATAACAGATCACTTAGGAGCTTCTGAAAATTGTAAAGCATATTATATATGGTTAAGAGATTGGACCCTTGGTATTGTCCCAAACCAGTAACCTAGTTTTGAGGAATAGTAGCACAATTCATGGGTGTTTTCAAAGTTAGTTTAGTGCATCTCAAATTTATTATAACATTGTTTCCTCTCCTTCTGTTCCCTTTCTCCATCCCATGCATAAGAATAGTTTATTTATTTATTTATTGCCTTGAAAGTCACTTGGTAATTAATTGATACTAAGTTCTCTTGTTCTTTTTATCTTACCAACTGTATTTTGTACAGTGCTCTTTTAACTTTGGGGATTTATCTGGTTAAATTTAAATTGCTACTTCCTCATTGGTTTTTTTTTTTTTCTGTTACTTCAAAATTAATTTTAACTTTTATAATTAATTTTAACTTACTGTACTCTTCAGATATACTGGTGTTATAGTTATTTCTTTGAGGCCTGTTATTATTTTAAGCAGATTTACATAATTTTTTTAGAAGAGTTTAGATTCTGAGACATTAAAATTTGCATTTGCAAAATTAAAATAAACACATTTTTTGTTTGTTTGTTCATTTATTTTTACAGGTTCGAATGCAAGCACTGAAATGTTTCTCAGTTTTAGCTTTTGAAAACCCCCAGGTATCGATGACCCTGGTAAATGGTAGGCTGGATCTTTCAGTGGCACCTACATGATTTAATTGATGAACTTTGTAGATTTAAAGAATTTCCTTAATGATTGTTTGTTTTATTTCTAGTTTTGGTTGATGGAGAATTGTTACCACAGATTTTTGTGAAGATGTTACAGAGGGATAAGCCTATTGAGATGCAGCTCACATCAGCAAAATGGTAAAAATCAGGACAATGTGGGAAGAAAAAGTGTTTATCAATATCTTAGAGTATTTTTGGACAGCCAAATTTGCTTGCTCCCAATCCCCATTTTATTTGGGGAGTTTGAAATTTGAAAGTCATGGAGCTGTTCCACATTTTCTTAAATGGATATGAGTTTTTTAGACTCAGCTTATTACTAGTAGTATGCAAAACAGGAACTCTCGTATAATATCTGAGATGGTCTTCAGAAAATTACTTTATTACATCCTCAAGCTACTGTTGTTGTACTTCAGTTGAAATAATACTGAATTAGATTAGATTAAACCAGCTATACTATGCTAAGTATTAAGCCAGGTAAATACAAAGATACAGAAATACGGAGTAAGAATTTATTGAAGTTGATAACCAAGGGATGATTTCAGAGAATGTGGCTTCCCCATCTTTCAAGGAAAAAAAAAACACACACACAAAATTCTCATAAAATTGTGATGGTTTGTAAGATATTTATGCAAAGTTATTATTATTATTATTATTATTTTGAGATGGAGTCTTGCTCTGTTGCCCAGGCTAGAGTGCAGTGGCCCGATCTCAGCTCACTGCAACCTCCACCTCCCAGGTTCAAGCAAGTCTCCTGCCTCAGCCTCCTGAATAGCTGGGATTACAGGTACACGCTACCACGCCTGGCTAATTTTTGTATTTTTAGTAGAGACAGGGTTTCACCATGTCGGTCAGGCTGGTCTCAAACTCCTGACCTTGTGATCCACCCATCTCGGCCTCCCAAAGTGCTGGGATTACAGGCATCAGCTACTGCACCTGGCCACAAAGTTTTTATTAGCAGAATTTCTGGCTCATATGAGCATTCAGTGCATGTTCTGTAATTATCAATATATGAATGGATGTGTGGAGCACTTGTGTAGGGGCCTATGCTAAGTATTTAAGAAGCTGTGGTTCTAATATTTTGGTGAGAATTTTGAATTTTCTTTCAATTATTCATGTATCATAATTGTTTGGTTTTTGTTTATTTGTATTTTTTGTTTGCTTGCTTTTTGTCTTTAAAACTGAGCATTTGCCTCTGTCAGTAAAGTAATATCCTCAAGTAAATGGTTTCAGAAAAACAATATGGTAACAAGCCTCAAGATAATAACAGCTACAAATATTTCAGCCCTCTGCAGTATAAGTAAAATAATTTTACCTATTTGTTTATAACTTTCTGTAGAAGCCAAACATGAGATGTTATTTTTTTCCCTATCTTGCTAAAGGAATGTAATCAAAAGGAAATTTATTAATTTATGTATCTGAAGTGCTTAATGTTCAGTGGCTGCCTAGGGAATACAAATTAATTATATTCTTATTCAAAGGCAGCTTATAATTATGATAAGTTATTTTTCCGTAGAACCAAATTATTGACTCATTCCCAAAGCCACTGCTGTTAACCTCTCAATTTTTCATTTCTGATGGGTAGTTGTGTTAGAGGTTAAATGCCTCTTCTGTGATACTTCTACTGCATTTGGAGTTAGAATACTCCAGCTTAACTTCATTTAAACTGAGATAATATGTTAATCTTATGTTTTACTTTGAACATTTTTCCCTTTTTATTATGGAAAATTCTAAAGTATGAATGGGCCCAACACCTAGCTTCAAAATGTATCCACTCATTAGGTTATTTATTTTTAAAACTATTTGGTAGGTTTTGGTTTTGGTTTGGGTTTTGGTTTTTTAAATATCTGACTTACCATCTGTATTTGTCAGTTATCTTTGATGGTTAAATTAACTGAACCTCCTTGTCAAAATCTTCTCCCTCAAGATAAGTGATATTATTTGGTTTTAATTTTTTTTATGAAATCTTAAAGACAAGTAATTTTTCATTTAAAGCTTTAAACCCCAAGCAAAAACTTATTTTCTGCTGTCTTATTCCAGTTTAACTTACATGTGTAGAGCTGGAGCAATTCGGACAGATGATAACTGTATTGTATTAAAGGTAAGCTAGTTAATTATCTTTAAAATGTAAAAATTATTCAGTTATGTGTTAAATATCAGTATCGATACTTATATTTCATTTTACACATTTGTCATTATTGTATGTGTGCATGACATAGAATAATATTAAAAGACCATGCTTTCTTTTCAGTGGATGTCATATAGTTTTTAAAAATTGATTTTAGATGTGTTTTGAAAATCAACATGAAATAATTGTCTTATTGTCACAGCCTTTTCATTTTATGGTAATTAGGAGGATGTGGAAATTGTAAAAATGTGTACAATTCAGGTGAAATAGAAATATATTTCATTCTTGTCATTAAATTTGTATTACAGTTTTAGAGGCAGACAATTTACCACTTTTGCAGAAAAAGACTTTATATCACTCTCATAGCTGATAATCAAAAGACATGCTGAGAGAGAATAAGTAGGTAACACATGAAAACAAGAATTTTCATTGTGATATGTCAAATGCCACTCGAACTTTGAAAAACCTAGAAAAAAGACCAGTCCTAAAAGTCCTAAAACCTGCATTCTGGTTTTAGCACTCCCACCACGGACTGGCTGGACATCCTTTATTCTTTTGATGCCTCGGACTGTGGATTTTGAAAACTAAAACAATAATTCCTGCTCATCTATGCCACAAGGTTATTGTGAGGAAAAAAATGTGTTAAATACATTAAAATGTCTTATTAGCTATAAAAATTAAGTATAAATAAATTGAACATGTCTTTTTAGATATGAGATCTCACATTATCATTGTTCAAAAGGTGATCCCAAGGATAAAAGAGCATGAAGAAAATTAATATTTGCTGTAGTCTTTGGGGAAGAGAATTAATTTAATGAGATCTGAGGACCCCCTAAGTAAACAACTCTCCATAGGGTGCCATGGACTTCCATGACAATTATCTTGGTTTCTTTAATTCTCTAACCTTCCTCTTTTTTGCATTGGCAAAATGTTAATAGATAATTCTTCACGTGGTAGTCATGAGCATTAAATTAAATAATTCATGAATTTATGGTATCAATAAATGTTAGTAACTAGTAATGTTAGGGAAAAAAGAATAGGGCCTTCTCCTTGGAAACCTAGGGTTGAAGTGTAAAGCTTCTACTAGCCTAACAGGAAATCAGTAGTGAACAATAAAGTGCCAAACTCTATGGTAAAATATATAATAGGAACTTATTGTATGTAAAAGAGCAAAGCACAGTTAGTTACCTGCAGTATTTGAGGAACACTTTCTATAATTGTAACATTTCAGTTCCTACTTCCACATTGTCCTTTCAAGTGAATTCATCAGGCTTAGACACAGTAAACGTCTGGAATATTTTTATTGAGAACCTAACGTAGATAAGTTACCAAAACCAGTGCCAAGATTTTTGAAGGATCTCAGAAGTAAAATTGGACTAGTAGATACCACTGCTAATTCCAGCAAGCTCTTGGAAAAACCTAGCACCTGTGAATGGTACATTTCACTTGCATTATAGTAGAACTGGTGGAATATGAGTAATGGTAAGATCACTGCAGGGTTTTTTTTGTTTGTTTGTTTTTTGAGACGGAGTCTTGCACTGTCACCAAGGCTGTAGTGCAGAGGCGTGATCTTGGCTTACTGCTGTCTCCACCTCCTGGGTTCAAGCAATTCTCCTGCCTCAGCCTCCTGAGTAGCTAGGACTACAAGTGTGTGCCACCACACTCAGCTAATTTTTTTGTATTTTTAGTAGAGATGGGGTTTCACCATGTTGGCCAGGATGGTGTCAATCTTCTGACCTTGTGATCTGTCCGCCTCGGCCTCCCAAAGTGCTGGGATTACAGGTGTGAGCGACTGCACCCAGCCGATCACTGCAGTTTTAAAGCTGTATTTTGTTTTGGCAACTGTGATATGAATCTCTAAAACATAAACCATATTACTCACTAATGAAAATATAGCATACTTTTTCTAAGGCAAAATCGTTTGTGATTAAATTGCTGGATCTCTTTTAGGTAAATCAGAAGATAGATGGAGCAGAACCATCACACATGATTTGTTAGGGATTCTTAAATGTCTTTTACAAAGCTGTACAATAAAACTTGTCTTATCAGCCCCAAAAGCCTAATTAGAATTTGTATTAATATACTTTGATGTGTGAATAGAGTTTAGTGTACCAGTACAAATGATTAATTGGTACTGAATTTTGCTTGTTTTTGCATTTTAAAAAATATTTTATTCTCTGGAAGTCAGTAAAGGAAATACTTGATCACAAACATTACTCCTGATAAAAGTTATTGAGTTGATTCAGTCACTATATGCTTAAGCTTTTACCTGTACCAAAAAGCAAATAATCTCACTACCTTTCAGACATTACCTTGTTTGGTTCGAATGTGCAGTAAGGAGAGATTGCTAGAGGAGAGAGTTGAAGGAGCCGAGACACTTGCCTATCTGATTGAACCAGATGTTGAGCTACAGAGAATCGCTAGCATAACGGATCACCTCATTGCTATGCTTGCTGATTATTTCAAGTATCCCAGCTCTGTGAGTGCCATCACTGATATTAAAAGGGTATGTTCTCTTCCTTTCTTAGCAGCTCAAAGGAGATTTTTATAAAGTTTTTCTTACTGTTCACAATTTTGAACCAATTGATAACTACAGCTCAAAGCCCTTTTAAATAAAGGATCTTTTATCTTTGCTAACGTAGATAATATTGCTTTGTGAGTTTTTGAATCCAAGTTGAATAATGTTTATTGTGAGAAAGTTTTTACTGAGCAGATAAGCAGTAAAGAAAATTACATCCTGCTGGGCATGGTGGGATGTACCTGTAGTCCCAGCTACTCGGGAGGCTGGGGTGGGAGGATCAGCCGAGGAGTTCTGGCCTATGTCAATCAGGCGTCCACACTAAGTTCGACATCAATATGGTGACCTCCCGGGAGCGGGGAACCACCAGGTTGCCTAAGGAGGGGTGATCCGGCCCAGGTCGGAAACGCAGCAGGTCAAAACTCCCATGCTGATCAGTAGTGGGATCATGCCTGTGAATAGCCACTGCACTCCAGCCCAGCAGCATAGCAAGACCATGTCTCTTAAAAAAAAAAAGAGAAAATTGCATCCTAACTCCCAACTAAACGTCAAAAGTAGTTGATTCTCCAAGCTAGGTATTGACATAACTGTATAATCTTATTCATGGTCACAGAATCCTCTGTTGTTTTATTCTTATTCTTTAGGTCAGGAGTAATCTTTTGTTACAGGAGACTAAGTTGTCCCATGTTACTTTTTGCCACAGTCTTTCTGTTTTGTTACTATTCCCTATCTTCTCTTTTTTCCAGTTTCATACTGTGCTTTGGGCCCATATGTGACAGGCTAAAATATCATTTAATCTCAAATATGGGAACATCAGGGGCCAAATTGTGCTTTTCCTGAAAACCTAAGTTCCTTAGAATAGGTAGATATTTCCTTTGACTTGTTGCATCCAGCCTGTTTGCCATATCCATTTCTCTAAGCATAGGAGAGGAACATTCTATAAGAGAAAAATTATTCAAGGAAGTCATGGTAGAGAAAGCATTACCTCTTAATTAGTAGCCAGTACTGTTTCATGAATGTAACTATATTTTTCATGCCAGTGGTTCCAATGGTAACTGTTTTCCTTTTGACTTCTCCCTCATGCTTTTGAGTTTCAGAAAGCCTCATCTGGTAGGCAGTTGTTCATTTGGCCTTTAACATTGAAAATAAAGCAAACTATTAAGGGAATATCTTTACTCTGTGTTAAGAAGGGCATAAAATAACCTTCATTGGTATTTCCATTAGTATGTACTCTACCCTCTGGGTATTAATCTTATGTGTCTGCCCTTCTTTCAGTAGTGGTGTTTTTTTCAGTAGAAGTGATGGATTACATACATTTAACCAGTTGCCTTGTCTGTTTTCCTTCTGGTCATTTGTTCACACTGACACTGTATTATTAATACAAAAATACATGAGCAACTTTTAACTACTGCCTCATGAACACTCTGAGTCAACCATCCCAGGAAGGCAAATAAAATGTTTTAATGGCCATGAGAGTAAGGAACCATTGTTTTATGAACATGTAGCCTATGCATATGCAAATCATTTAACTAATACGTAGATTATCCCTTCTGTTAGTTTTTCCATTTCATTTCCATCAGAGTAAAACTGTAACAACAATAATCCTTAAAAATGATTTCCTTGGCCAGGCGTGGTAGCTCATGTCTGGAATCCCAGCACTTTTGGGAGGCCAAGATGGGTGGATTACAAGGTCAGGAGTTCAAGACCAGCCTGGCCAAGACGGTGAAACCCTGTCTCTACTAAAAATACAAGAATTAGCCGGACATGGTCGCACATGCCCGTAACTCCAGCTACTCGGGAGGCTGAGGCAGAGAACTACTTAAACTGGGAGGTGGAGTTTGCAGTGAGCCAAGATCGTGCCACTGTACTCCATCCTGGGTGACAGAGCGATACACTGTCTCAAAAAAAAAAAAAAAAAAGACTTCCTTATACCAAACTTGAGTAATAGTTTGTTTTGTCAACTTTATTTTTGATGATGCATTATCCAAAGGTTTCTGACCCCAAAAGTATGGACACTAGACCCATAAAGAGAAAATTTCACATTAATAAATTTGTGATTTTCATGATACATTAGTTCAAGTCAGTATTATCATATCTTAATTTATGACTAGAATGTAGTTAAGACTTTAAGAGCAGATACTTTCAGAACTTACCAAATGAGTGTTCTGTATTAGGAAGTTCTTCCTATAATTCATCAGCGTCTGCTTTGAACAGAAGTTTTGGAACTGTTAAGAATTGCCTCCAGAGAGCCACCCCAAATTATATATATATTTGTAAAATATATATATTGTCTTTTGCTTTTTGTGGAGTTTTTTGTTACCCACATTATATTACCCCACTGGATTTCTCCATCTTCACACACAGTCAGTGACAACTAAAATTCTCATCGTTGATCAAGCTGTACCACTGTTGGTGTTTTCTAGCTAATAATACCAGTTAGCTCTTTAGAAAGTTTCACAAAGGAGTCTCAGAATGTTATGAATAACACCTGCATTACTGGATGAGTGAACCTTTTGAAAGTAACTTTGGGAAAAGTGGTACTCATTTGGATGATTACATTATTGGTAGACTTTGTATAGTTACTTGATGATAGTCATTGAAAGTATCCTGAAAATAAGCTTCTGTTTTTATTTTACAGTATTTTGGTGATAGATCAAGTTTATAGAAGAGCTGATAATTAGCCAGTTATGCATGTATAAAGATAGCATTAATTGCTTCATGCTGATAATTTTGATAATATTCTTGAAAGAAAAAAAAACCATAGTATATGGTTTGTTAAGGGTTTTCACAATGGGTTCCCTGTTTCTAAATGCTTTTAAAATGCCCAAATTAGGCCAGCTCTACTCTTAATGTTTGAGAAAATTAAGGAAAACCTCCTAAAGACATTGTTGCAGTATCACTCAGGCTATATCAGCTGTAGTCTGGGGCTAGAGAAGTCTAGGTGTGCGTTCTTTTTGAGGAGAACATTTCAAAGAGCTCCTGCAAGCAAGCATTAGTGCCACTAAAGCTACCATTTAGGAACACTGAATTTTTAGGAGTCAGAGATTCACAATGGTTTTTCATATATCAGTGTCAAGTGTAGTGTTCACTTTTAGATAAAAGCATACTGTGTGCATTTTAGGCCACATTGATACAGACACTACAAGGTCTCAGTTCTATGTGAACAGAATCCAAAAATAACTGGGAAATGTAGTTAATGACTGGGAAATTCACTAAAATCTAAAAGTTGTTAACTTTTTTTTTCTTCAACTCAGTTAATGTTATTGAAAGTTTAATTAATGGATTGAGTTGGAACGTATCCTTTTTTCCCCCATAGCTTGATCATGATTTAAAACATGCTCATGAACTCCGCCAGGCTGCATTCAAGCTCTATGCCTCTCTCGGAGCAAATGATGAAGACATCCGGAAGAAGGTGAGTCTGGGAGAGGGGCGTCCCCCAGTCCTGACAGCCAGCAGGCAGGGAGTGACGTCAACCTGAAAGTCGTGGTGAAGAGCACTAACAGTGACTGTTTGAATATAATAAAGCAGAGTGACTAAAGGCATAATTGAAGAATGAATGGGACCCGGATTTGGGGGGTTGTTTGTTTTTAGAACATAGAGTGGCATGGCCGTGCTGGAATGACAAATAACTGGCGTGCTTTTTTTGTGTGTCATTAATATGAATTATTATGTTGCACATTTTTGCATGTGTTCTGATAAAAATCAATTCTAGCACTGTGAAGCTTCAGACACCTTGAAAGTCCTAACATTAGAATTGTAAATGTTATTTATGGAAATACCTTCTAATGCTATTGAGAAATTCAAATCTCTATTGTATATTGTTCTTTGATATGTGGCTTAGTTTTATGTTTTGATTTTTTTTTTTTTTTTGCTACTGTGCAAGTTTAATGTGAATAAAATCTTTGTGGAATGATGATTTTATGTTTAGTGAGTGGTCATCTGAATTTTCCAGCTCCCCAAAAAATGTATGCACTGCTATAGCACCCTTTTGTTACTAAAGCCTAGTTTAACACTGAACTCATGTTCTTGATAAGAATACTTCTAGGTGAGGAGTATAGTGGTAACTAAGCTCTGACCTGGCTCCCTCCACAAACCAAAAAGCTGGAACTTAACCACTCAGAAACACGTATAACCTAATAAATTCTACACAAGGCCTTCAGGACCATCAGAGAGTAAAACCACATGTTCTGTCTTGAGGAGCCATAGCAGAAAGAGCAAATTGGTTATTATTTGCTAAATCTCCCCATCTGTGTTATTATTTTAAGGAGCACTGTGAGAGAAATCACAAAGTATTAGAGTTTACCATGATTCAGAGAAGTACTTGAGGCCTGTAGAAAGAGGAGTATGGAACAACCTTACATTTGTTGAAATAACTTGAAAAATGAATCATTTCTTGAAGAAACTGAAGTAATAGCAATAAGATTTGATGTGTGAGTAGCTTTGATTTAAAATCAATGCAAAAAGCACAATAATAAATTGAATGTTTCCATGTGCTTCACTTTAGTTCAGTTAACAAGATGTTTTGACTTGAATGTTTTTAGTACATCCTTATGAATATCATTTTTGATACACCTAAGTTTTCATTTATAAACTGATTTCAAGACAAACATACTAGTGATATGATATATGATTTGTGGATGTTGGCGCTGATGTTCAGTTTAGGTAGGTGGTGTATTGCAAGGGGAGATGCTTTTATAACAGTAGATTTAAACATTGTTTAAAAATTGGTCTGTATAACTTAAATACACAGTTATTTGGATTTGGATAGTTATTAGGGGCCATTAGACACAGGAGAAGTATTTTACCCATTCTTACAGCTCTAAAAAGCCATCTCATGGACTGATAGGGAGATAGATAGATGGACTACAATGGGAAATAGGATATCCATTTGTGCTTCTTTGTACTTTTTTGTTAATAAACCATTGTTTTGGAATTAATGACTTAATTTGTGATATCATGTTCTAGAAATACTTGCAACATGACAGTCTAATCAGTAGTCTATTAAAACTTGTATTCATAATGTGTATAATTTCCTGGTAAGGCTAACTACTGATCGTTTCTGTAGAAAGATGACAAATAAAGAAAAAGTTATAATTATTAATCATAGTTTTTTTGTGTGGTAAAGCAAAGATTACTGTGATATTATGTAATGGGGATTATATAGCATTTTTAGGAAGATATTTAATTTCTGGGAAAATTAAGTGTTTGGTTAATTTATAGTTCATAGTAACTACTAAAGAGAGAAATTGTAAAATGGAAACTATAATTTTGTGATAAAATCTGCTTGAAGACTGGCCATAGGAGTGGAAAATTTTTATTTTCAGTGTATAAAACATGATAAATGTTAACACTTTTCTTTTGAGTGCATTTCTATTTCTTTTTTTGTTGTTGTTGAAATAATTATTTGGATAGATTTTTATTTACTTTCTCCATGAAATATTTATTTCTTGTTTACTTACACTTATGTCTTATGAACTTGATTGTATTTTTTGTGTAGATCCTTAAAGTACAATGTTTATTGTTTGATTTTTTTTAAATGCAATATTTATGATTGCCAAGATGGAATTTCAGTTAACCAAGTCACTGAGTGGAGAAACTGAGTGAATGAGTGGAGAATCTCTGAAAGAAATTTAAAGGACTGTAGGTCTACTTCCCCCTGTCCCTACTTCTCCCCCTCAAAAAGCAGCAAAAAGTTTGTTTCAGGAAAAAAAAGTTCAGTTGGTCTGCCATTTAAATTAAAATTGGGAACATAATTCAATACATTTAGTAAATAATATATATCCTAGTGCCCTGTTGATGGCCACTTAAGGAAAGGAGGCAGAATGAAGTAGAGACAATGAGAGTTATACACAGTGGTAAAGGAGAGGGACACCATCCTCTCTTCATAGAATTGTGTCTCTCTTACTGCTTCTAAAGACTTCTAAAGGTCTGTTGTGTTTTCATTTCTTGATACCTTCTCTTTGAGCCAGACAAAATTAAGCTGGAGATGGAATGTGACCTGTAGATCGGAGATTTACCACCCCTGCTTTGAAGCAGTGTTGGTGTATTCCCACCAAAATAAAACCAACTATATATATGGCATTCCCTGGAACTTAGTAAGCACTCAAGAAATATTTGTTGAATAAATATATAAATGAAAATGCAGAAATCATACACAGAGTGATATTTTCTTTAATTTGTTTGGATCTTTATATATCCTGTGTGGAGCAAAATTGGTATTCTAATTCCAAACTTTGCATCCTTTATTACTCTATGGCATACTTGAAGATTTCTTAATTTATTGTGATGTCCTGTCAGCTAGAGTGAAGGAGGGTGGTGCTGGTGGAAAGAGTTCTGCAGGTGAGAGTGAAAAATACTGCCATTGGCTGTGACATGAAGAGGGAGAAGAAGCCCAAGAAAAGATGGAGGATCACTGAGCCTGGCAACAGTTGCAGCTGGCCATGTTAAATTTAGAAGAATTCAAATTACCCGTGATACCTGATCCTGACCCTGGATTTTGGTTAGAGAGAGTAAGTTAGGCATAGGCAAGAATTCAGAGCTTAGAGGAAAAAGGGTCTAGAACACATTAACAGTAACTGCGCGACAGCAATGCCAAGTAAAAATTAGCTCTCACCTCTGCCAAAGGGAAAATCTAGTTTGTAATGATAACCTTTAGCACATAGTAATGCTGATTAGCAAGCAGGAGTCCAAGTCCAGTTAATGGGACATTAAAAAGGGAAGAAGTTAAGATACGAAGCAAAATAGATCAACAAACTATTTCGAGTACTGGCATCCCTGGTCAGCGATTAAGTCACAAGAGGCAGGAGTGGCAAACAGTCCTTTAATTTTGAGATAGATTCTTTTATGACAAATAATTGCTGTTATGAAGACCATCACTTGATTAGGGCCTATTGATCACCAATTAGGTTAGAAGTTGAAAAAGGATTATCTCTTTTTTCCTCTCTTCAAGGAACTAGAACTTGTCAGAAATGTTAGTGAAAATTAAGGAAAATTAGAAGTGAAGTATAAATTAAAATTCAAGGGAATTGGTATACTAACCAGGATGTTGGTCTTAATTTTGACGAAAGTAAACAGATTAGCCCATGTTAAGTACTTATTGTAACCTTCATTCCCTGGGCATCTGACTAATGGAGCCTTCAAAAAAGCTTTCCTCTTAAATTTGAATACTTACATTTTAGCTGGAGATCTGTTTTGAGGAACTAGAATGTAAGCTCCATGAGGGCAGGGTTTATTTGTGTTTTGTTCATTAATGTATTCCCAGCATCTACAACACTGTCTTTGCATAGTTGACACTTAATAAATAATTGATGAATGAATGAATGAAGAAAATGAACACACAGACAAATGGATGAATGAGCCATAGTGCATTATTAAGCACCCATTATCTTATATGCTCCTGTCTTCGTTAGGAACTTTCCTAACCTCACTAGCAATTCTGTCTGTGTTTAAGGAAAGGAAATTTGAAATAGAGGAAATATACATCTGGTCATATAGTCAAAGGTTTCATTATTATACTTAATATAGAGAAAATGCAGGAAATTCCCATTTTTCAAGAGGCATGCAACCTTGAGGGCTTGTCTTCTACTTGCTTGGCTATAGACCAAAGAAAACATGTTTTATGGTATTGTACTTGCTTCATTTCAAAATAATTTTGACTATTTCTTAATTAGAAAATACAGTTTCTATCTTTCTAAATGTGTGACTTTTAAGAAAGTTTATAGCATTTGCAAGTGTGAATCTAGACCACATTTTCTAAGGATAAAAGTATGATTTGGTTTACAGAATTTACCTTTCAGGAATCAACCTATTAGTAAGGTTATATATACTGATATAAAATATTTTTCCAATTAGTGTCTGATTTTTAAGATCAGTTATTCAAATCTGCATTGACTGATTGAACTACCTACATTGTATAATATTGCCCATTGGGTAGAGGGGAGGAGTTAGACAGGAAGGGGTGAATAAAGATCAACAAGGTATAGCCGTAAAACTCAGCAGTTATAATAAAACCTCAGTAAGTCAGAGAAAAGTAAGGAATGACCAGTAAGAATTTGCTGAGGGCTCAGAGAAGTATTTAGAACCAATTAAAATAGACATGTTTATCCATGGAGCTATCCTTGAGTCAATTTGGAATTTAATAGCTCAATTTTTTGTTATTTTAAATGCTTTCTAAATGCTTTTCATTTTACATTTTCAAGAATTGAAAACATGAACTCTTAAGCTTTTGTTTCTTAAAGGAAAAAAATTGTCCAATCACAATGGCTTTATATGACATGTGAAGAAAGCCAAGAGTGAAATTTTTAATTTTTTTTTTTTTGAGAAGTATAGGCAGAAGAAAAAAAGGAAAGCAATGAAAAAGAATTTGTCTTCTATCCTTTTTCCTAGCAAAGGAAGTTATAACTGCAGTCATTGTAAATATGTGATTTAATGTACTTAAAATATTTAGCACAGTGTCTACCACATAATAGGTGCTCAATAAATGGAAGTGTTTCTTAGAATATCTAAGTAATTCATTGGAAGATTTAAAAAGTATATTTTTAAGCATATTAAAAGAAAAGATGACCAACATTGAAGGTGTAAATAAGAGGTTTGCAATCAAGAAAGTGATTTTATGCTATAAATTTCTAAAACTTTAAATTATTCCAGTAAAAGAAGTTATCTTTTAGAAACATAATCCCTTTCTGGAGAGTATTTTCTGATAACAAGATGTCTTTTTTGTTTGATAATTTTATTTTAAAATTTAAAATACTAATTTTTAAAACTATTATCATAGCATACCCTCCAAAATGTATTAATAATTAGTTAAAATCTTAGATAATAGATGTCTTAAGAAAAGTAAGGAGGCCAAAATCTATTTAACTTTGATCACCTAAGTATTACTGTTCATGGTTGTCATGGATGTCATTTCTTCAGAGTCATCATTCATATGAAACCATATCCCAAAAGTATATGTTCACATTTCGAACCAATGTAATTTTTTTCTGTATTTTCAATGCTGTAAGATTTTAAAGCGTATTTGTAAATTAGGTCACTCTTTCTTAATATATTCTGCTATCTCTAAAGATTGCTGGCTGGGCATGGTGGCTCACGCCTGTAATCATAGCACTTTAAGAGGCTTAGGCAGGAGGATTGCTTTAGCTCAGGAGTCAAGACCAGCCTTGGGCAACATGGCGAAACCCCATCTCTACAAAAAAAATACAAAAATTATCCAGGTGTGGTAGCACACGCCTGTGGTGCCAGCTACTTGGGAGGCTGAGGTGGGAGGTTCACTTGAGCCCAGAAGGTTGAGGCTGCAGTGAGCCATGATCACACCGTCACACTGCTGCACCACTGCACTCCAGCCTGGGTGACAGAGTAAGACTCTTGTCTCAAAAAAAAAAAAAAAAAAAAAATTGGTGAGCATGCATTCACTTTGAACATTTTTATTTATTACTAGTTGATCTTCTGGGTAACAATATAAATGTACTGTGAATTTATATTGTTAAATATTTTGCAAAGTTTAATGATTCTAAATGGTCATTAAAAGACACAGCATCAGAATTTTGTATTTGTCTCTACCATGAAATCAGGCAGATGCAAGGAATTATTTCTAAGCCTTAGCCTGCACATTGAAACAAACACCTTGTACATTTTGAAGGTTTTCCATAGTACCACAGAAGTAGCATCCTTCAGGACTTGGCTCTGCTACTGAATAGCAACAAATTCATTTGGAATTCGTAATTTCTTGCCTCAAACTTTGGTTAAGTTTTTAGTTATCTTCTTAAAGCAAATCCACCAAAGAATTTTATGTGAACCTTGCAACATTCATTCACAATGGTAAGTATTTTTAAAGAAATAACCCTGACAGGACCAGGTTTTGCCACTTGCCCACAATATTGAGACCTTTGGCCTTCAACATACTGAAAGAAGCAAACCTGGGAGTGATAATGCTATATACATAATAGAGGTATTTATAAAATAATGAATTTTTATTTCATAGTTTCATTAAATGGAGATATAAAATTGAGTGTTATACCATTTGTGGTATGTCCTTTGCTTAAGCCATTGAAAGTATGATGTACAAGTTGGTTGTTTTATTGTTTATTTTCTAGTTAAAAGACAGATGTTATATACACCAAGAAATGGGCTAAAATATCTTTATTAGATCTATAAATCTAAAATTTGTGACTTAGTTGGATTTTCAAGAAGATTATTTCAGGAAATGAATGAAATGTTTGGAATAATTAAATATTTATGGAATAGTAGACCTTGAAAAGATTAGGATTGTGATAAGAATTGGGGATTGTTGCTATACTCTTTCCTATGATTAAAATGCTAGCATAGGAATTGGTAAACTACAACCTGTGGATACTATTACCTGCATTAAAATTCTATAGCTTGCAAGATAAAAATGGTTTTTGCATTTTTTGATGGTTGGGGAAAAATTAAAAGAAGAATGTTTCCTGACACATATGAAAAGGAAATTAAACTCAAGTTTGTGTCCATAAGGTTATGTTGCTGTACGGCCTTGTTGGTTTATGTGTTGACTTTGACTGTTTTGTACTACCAAGGCAAGTTGAGTAGTTTGAGTAGTTGTGACAGAATTGTATGGCCCACAAAGTCTAAAATATTTACTGCGTGGCCTGAAAAAGTATGCCCACCCTGTGCTAATACTGCATAGCTAAGTAGAAACTCTCATAAACCATTTTGGTGAAATACCAAACTTCCCATATGCCTGTGTATACTGGCATATAGGAAGAAAGAGGTCCCTGACCAGAAGAGGGAGAAGCCAATTGTCAGACTTTCTGAGGAAAGACATTATCAGTTGTTGACAGTAGACATTGTCACAGGCTACTTTTCTACATACTGATTCCTTGTTGTAATGATTTGGGCATGTTACAGCCCCTAGAAAAATTAGATTAAAACTGTGGCTTTGGGTTATGATTAGAAATTCTATTGGGTTCTGTGTATTGGTTATTAGCAAGATTGCCTGAATAAGATTTTTCACTATGCTCGAGAGAAAAAAAAAAATCTAGTTCAATTATTAAGCAAATATCGATTAAGCCTTTGCTAAATATAAGGCGTTGTGTTAGGAGGTCTGGGGCATGCAAAAATCATATAATTCAGATACTTAAGTCATCAGAATCTGAGAAACCATATGCAACAGAAATATAACTACTACCATTTGTTGAGCACCCACAATGTGCTAGACCCTGTGCTAAGCATTAGCACATTCTCTCCCTTAATCCTCATTCCACCCTATGAGATAGTTTTTGCAGATCAGGAAATCAGCAATTTGACCAAGGCCACCCAGCTAGTAAGTGGTAGAGTCTCTGTCTTATCTCAGTCTCTCTGACTCTATAGCCTATGATTTTTTTCTTTTCATAGCCTATGTTTTTAACTGTTACATCACTTTACACATGTTAAGTTAAATACTGTTATCAGACCCAAATTATGACATAAAATGGCAAGAAATTTTACAAAAGAGTATACGATTAGTCTGAAAAGAAAATGCTAAAATTGAGAGAACTTAGTATATAGATTAATAGTTGTCTTAGCTGTTTGCAAAGTATTAGATTCATTTCTCTCACATAGCTTTTGGTACTAAGTGGGTAATGAGATGCTTTAATTCATCTGCTCACTCATATGTAACATTGATGATGTACTTCCTGTGTGCTCAGAATGAAGCAGAAGACTGGCATGTACTTTGTGAATACTTACAATTTAATGTAGTTAGGGAGATGAGACACTAAATTGCTATATAGTAATTCCAGAGCCTTGTGTGTATAAAAGTCTTGTCCACGTTGAAAGCCAGTTTTGCCATGAATAATGCACTCAGATCTGATTAAGATATGACTGTAATTGAAATAGCCTATTATGAATGAGTCTGGAAGATTCCCTCTTTTAATAAAGAAGTTTATTTGGAAGATTTCTCATGTTCTAAAATACTAAAATCAATTGTTCAGAAGTTTTAACCTATAGAAAAGGAGGGACCTGCATATCCATGTCCCTTCTGCATTAATTTTAAATGTTTTTCTAAGGATGCTGTCTCAATATGATTATATTTTGTTCTAGAGAGGAAGTATCCAGACTTATGTATCAAGATACTATTCCAGCATTTTATTCTGTAGACAGCTTCTTTATAGGAATAGAATTAAACTTCAGGCAACATTTTGAAATCCTTGAATCTGTTAATGGGTTACTCCTTTGTCAGTGGTTGTCACTAGAATGTAAGCTACATAAAGGCAGTACCTGGCATATTGTAGGGGTAATACTTTTATCCTTTGAGTAATTTGTGTGCTCTTTGACCTGAAACTTTAGCCAGCTAACCTTTAGGATAATAAAAACTATGAGGTATGTGGCTGTGTATTATATAGAGGAATGGGGGCTGAACAGCCGTTGTGCTGTGCAGTTCCTGGGGCAGTGAATCATTCATGTCCCCAGGATGGCAAATAGAAGGAGAGAGATGGAAGTCTCAGTTATTTGCATCCTAATTTATAATGGTTTTATTGATGTGTTACAAGTATAATTCAGTGGCTGTTTAGGCTGTATTCTGCCATTAAGCTAATGATTAAACTTCATGAAATTGAACTCATACTAGAGAAATATTTTTTGATAGAAGTATTGATCTAATTTTCTACAGCATAAGTATTTCTGATGTAATATGTTTATACCTTTAATTTTGGGGAAAGGAAAAGTCGACTCAAGAGAAAGCTCCCGCTTTTCCACAAAGTATAGAAAAGTTTAGAACGTTCTTCTAATGTTTTTTCTGAACATTTAACATAAACGACTTTTCCAGCTAGTAAAAAAATAAAAAATGTAAATGACCACAGGTATAAATGACAAAAAATCATAAGGCTTAAAATCAAAAATGAAATATAGAAACTTAAGAATGGACCCACAATAAGTACCCCTCTTCTTTATCTTCTATACCTAAAGGGAAGTGATACAGCTCCCAGCTCCCAGACAGGCAGGCAGGTCTACAGGAGAGGCTAGATGCTGATTTAATTCAGTACCTTTAAGAGAAAGGACCAAAAAGAGGCCCTGCAGACCATCTCTTAGATGATGGGTTTTTAGGTCTTCAGCTGAGAGAAGATAGACTATTTCCTCCCACCCCATGCCTCCCAAACATAGTTCTGTTGACTCAGGAACATGGTGTTAGAGAAATTTGACAGACATGTGGGAGTGGATAGCAATGAAAGAGAGGAGGGAAGAAATACTTGGTCAAATGTTTACTGAGACCCCAAAATATGATATATTCACCAGTGATCTGTTCTAAGAGAAGCTGAACAGCTTTTTCTCACTTAGAAAAGAAGAAAGCCTGGGCGCAGTGGCTCACGCCTGTAATTCCAGCATTTTGGGAGGCCAAGGTAGGTAGATGTGAGGTCAGGAGTTCAAGACCAGCCTGGCCAACATGGTGAAATCCTGTCTCTACTAAAAATACAAAAGTTAGCCAGGTGTGGTGGTGTGCGCCTATAATCCCAGCTACTCAGGAGGCTTGAGGTGGGAGAATCGCTCGAACCCAGGAGGCGGAGATTGCAGTGAGCTGAGACCTCACCTGGGTGACAGAGTGAGAGTTCATCTCAAAAAAAAAAAAAAAAAAAAATGAATGAAAAGAAGAAACAAAACAAAACTGCTTTTTACTTTAAAAATTATTTGCTAGAGGAAAAGGTTCAAAAATCTTACATTGGAGCAGTGGCACAGACTGGGTATGGATGGGAAACCCCCAGTTATTACATAACTGGGTATGGATGGGAAACCCTACAGTTTTTATTCACAACAGATGAATGGAACTTGTGGCTAAGGACAGTAGAATATTGGTTCCATTTGGTTACTATGCTAAAGCTAGGTCCTGATGCTAAAATGGATGGAGGTCAGATGAGTTGAAATCTCAGTGGAACTCTGTGGTTTCTTCCCAGTTTTTCTTGGCTTATCTTTTCACTGGCTAACATCCTCTCTGACCTTTGCCATTTGTACCCCTAACCAAAGCTGAATTGTTGATTTGCCATTTTCTCTCTGGGAGGTCGTGTAAAGTGTATCTTATTTCCCTTCTTGTTTAGTTTATTAATGATGTCCTCTCTTACCAACTATAGTATACTAATCTTTATTGGCTCTAGATGTCAGTATATAGTCTGTGGTTTCTACAGCAATGATAACTTTTTATAGTTCTTTTCCTCTTCCCCTGTTTTCAAAGTCAGATCTCAATTTAGTTATTAAGGCTAAGCAAAAAATCTCATTCTTATGACATAGCGAGTAGAAAGAACCTCACAGTGGAAGTAAGAAAACCTGGGGGGTCAGGGAGGTGCTCAGGCTGTTCTGCTGCAGTTTGCCTGAAGAACCTGGACCAGTGGCTTAATCTTTCTGAACTGCAAAGACCTCAGATACAATTTCTGAGACCTCTTCAGATATTAACATTATTCAACTTAAAAATGAACAGACACAAATGTGTTTAGTTCTTTCAAATAGTTATGTCCACTGCATTAAGAGGATGGAGTAAGAGAATTGGTTTTCCAGTTGAACTGATTTAGGAGCAAGCACTGCAGCTGCCCTTACTTGATTCATGGTAGACCATGCACTGTTGGAGATTTGGGATTTGGATTTATTTTTTGGTCTTTGGTTTATTTTTGCTTTGCTTTGTTTTAATAAAGGATAAATGGTATGAGGATATACTCAGGAATAATACATATTAGGTGCTCAAGCATTTCCATGATGTATATGGCATCATGTTTTCAAGTATCCTGTGATCATCTTATGAAATCACATGGTCACTTCCTAAAACCTAGGGAAAGACTGGTTTTCCCTTTTGGGGAATGAATCTCTCCCCTGACTCCTACTGGTTTTACTCAGTCTACCCAGATAACTGGTTGTACATGCTTATTTCATTCTAGTATCTGCCTTGTTGCTTTATGGCCCTTCTTTTTCTTGCCTAGTCTCTTCGCTATTTCCAAAACTACTATCTTGATGGCGCTGACATGAGATCTTGGGCTTATAGTGCTCATTTCCTTAAAAAAAAAAAAATTCAAGTGAGGAACAAAACCTCAAATAAATGATCCTGCTACGGAAGACTCAAGTGTGTGCCCTGGGACTTGTCTCTATTGACACTATGAGACTAAAGCATTGCCATCCACACCCAGCAGGTCCAGTCTCTGTTATACATCCTTTTTCCTTGCCAGACCTACTCTCTGACCTCCTTGTGCTGCACCCTGCACCCTGCTTGGCTGCTTAGTCCCTCCTGCTTTAACTAGACTCTGAATTTGATACCTTATCCACTTAGATCTTAAATGGCTACTACTTATGACTTTCAAAGTTTAATTCCAGGTCCTTAGTCTTTCTGGCTAGTTCTGTCTTGTTATTATTCATAATCCATTAAAACTTTCTCTGGAAACTTTCAAAAAAGTCCGTTTGGAATTAGGTTGTATTTGACTGGCTATTGTGCACATTCACATAAGTGATTGATGTTAAGAGAGAGCCCACTTTGCCACCAACTCCCTTGACACTCCCCTCCCCCCCACAACCCTCACACTTTAAATAGTCTGAGAAGTTTGCCAACACCACCAAGAATCTACCTGGTTTCAGTTTCCACATATTTTGCTTGACCTGGTTTCTACACAGTTGAAGCTGAAGTTTTTCTAGTATCTGAAGAAAGTTTCATCCTGGATAAAGCTGGAAGAATAGTTTGTTTTGCTTTTTCAAAGACCATATCTCTGACTCTTTTAGTTCTTCATGTGCTCAGAGGAAAAGATGGTTTATGTCCTGGCCACAGCTAAATTGTGGATCCACTAGAGCTCATAGAGCGCTGGGAAGTTCCCTTGTAGTGAAAGGCCCATTCTTAAGGTGTCGGAGTTCCTGTGTATACCAAAAACCACCACCTTAGTATTATCTGGATTCTGCATTTTCCCCCAAGATCCTCTGGACTGAGTGTTCCTCTTTCCCACCAGTCATGAAAGTCTTGCCAACAACAGGGTGCTCGGATCCTTTTGTAATAGATCCTTATCCACTCCTGCAAGAGTCACAATGCAAGAGACAGTTGCACAAAAGCATGTTATAAAAACTAAAGACACCAGCAGGGAGGTATACAACACCTGGTCCATTGACCTAAAACGGTCAGTTTATGCAACATTTTTTATGTGATTTAATTCTGTAGTTAAGTTTACAGTCCAGGCCCTTAGAAAAGCCTAGAAAGAAATATGGCCTCCTCCACTCCTAGGATTCAATCTACTAAAAGTACCCCTTCTGGCTGCGCACAGTATCTGTGTAACAGAGGGCACTGTCTCTTTTTTAGCAGATCCAACCATCTGTGCCACAGGGCATATTTGCTGAGCTATGGCAAGGAGTCTCCAACAAGAACCATGAGGGAGAACAACTTCCAGCTTTACTTGGCATTGCTCTTACATCCTGGAAGGACCTAAGATGCCTTTGCAGGGTGCTAGGACATGGCACCCTCCATCATATCAAGGCTGTGGAGCATGGTACTGGGGTTGTTAAAAGGCACCAAGGAGAACATGTTTTGTTGCTCTTGGCTTTCCAACCCCATGTTTGAAAAGCTGTCTGGTGCACTGTTAAACCTTCCTATGGGTCAGAGGGCTGTGGCAGCAGCTACTACCAGCTCCTTCCCTGCTGACCTGCAAACTTTTTCTCTGGACTGGATTCCAAACTTTTTCCTGTCTTGTGATTACATTTTTGTCCTCAGTGTATTCACTATAAGGCCCTTTGGATCCGTATACAGATGGTCTCCATGCCCTCAAGTTTGCAAAACTTTGGTTAGATCATATTGCGCATACCCTTTTGGAATTCAAAGTTTACATTTTAATTTTGTATTATTTTCACTCTCACTACCAGACTCCTATCTTGAAGGAGAAGGTGGACTAGAGATTCAAGTAGTGTGCTTTCTAGAGCTGTAGCAGGGTTACTGAATTCTCTCCATGACAAGTTCTGTTACAAATTTAGGCCTTCTACTGTAGACATCCTGATAGACTATGGTCTAAGAAGGGTCAACTTTTGCCTGAAAGGAAGACACCTCCAGATCGTTTTATGTCCTGACTGGGAAAGTGTTTACCAGCCACCTTATAGCTATACTGTCACCAAAGTATCAGACACCATGTACCCCTAGAAACTTTAAAAGAAAGGACTAAGCTACACTCTTAATGTTACAGTGATTGAGCTCTAACGATTTTCCACTGTCCTAGATTGTAAAACTTGTATTCTTGAGAGGATGTCTTCCTACCTTCCCTTTGTAGATGCTTGTTTCAGCCTATGGCCCTATGGTCCTTGTCATTCCTAAGGTGCTCTTACTACCATGAAATCAAGCACTATAGCACTGAAACACTTAATTGTGCTTGCTTATTCAATACTGTGAGTTTGGTAGAAGCAAGGGCTTTCTCTTCCTCACTATTTTGTCTTTGAGTTGCAAAACCATGCCTGACACTCCTGGGCACTCATATATTTACTAAATACATAATTATAGAAATGCAAGTAGAAGCTGTGCCATTTGCCTTTGCTTGCCTTCTCCCTGATTTTTAATATTCTGACTAGACCTGAAACATTCTCCAGCCTCTCCTCACCTGCCTTCTTCCCATGTTCCTTCTAAACATAATAGTTTTGCCCAGACTGACTAACATGATCCTTGTTCACCTGCTGATTACAAAGGATTGGAGATAAAATAATCATTGCTCCATCTCCTCATTTTACTGAAGGCCTAGAGAGGTAAAGTCAGTTTCCCAAGATTATACAGCAGATCCGCTCCATAGCATTCCATTTCCCCAGCTTCACCCACTAGGCTGGCTACCTACTCATTTTATTTCTGATCATCATCCTATTCCCTCTCCACAGGTTCTTTGATATCCACCTTCCTAACTTTGGGAAGAAGAATAGTCTGGACTTTTACCCATACTAAGCTTGTAGAATGTTCTGTCCCATCTCTTGTGTGGAATTTGGATTTTTCTTGGTGCTATGCAATTTCAGGGATTTGTGACCTATGGCTATACTGAGATATATTTTATTAAATGCCTACATGATTGCTACACCATTCCTGTTCTTTGGTAGATTTACATCTTTTGTTGAATGTAGCCTGGAAACTTTATCTAGAAACCTCTTTTAAGTCTTGGCCACAGCCAGGGCAAGCATCTGGAGCTAATGCTAATAATGTTTCTCAGTTCTTCCTGGAGAGTAACCATGTGTTCAATCCATCCATACTCCTACTGCCACCACATTCTCTGATGATGTAACTAGGTCCAGTACAAGCAGTTGTTTCCTCCAAGTTACTTCTCATTCTTAAGTAAAAATAGTTTCCCAAGCCAGCAGGATCTTTCAGGCATAGGCATCTAGCTCTCCACTGCCTGAAACTTTTGTCCTAGGCTTTTGTTTCCTTCCCATGCTGAAGGTGCTGATTTGGCCTTGTCTGTTTCAAGAACAGTGACTAGTACGTGATTGAAGTAACCCAACCAACCAGTCTCTGATGGTTGCTGTACCACAGAAGATTAGGTAATTTGGAGAAAACACTAACTATGACCCTCAAGGGAATAGTAATAAGGTTCCACCTAGTTTAATGGAATGTGAAAGGTGATGGAATGAATATAAGGTATAGTGCTGAGTAAATTGTTTTGGTTTTGTGTTGTAAGGGAGGAAGAGCTGGAATCAAACTTAGCACAAATGTAGTTCCTGGGTGGCAGGGAGAATGTTAAAATGTCATTAGCAAAAACAGAAAGACACAGGGAACAAGCAGGTTTAGCTAAAACTGGGAGAGTAGGAGGACAAATGCAGTATGGGACATAATAGATTGGAAGTTCCACTGAACATCCATGTCATATTTATTAGGCAATCAGTATTATGGAGTTAGAGGTCAGGAAAGAACTCTAGGACAGAACTTTAGACTAGAAAATTCCCCATACTGAGTTGGTTTTGAAGTCACAGCATTATTTTATAAGTAGAGTAAGAGATGGAGATGGACAGAGCATTTATTGGATATATGCCCATGTAAAGATGGGAAGCAGGGAGAGGACTAGCTTCAAGAGGTTAAAGTTTGGGCAGTTAACGTCTTTTAAACACAATTGAAATGGGACATAGGGCAGAGTAAAGATGTGAGAATGTTATGGAAAGGTAGTTTTTGGATCAAGGTAGAAGGCCTTTGAGCTTGAAGTACCCAGCCTCAACAAGAGTAAAGAAAAAAGCAAAAGTATGTAGACTTTTCATCAGAAGTGGGACATTGCAACATGTGTCCCCAAAGTAAAGCAAGGTCCCTACAAAGATGAGGTAGGCACACAGTGGCTGATAGCATGGGGGAAGGCAGGAAGAATTTCAAGTAAGAGGTAGCTACCATAGGGAATATGGACATCTGCAGCGGGGGTAAAAGCTGGTCAACCAGCAGTGAGGGTGCTGCTGAGGTCAGATTGCTTACACTGAAAGGACAGTCAGCCATGTGTGGTGATTTTTCTAAGGCTGCAATATCAGCAGTTGGGATCTGGAGCAGGAGTAATGAGTGGTGGGAGGATAGTGAGAAAGTGAATCGGTCTCCTAAGTGGAGTGTCTGAGCAGGACATCCATGCCAGGGGGAAAAGCTGTAAGAGAGTCGAAGGAAGTAGGTAGACTGAGAAAGGGAGGAGTTTAGGGACTAGAGGTGACAATGAGGACCGAGAGTGGTTGTTCATATAAGTAAGAATGGGATTAGGTTTGATCTGGGGTGAGGAGTAGATCAATATATAAAATATTTTTGGAAACTGGTAAAAATTAACATTCCTAACCTACAGCTGAAATGTGGTTCCCTGTTCCTAATAGTTGATATTTTCCCTGATCATTGTTAATTTTAACAATATTTTCTTCTCTTCCTGTTTAGCTGAAACATCCTGAGATTTCCCACTCTCTTGTATTCTTAGGTCAGCCTTCTGAATCCTCTCATTTTAGTCTAGGTCAGTGATCTTCAACCTTGGCTGTGTACTGGAGTCACCTGAGGAGATTAAAAAAAAAAAAAAAATTAGATGCTTAGACCTGACCCTGGATAATCTAATTTAATTGGTCTGCTGTATGGCCTGAACATAAGGATTAAAAAAAAAAAAAAATCTCCCCAGGTAATTCTTCTGCAAGGCCAACCAAGGTTAAGATCTATTGGTCCAGGTATTCTCCCAGGTGAGAGTAATGACTCCCATTAATGAGTTGCCCATATTGGGAACTACCTGGTGAGTACAAGAGGACTACTTTAACCAGGGCTGTTACAAGTGTGTCTGAGCCTATGGACTCAGGAGGTCAGGGCATGTATCTCAGCTCTGTGATTATAAGAAAGCTCTGTACTATCCAGAATAATGCCTACAGAAAAGTGAGGGTTAAACTGGGTAATTTGACATGCTTCGCACAATGCTTGACACATAGAAGAACTCAACAAATGTTTTTGTTAATATTTGTGTTGTGATGTCATGAGTACTTTATTCTAATATGAAAAGGCTATTTTTCCATAGGCCCACACAAGTCAAATTCACTTTCCCTCACACACTATTTATTTTGCATCTAGACATTGCTTAATGAAGGCAAATTGCAGGTTACCTTATTTTTAAGTTGAAACAATAAAGCTTCATGATTATAATGATATAGTGATTATATGTAGAGTAGTTAGTGCTATAGTGAAAGATGGCAAGGGTTACTTGTCTAAATATGAAACTTAGTTTCAGTCAGTTGGTAAGAAAGTAGCCACAGGGTGGCTCCGTCAGAAGCCCAGATTTGATTTCATGAGGGCTGAGCATGGACTGTGATTTCTTTAAAACCTCACTCTGGAAGGAACCTGCCCAATGAGAGTTCATTTATTTCTTTTACTTTTTCTCAAGATTGTTTATCCAACACCTCTGCAATATTGATACCATTTAATTTTTGTTTTAAATGTCTTTAAAAATAAACAAACATAACTTGCCCCCTTACGCCTGTCATTCAGCCTGGCAGGTCCTTAGTGGGCTAGACCTACCTTTCTGATGAGCTGCCTGCCCCCACCGCAAGATGATTGTTCGAGAGGTAAAAACTTGCCAAAAACAACATTAAACTTTTAATGGATGTTAACATACTTGCATTTACAAGCAGTGAAGTTTGTCACCTTCATGTTGTTATTTATGCAGCATTAACCTTTTTCTCCAGATCATTGAGACTGAAAATATGATGGACCGAATTGTGACTGGCTTGTCTGAGTCTAGTGTCAAGGTGCGGTTAGCTGCCGTCAGGTATGAGCTTTAAATGGTCTGAATAAAAACCTTTTGCCGTGTTAACCTGTTTCCTTTCTGGTCCTTCACTGAGTAAACACAGACTACAAATGTTCCTCAAAAAAATGCGCTCAGGTGAATTCATAGAGTGTATACCATTGTCTTAACAGAGAGCCTAGCCTCCAAACCCCATGAAGTGATCTGATGTAGTTCGCTTAACAATATAGACATGCTTGAAGTGTACATTAGTCATTGTGAAATGCCAACGAGTTTGTTTGAAAAGTAAGAGTTTTGGTTTCTTATGAAGCTAATTTTGATTATTCTTTGTAGATGTTTGCACAGTTTATCCAGATCTGTGCAGCAGCTTCGAACCAGTTTCCAGGATCATGCTGTGTGGAAACCTTTAATGAAGGTAAGAAGAAAGGATCAGCTAGTAACAGCCATATTCGCAAAGCCTAGAGTGAGCTGAGCCAGTTAACAGTACTCCCTAGTCTAGGAGTAGGTCTGATTTTTGTGCAGAGTATTTTGAACACTTATCTTCTTAAATCTGATGTTCTGAGTGTCTACAAATGCTTCATGTATGAAGCGGAACTACAGGCCAGATTTTCTTTTAATTTAACTAAGCTTTAGTTACTCACCTGATCTCTCTGTTTGTTTAATATTACACCTTAACCTTATATCCAGAATTATCCTTGTAATTTTTAGTTCTGAAAAGCAAAGGAATCTGCCATTTACAGAGATAATGTGTGGTTCTTAGTCTTTTAGCAATCCCTGGATTTTTTTTTTATTTTAATAGGCACAGGATCTCACACTGTCACACAGGCTGGAGTGCAGTGGCTCAATCACGGCTCACTGCAGCCTTGGGTCACCCCCGCCAACCCAAGTGAGTCTCCCATCTCAGCCTCCCAAGTAGCTGGGACTACAGGCATGTGCCACTATACCTGGCTAATTTTTTTGATTTTTTAAAGTAGAGACAAGGTCTCACTAAGTTGCCCAGGCTTGTCTTGAACTCCTGAGCTCAAGTGATCTTCCTGCCTTGGCCTCCCGAAGTGCTAGTTGGCCCCTGGATATTTTTTAGCATCTTTGATGTTAGGTCTCTACAAGCCTCTTTTGTCTACCCCAAAAAGGTTCGGGGCAAATAAATCTGAATCAAGACTTAGAGCATGCATCAAGTGGCTGCTAATAATGTTATCCCCCTGATATATTACAAAACCATAGGTCTACTTGGTCTTTGGTCTATCATTTTTTTTCTTAAGTGATCATATACTTGCATTTAGTCAGCCTAATTTTTTAGAGTTTTGTTTTGTTTTTGCATACCTAGTATGTACTAAGCAAAGCCTTCAGGTACAGTGAGCCTACCAAAAGCATTTTACCACAGATCTGTTACTTTTGGCTTAAAGCTTCAGGTTTGGGGGGCAGGGGCATCACTGTGGCAGAAATAGGCTGACCTGGCACGGCACGGTGGCTCACGCCTATAATCCCAGCACTTTGGTAGGCTGAGGCAGGTGGATCATGAGATCAAGAGATCGAGACCATCCTGACCAACATGGTGAAACTGTCTGTACTAAAAATACAAAAATAGCTGGGTATGGTGGTATGCACCTGTAATCCCAGCTACTCGGGAGGCTGAGGCAGGAGAATAGCTTGAACCTGGGATGCGGAGGTTGCAGAGAGCCAAGATCATGCCACTGCACTCCAGCCTGGCGACAGAGTGAGACTCCATCTCAAAAAAAAAGAAGGAACTAGGCAAGAGACTATTCAGATGGGAAAAATATAAAGTGGGCTTTGAAAGCAAGAGGAAAACAGGAGGATTTTTCCAGGGAGCAGAATAGCATGAGGAGAAACATTATGTATGGCATGTGTAGGGAACAGCAAGGATGCCTTTATGACTGTAGTAGAGGAGTGGGATATAATGAGATATAACAGTGGGCAGGTAAGGACAAAGTGGAAGAGTCCGACCAATGCCGTGGCCTTGGGAGTTGACATGCTGCATGGTTCTTCCATTGAGGAGGCTCATCTAATGACAGAGTGTGTGATTTATGTGTTGAGGTCCTGGAATAAAGCAGTAGGAATGGCTTAGGAAAGACCATGTGAACCCTGGAGATACTTCAGTGGAAGAAATGATAGATTGGGTATATGATTCACTACTGAGGAGCTGTCAGGGGACTACAAGAGTTTTCCAGTCTAAACAAGTGTCACAATATGGTCTTATGAGGCCTATCAGAACAGCATCTTTCTTTAACTTCTTTTCAATGGGCATGCCTAAGCAGCATGTAACATTGAACTTGACTCTTTTTTTTTTTTTTTTTGAGATGGAGTTTCGCTCTTGTTACCCAGGCTGGAGTGCAATGGCGCGATCTCGGCTCACCGCAACCTCCGCCTCCCGGGTTCAGGCAATTCTCCTGCCTCAGCCTCCTGAGTAGCTGGGATTATAGGCATGCGCCACCATGCCCAGCTAATTTTCTGTATTTTTAGTAGAGACGGGGTTTCACCATGTTGACCAGGATGGTCTCGATCTCTTGACCTCATGATCCACCCGCCTTACCTCCCAAAGTGCTGGGATTACAGGCGTGAGCCACTGCGCCCGGCTGACTCATTTTTATCCATTGGCACACCTTCCTGAGTTTCACTCTTTTCCATCCTATTAGACATATGTCATCTCTTCTTAATATTCCTTGTTCTCTGATACCCTTTTGCTTCCTGAACCTCATTAAGAGCCCCAAATCTCAGAATGGTTATTTACCTACACCGTACTCTCCAACTATAATATCAGTACCTTTCTATGCTTGGAACACACTTGCTTATGGAGTATGCCAGCTCTCACCAGCAGTAGTTTATTTCAGGTCCACCATCCTTTATCCAAAACTGTTGGGGCCAGATTTAACATTTCTGGATTTTTTAAGGCTCTCCTCACTTAAGTGGTGTTTTCTTTTACTGTTCCCACTCTTTATTATTTTTAGATTGCACCTTTTTCATAGCAGCTTGATCTTGATTTATTGATTGTTAATTCAAGATTTTTTAAGTGCTCTTCTGCTTCCCCAATTAACTACCTTTTCATCCAGGGCCATTTTCCCTGCTTGCTCAGCTCAGTAGCCCTCTATCATACAAATTAGAAATGGAATAATGTGGTTTCCCTTTAGTTCTTTCTGGGAAAAGGTCTGGTGAGCATTCTAGAAGGGTTTTGTGTACTTGGGCACATGTGGGTATAATTACTCTCAAACTGCAATTTTGTCCTGTGTTTAAACTATAGTATTAAAATCTTGGAAGTAAACAAATGATTTACTTCAGATACTTTTTAGTCTCTAGTCCAGAGGCTGTTTGCATATCTGTTGATTTTTCCCATTTGCTTTTCCACATTTTTAACTGTTGGTTAACAAACTGCAAGAAAGTAGGCATTGGATTTTAATTTAAAAAATTATTTGTGACTGTTTTTTGTTCCTATTTTGGTGAAATTGTTTGGTCAGTATTAGATGTCAGCTTCTGAATTTCACATGTCATACCTTACACTGCACCAGGTAAGTGGTTTTTAAATTTATAGGATCTCTTCTGCTTTAGTTTATCATTAGATGTTATCTAATGTGAATGTTACCTAATAAAACTTGATAAAAACAAATTAATTTCTATAAACAATGAACATTTTCAAAAATGAATTATGTCAACCAAAGCAACTTTTTAAAGACTTGATAGTCACCGACTTATTTCAACCAGTGTTTCTAAGTAGTATAGTTTTAGAAAATGATTATTGCTCGCACCCATTTTGTGCAGTGCCATTGGGTTGCTACAGGCCAGTATAAATTAGACCATAGATACAGATTATTTCTTCAGGAACTGTAACTGTTATTAGAAGGGGAGATTGGCATAATTGTGCAAATAATTTGAATAGATTGCCGGGCACGGTGGCTCACGCCTGTAATTCAAGCTCTTTGGGAGGCTGAGGTGGGTGGATCACGAGGTCAGGAGATCGAGACCATCCTGGCCAATGTGGTGAAACCCCGTCTCTACTAAAAATACAAAAAATTAGCCGGGTGTGGTGGTGCATGCCTGTAGTCCCAGCTACTCAGGAGGCTGAGGCAGGAGAATTGCTTGAAACTGGAAAACGGAAGTTGCGGTGAGCCAGGATCGTGCCACTGCACTCCAGCCTGGCAATAGAGCAAGACTCTGTCTTAAAAAAAAAAAAAAAATAATAATAATTTGAATAGATTGACGGTTGTGAGGATCCTAAGAGAGGTCACAAACCATGGCAATGGGACCCCAGAGGAGGACAGAATGACTTCTGACTGAAAGGGCTAAGATGACTTTAAAGGTTGGGTGGGATGTACCTAAGAGATAGAGGAAGGGCAAGGCAAGGAAAGGGTGAATAGGGCCTTAGGGAGGTTGTGACAGACTCAGAGCTCGGCATGCATAGTATATGAGATTTAATTTGATCTTTATCAATGAACAGTCCACAGGAGAGTTAAAACACAATATCTTAGGCAAGCTGCCTCTACTTTATAATTTATGCTTATTCTTAACTTGAGAACGTCAGACTTGGTTTAGCCAAGGAAAGCAGATAATATATTTAACTGTCTGAAATTTTTTGTGATTACTCATTTCTGGTTTGTATAACTAGAACTTCTAATACTCCTTTTGGGATCATAAGCCTGAGCCTGATCTGATCCCAGATGCAGATGATTTAGTTGAAGTGATTATTACATAAAAATGGTGGTGTTTATGAAGACTTGTCTCTTAGAATCTAGAAAGGACAGGTTCTAATAATTAGCAACTAACATTTGTCATCCTGCTATGTTGCCTTCTGGTTCCGTGAAGGTCCATGGCAATTAGTTTACTGTATACCTATTATGTGCCTGATAGTAAGAGCAATTATGGTACTAAATTACCATTTTCATCAGGCACATAATAGGTATTTTTTGAGAGACGGGGTTTCACTCTTTTTACCCAGGCTGGAGTGCAATGGCGCGATCTCGGCTCACCGCAACCTCCGCCTCCTGGGTTCAGGCAATTCTCCTGCCTCAGCCTCCTGAGTAGCTGGGATTACAGGCACGCGCCACCATGCCCAGCTAATTTTTTGTATTTTTAGTAGAGACGGGGTTTCACCATGTTGACCAGGATGGTTTCGATCTCTTGACCTCGTGATCCACCCGCCTCGGCCTCCCAAAGTACTGGGATTACAGGCTTGAGCCACCGCGCCCGGCCCTAAATTACCATTTTCAAAGCCTTACTTGTACTGCCATGAGTATGTGCCAGTTACTATTCTAAAATTTTTTGTTTATTTTTCATAACAATCCTGTGAGGCAGATAGCATTTTATATCTGAGTAATACATGTACCTATTTAGTTGTTGAGCCAAAATTTGTATCTGAACAGTCTTTGTTTCTCATTTCTCTCCTGTGGTACTTCCCTTATTATTTACCATGTCACATTTAATCCTAAATAGTTCTGTCAAGGAGGTCTGATTTTCCTCAATTTATAGATGAAGAAATGCAGGCTCAGGCTAGTTAGTGGACGTGTCTGGGTTGGAACAAGGTCTGTGTGATTCCATTCCTGAGAACCAGTCTCCCACACTGTCCTGCCTGTGCAGTAGTAGCTTGCTTGATCCGTCAGTGCTCCTGCTCAAACAAGCCATTCTAGTGACACATAGGAAAGACAGGCTGTAAGGCCGTTCTGTACATTCATAAGGGGTTTGATTGATGGAGTAGAATGAGCTAACTTACCCCAGAGCAGTCCCTTGGCCTTCAAGCATTTCATAGAGTATCTTTCCCTAACGTGTCTGTCTCCTCCCTGCAAAAGCCCCCAGTGAGGCTGCAGCTTCTCTTAGCAAGATAGATTTGAGGGCCTTAGTCAGTCATAATTATAGCACTAGGTGACATAGTATCAAATGGATCCTTCCTAACCATCTCTCCAATATGAAGAATCAGGTTGCAAGATCATTGTTCTTGTTTTTATTTAGTCATTTTATATCTCATCTTCATCACTCCAAACCGTTAATAGTATCCCTTTTTTAATTCCACAGGTTTTACAAAATGCACCAGATGAAATCCTAGTGGTAGCATCTTCCATGCTATGTAATCTTCTTCTTGAATTCTCTCCGAGCAAAGAGGTTAGTATTGATTTTCTTTTCCTAGACTTTGCCTAGTCCAGCTAGAGCTTACTCAAATACTTTTTAAGCAGTTGACATTGAAATTTGTGGGTTGGGTTTAAAAACGACTTCTGAATTGTTTCATTGCATAGGGGTGGGGACGTGCAAATAAATTATTCATTTTAAAATATGGTTATTTCCCATTATTCTTTTTATTCCATCTAGCATATTCAGCTTATTTAAAAGATATTACAGCTTAAAGTCCATCTACACTGCCTCAAACTGCGAATGTAAGAAATAATTTTTCTTACAAATACTAAGCTATGCTCAGGCTATCTTTTTACTAAAGTATAGTATTAATTAAGACTAAATTTTGTAAACCAGAATTATGAATCATTTCAAGGAGATAACTCCTGTCATTGGGAAGTCATCTTTTGATGTTTAATGTTAATGATAGTTGTTTGGGGAGAGGTTGGATAGGTGTTCACTTCTGCATTTTATAAAATATTTCAGTATGTATTCCTTTTTTAATAGGAAAAACTAAAATATACCTTAATGAAGGAGGGAAAACCCTTATAAAGTTGGTTTTGTTATGTCGTAATGCCTCTGATCTGCCCAATCATGAACTCAGGTTTATTGTGCATTTAGTAGTTCCATTGTGTTGAATTTATTTTCTGTATTATAGCACTTGTAGGCTTTGACTGTAATTAAGAAAGGTAGTATTAACAAGATGGAGGTTCTGGCCAGGTGCAGTGGCTCACGCCTGTAATCCCAGCACTTTGGGAGGCCGAGGTGGGCAGATCACTCGAGATCAGGAGTTTGAGACCAGCTTGGCCAGCATGGTGAAACCCTGTCTCTACTGAAAATACAAAAATTAGCCTGGGGTGGTGGCACATGCTTGTAATCCCAGCTACTAGGGAGGCTGAGGCAGGAGAATCACTTGAACTCAGGTGGCAGAGGTTGCAGTGAGCTGAAATCATGCCACTGTACTGCAGCCTGGGTGAAAGAGGGAGACTCCATCTAAAAAACAAAAAAATAAGATGGTGGTTCAGAAATAGTTATTCAACAAGCAGGAATCTTGGAAAAAACAGGGAGAGACTGGTAGTCACTCTGTTGGAAGAGAAAGGCAAAATAGTATACCAGAGCTTCCCTCAGTTCATCAGCTCCATCTGCCTTATAGATGGGGTCTTGGCCTGATGATAACTGGCCAGTCACAGCCAGTTTTTAATTAATGTGCCACCATTAATCATCCTTAACTGCTCTTATATTGCCCCAGATCTGCCTTCAGGATATTTAGGGTCTGGTTAGGAAATAGGTAGATGAGATCAGGCAGAGGATCACGCATATGATTTTTTTTATTGAAAAATAAACTCCCAACCTGGGCAACATAGCAACACCTTGTTTCTACTAAAAATTAAAAAATTAACCAGGTGTGGTACACACACCTGTAGTTCTAGCTACTGGAGAGGCCAAGGCAGGAGAATTATTTGAGCCTGGGAATTTGAGTTTGCAGTGAGCTATGATCATGCAACTATATACCAGGCTGGGCTTCAGAGTAAGACCCTGTCTCAAAAAATTAAAAAAACAAAACAAAAACAAACAAAACCTAGATTCTGAACCAAGGTGAGGGAGGGAAATGCTTTAAGAGCATTTTTTGTGGCAATTGACAAATTAGAATATGGACTCCAAGGCGGGGGGATCACCTAAGGTCGGGAGTTCAAGACCAGCCTGACCAACATGGTGAAACCCCGTCTTTATTAAAAAAAAAAAAAGAATATGGACTATAGATTTGATAAAAGTATTAATTTAATATTACCTTTCCTAAATTTGGTAACTGTACTATGGCTAAGAGAATATCCTTGTTCTTAGGAAATACACATAGAAGTATTAAGCATAAAAGGGGCATGGCGTATGCATCCTACTTTCACATGGTTCAGAAAAGGTAGATAATGTGGATTAGGAATCTAGTACGACAGAGATGATAAAGCAATGATGGCAAATGTGAAAAACTGGCGGATCTGGGAAAAGACTGAGAGTTCCTTGTATTTTTGCTACTCTATAAGTTTGAACATATTTCAAAATAAATTTATACAATATCACAAATTATAAAGTTGAGAAATGTTTATCCCTTTTTCTGGGTATATAGATCTGAATTGCCTCTGACATTTATAGAATCCTCTTGACAAGTGACCTTTAAGCATTCATTGGTGATGGTAAATCTTAATCCTCTAAGGTTTGAATTTTTTTTTAGAAATTACCAAAAATTCATGTTTGTTAAAGCATCATAAATAAAGTTAAGTAATTAGACTAAAGCATGGTTTTTTAGGTGTAAAATGTGGCATGACTGTAAAAGTATAGGACTATTTTACTTGTATAATTGATAAGTAGTCCTGAAAATATCCTAAAAGATAAATTCTGCAGCGTGTTTGGAATAAGACTGACAGCTTGGAAGGAGGATGATTTGGTTATCTAAGTTCCTGTATATTTATTTCCTTTACCAACCATATTACTTCATAGTCAGAGTTTATAAGGAATGCACAAGATATATACATAAAGCAGAAAGTGACAGAGTCTCAGAGAACAATGAGAGTGGGGAGCTAGGTAATGAGATCATAAGGCTATGTGTGAAATGTACAGGTAACTAGGATGTCTCCTGAATCCTCCAGGACTACAGGGAACAAAGGAAATGATGGAGTGGTTTGGTTTGGTTTGTTTTCTTTTTCTTTCTTTCTTTCTTTTTTTTTTTTAACTTTTGGGACTTAAGAGAAAATAATTGTCTTTGCCATTCTCAGTATGATTTTTATGGCTGCATCACTCCCTGCTTTGCAAAAGTTGCCTAGAATTGGGTAAGGGTGGGGAAGAAATCACAAGCAAAGTGCCAAGGCATATGCACATTTAGTTTGTAAACCTGACTTTAAAGCTGTGATTTCTTTTTGCTGTCCAATGGCAGCCAATTTTGGAATCAGGTGCTGTAGAGCTACTTTGTGGATTGACCCAGAGTGAAAATCCTGCTTTACGAGTGAATGGAATTTGGGCTTTAATGGTACGTTTCACTTTTACATGTATCATAATTTACAAAAGGAATAGAGCTATTGTCTAAATTAGAACTATAAATAATGTGTTATTTAAAATGTCTGGAATTTTATTTTTCAAAAATCTTGCTATTTTGTTCTAGTTTTCTGATGACTAAGATCTAGAAGACTTAGTACTGAACTAAGGTTCAATGGTAAGCAAGGTTTAACTCTAAGCAAGTTATGCTTCCATTCTCTTATTATTAAGAAAAGTGAATAGATGTTGAAACTTATCTAATTCTGGGAAAATAAATTTTCCTCATCATCAGCGTATTATGTTTTGTGTAGTGCTACCTACTTGACAAGCACTTTCGTATCTCCTTTGCTCTGCAGAACAACTTTATGATATCAGCCAGGAAGTTCTTACCATACTTTATAGATGAAGTAAACTGAGACACAGAATGATTATTTTATTTTTTTATTGGCAAATAAAAATTATATGTGTTTATAATGTACAACACAATGCTTTGAAAGATATATAGGTGGTGGAATGGCTAATTTGAGCTAATTTACATATGTAAATTACCTCACATACTTAGCCATTTTTTGCAGAATGATTAAATAACTTGTCCAAGGTAACAAAATTGGTGCATAAATACTTACTAATTTTTTAACAGTTTTTAGTAAATAATTTATAATAGATTCTAAAACTTTATGAGGTTAGAGAATTATTTCTCCTTAAGATTATTAAACTTTTCTTGAAATTGAAAATAGAAAGATCCTAAATTGATTTTTAAAACATATGTATTCTATGTACAATTTAATTGCTCTGTACCAGACATTAAGCTGGGTGTTTTATTTTTATCTCTAATTCTTATTTTAAGATATATTGGTATATATTCACCTTACAAATGGAAAACTAGGACTTAGGAAGGGTAAGTCAATTGTGAGGGTGAAGGCCTCACAGCTAATACTGGAAATGGGTTCAGAACCTTTTCTAAGCCTGTATTTTTCTCCCTGTTCCATGCTGTATCTGCCATGTTCTTATACAGACTTTGGGATAGAAATAATTATCTTCTAATAAAGCAACAAATCCGTAGTTTCACAGTTATTTTTCTCCTAAACTTTGTACAGCTTTTAGCACTTCTCTTTCTTGAAACTTCTTCGGAGGACTTTTTTTTTTTTTAACTCAGTTTCTACCTTGCTTCCTTTTCAACCTGTTCTCTGGGAACATTCCCCCATTCAGTGTCTGGTTTCCAATTCTCTTTACATCAGTTTCAGGGACTTCATCTCATCATAGTTTCAATTTCCCTTTAATAGGTTACTTTAAAATCTGCATATCTAGATGTAACTGTTACCTATTCCGCCAGTCTGTCACTTAAATGGCCTCTCCGATATGCACAACTTTAATGTTGGAAATGGAACCTATTCCACTCTTCTAATCTGTACAAACTATCTTATTCTCATCAGTCTCCATATTACCAGCTGCTGTGTTCTCTATCTGCAAAATATAAAACTTTAGAATTATCTCTGGCCTGGTCTCTTGATACATAGTATTCTTTTTGCTCTGCCATGCTGCCTCTCATCATTATGTAACTTGATCTCTAATGTCTTAGCACTTTAATTAGTTCCTCGAGGGCAGCAACCGCATATTATGTGTCTAGTTTACAAGATTTTTTTTTTCTGATACAGAGTTTTGCTCAGTTACCCAGGCTGGAGTGTAGTGCATGATCTGAGCTCACTGCAACCTTGAACCATCCTGGGTTCAAGCGATTCTTGTGCCTCAGCCTCCCGAGTAGCTGGGATTACAGCCGTGTGTCACCATGCCTGGCTATACAAGAGATTTTTGTATCAAAAGTTGATTTATAAGTTGTTATTTGGCATTTATCATGATTTTTGTTTGCTTCAGACATGTATAGCTTGGGATTCAACTGGGCTAACGCATGATACAAATTAGAGAAAAAGGAGCAAAATAGCTATTGGCCACCCGGGATTACTGGTATCTCAGATACACCTCCTACCCTCTGGAGAGCTTCCTGTGTGATATAGCCCAGCCATGCCAACACCTACCATAGTATTGTGAACACAATAGATGTTTTCATGCCAGTAAAGTTAACAAAACCCACTGCTTATTTTCTTCCATAAATAAGTACTTTGAAATCATTCTCAAAAGTCATGGCACAGCGTAATCATTAATAGTCGTTTTGTGTACAGCAGGCAACTTGGTAACCATAAAGATATTCTTAAAAGTGATAAATGAGTTTTGTATTTATTTGAGAAATCTTAAGACATTCAAATGCCTATGCCTGAAAGTGGTCATATTCCTCATGTAGAAGTATATCTAGGAGTAACAGTTACCCTTCTCTTGACAGACAGAAATATAGGTGATTAACAAGAATCAGGAAAATAGAGGGATTTATCCTTAAAGATTTTCTGCAGATTCTGTTTGTACTTTGAAAGTTATCAGTTACTATTAAAATATAATTTAATAAAGTAAATGTAGACATGACTCTTGCAACTTCTTTAATCCTTTCAGAATATGGCATTTCAGGCTGAACAAAAAATAAAAGCAGATATTTTACGAAGCTTGAGTACTGAACAGCTATTCCGGTTATTATCAGATTCAGATTTGAATGTGCTGATGAAGACATTGGGACTTCTTAGAAATCTCCTCTCTACTCGTCCTGTAAGTAAAATCACCCACGCTTCCAAATTAGCTAGCCCTGCATATGCATTGCAAGACATTGCTCTCTCTCTCTCTCTCTGCCCTCATTAACATCTGCCCAAAAGTGTGTTTCAAATGCTACCCTCTTCCAAAGAAACAAGGAGTTGATGTCTAGACCTGTCGCTTTCGTAGGCGTTCTGGGAGCTGCTTCACCATATCACCCCCTGCTCTCCACTTCTATACTGCTTATCCTGTCTCCCTCTACTCCCTGGAGCAGAGGAAAACATGACCAGTGCCTACCTTGATTTGTTACTTTTTTCTTACATGGTTTGCTGTCCAGGATGGATTTTCTCATCTGCCTAAATCACTTATGTCTGGGGCCTCTACTTCTTTCCCTTCAGAGAATTCTCAGAGCCATTCCATAGACCGTCTCCCTACCCACATTTACAGGATTGACCTCTGAAGATGTCAGTATAGAAAGCAGTGGATACATGTCAGAGTAGGAGAGGCTTAGCCTTGCTGGTGGGGTCCCTCTCGATGTTTTCTAACGTTCCCCAAGAAGCAATATAAGTAGCCTTAAGGTAGATGAGGAAATATGGGTGCTTCCCTTCTCTGTGCCCCATTTGTCTTTTAAGTCATCATTATGCATTTATGCCCCAAGATAATATTAGGAAATCTATACCATATTTTCCATGTCTCTGGCTTCTCCTATTACCCCAGTCCATCCAATTTTTTTATGCTTCCTTTTTTTTTTTTTGGAGACAGAGTCTTGGTCTGTCCCCCAGGCCTGAGTGCAGTGGTGCAGTCTCGGCCCATTGCAACCTCCACCTCCCAGGTTCAAGTGATTCTTCTGCCTCAGCCTCCGGAGTAGCTGGGAGTTCAGGAGTACACCACCACACCCAGCTAATTTTTGTACTTTTAGTAGAGACGGGGTTTCGCCATGTTGGCCAGGCTGGTCTCAAACTCCTGGCTTCAGGTGATCGGCCTGCCTTGGCCTCCCAGAGTGCTGGGATTACAGGCGTGGGCCCACCATGCCTGGTTTGTGTTTCCTTTTTCTTTAATATCTTTGGGCTTGAGAACCCCCAATGATTGTACTTTCATATTCTGTCAGGTCAACTTTATGTATATATGTATATATGTGTAATGTATATATACGTGTGTGCGTCTATATATGTGACATATATTTGAAGGCAAACTGCAGCTTCAAAGTATAATAAACACTGTTCTTTGGCATCTAGTTCTGTATGCTGTAATGTTGTGCTTGAAGCAGTTGTGAACATGATGTTTAACTTTTAGAAGCCTTCTATTCATTCGGTGGTCTTTTTCTTTGTTTCCCAGATGATAATTATGGATTTCCCATTGTTTTACAGCATATAGATAAAATAATGAGTACTCATGGAAAGCAAATTATGCAAGCCGTCACTCTTATTCTAGAAGGGGAACATAACATTGAGGTCAAAGAGCAGGTATGTGTTGCTTTTTCTTGGGGAATATTTTCTGAATATGAGCACAAAGGAAGTTCTTAGGAGTCTCCTGAAACATTCAAATCTGCAGAAGACAGAGTGCTGAGATGGAAGGTGCTCCAGAGATAGGAAAAAAGATCTTCTGTCATCCCTTAAACTCTCTTTAAGAATTGTTCTTCCTAGGGGCCGGGCACGGTGGCTCACGCCTGTAATCCCAGCACTTTGGGAGGCCGAGGTGGGTGGATCACGAAGTCAAGAGATTGAGACCATCCTGGTCAACATGGTGAAACCCCGTCTCTACTAAAAATACAAAAAGTTAGCTGGGCATGGTGGTGCGTGCCTATAATCCCAGCTACTCAGGAGGCTGAGGCAGGAGAATTGCCTGAACCCAGGAGGCGGAGGTTGCGGTGAGCCGAGATCGCGCCATTGCACTCCAGCCTGGGTAACAAGAGTGAAACTCCGTCTCAAAAAAAAAAAATTCTTCTTCTTCCTGAAATAGAGGAAAACATGACCAGCATCTACAGTTTTGCCCTGTGTGACATGCACTGTGCACACTGTCCCTGTCTCTACAGAAGCAACCACCTTTCATCATTCTGGAATGAATCCTTTTTCCAGAATCACTATTTCTAGCCCTCTTTGCCGCCTTGCTCTGAACTAAAAATTCCTGCAACTCACTGATAAAATAATTCCTTATCCTGGAGATAGTTTTTGTTTCTTTTCTCTTAGGCATCTTATTCCCCATCCCGTATCCCTATTTCTGTTAAGTTTCAGGAGGGCAAGTTTAGGGTAGGCATTAAAAAGTACAGAAGCTGTGCATTTATCAGGACAGTTGGGAATTATTTTTCTCTATTTTCTGAGATTTATCATGGGAGTTTTAATGTATATGTTATTTTTTGCTCTGTGACAAGTGTTGTAGAGCAAAAGGTCATAGAGCATTTTATTTTACTCTTTGACAAAGGTCACCTGCAAACCTAAGATTTTAATACAGGACCAGAGGTACTGGTAATGTTCAATTTTTTGACAAAGGTGTTGGCTACATGGTATGTATATATATATCTTGCCCAAGGTCATCAGTAGAGAGTTGGACCCAGAGTCTAACTTCAGGGCCTGTGCTGCTCATCTTCTGTATTCTTGAGTTAGAGTAATTTAGCCAGCCTTAGAAGAGCAGTCCAAGAAGTAAGAGTTGTAGGTCTTAGAAGCTACAATTAAGTTGTGAGCAAAAAGATGGTAGATTTGATAAAGTGATTTTAAGACGGATATTTTAGGTAGTATCTGCTAAATTTTTTTTTAAACTGTGTTTTGATAAAAATAATAGAGAATGTATAATCTCATAAGCATCAGTAAAATTAGCTGACATGAAATCTATTACTCAAACACAATGAAGAAAATACATTGTTCAGAATAAACCATTGTACTTTGAGAGGATATGAATGAATTTTATCTAGAAAGACAACTTACCTGGATAGAATTTCAGTAACTTGAAAAGCAAAGCAAGACAGAAAGGTGAGGCAAGATTTGAATGAGGGCAGAAAGAAAGACCAGTAATAATACTGTTTTTGCAGGACACAAAGGAACCCTCTCATACAGATTTTGGAATGATCTGGAAGTAGGCGAGTATGGGAGGCTAAACAGTCTGCTGACTAGCTGGCAGTTTAATGCTTCTCAAAAACATCTGATAAGTTATTTTTTTGATTGATGTACAGTTGACAGTAGCTGCACATAAAGTATACAGTGTGATCAGTTTTGGCATGTGCATATACCTATGAAACTGTCACCACAGACAAGATAGTAAAACATATCTGTCACTGCCCTTAAATTGGGAGCAAGACAGGCATGTCCATTTGCACCACTACTGTTCAACATTGTGCTGGAATTCCTACCAAGCAAAAGAAGACAAGAAAAAGAAGAGGCATACAGATTGGAAAGGACAATATGAATGCCTATATAGAAAATGCCATGGACTCACCAAAAAATCTAGAACAAATAAATGAGTTAAGCAAGGTCACAAGATAGAAAAGT
Source organism: Sapajus apella (assembly GCF_009761245.1). Taxonomy (NCBI): domain Eukaryota; kingdom Metazoa; phylum Chordata; class Mammalia; order Primates; family Cebidae; genus Sapajus; species Sapajus apella. Next base: position 28,441,347 of record NW_022436944.1, on the reverse strand, counting down.
CAATTGTATTTTTATATATCAGCAGTGAACAATTGGATGTTGAGATAATAAAACATAGTACCATTTGCAGTAGCTTAGAAAAAAATGAAATTCATATGTGTAAATCTCACAAGGATCTGTATACTGAACACTACAAAACACTGATAATGAAACAAATGAAAGAAATCCAATACCTAAATAAATGGAGAGATATACCATTTTAAAATGTCAGTTCTCCCCAAGTTGATTTACAGATTCAACACAGTCCCAATCACAATACCAGCATGATTGTTTATGAATAATACTATAGATATAAATATCTAAAATCTGTGCCTTTACATACAGATTTAAAAACCTGTATGAAAAGGCAAAGGAACTAAAAAACCAAAACTATTGAAGAAAAAACAGGAAATATTGGAGGATTCACAATACCCTATTTCAAGACTTAACTATAAAAGTACAGTAGTAATGAAGACAGCATGCTCTTAGCAAAAAAAAAAGATAGCACATGTTGATCAATGGAACAGATTAGAGAGTCCAGAAATGGACCCACACATGAGTGGCCTGTAGCTTACTAACAAAGGTACAAAGGCAACTTGGTAGAGAAAGAATGGTCTTTTCAAGAAAAGGTGCTATACAATTGCTAAAAAAAATAAATAAACTTTGAACCATATCACACACCTCAGATAAAAATTTGCTGATAGACAAAACATAGAAGGTAAAACTATAGAACTTAGAAAAAATTCAGGAGAAAATCTTTGAGATCTTAGATTAGGCAAAGAGTTCTTAGCTATGAAATTTAAAACCTCATCCAGAAAAGAAAAGGTAAATTGGTCTTCATGAAACTGTAAAACTTCTGCATTGTGCTGCTTCTTTTTTTTTTGACATGGAGTCTTGCTCTGTCGCCCAGGCTGGAGTGCGGGGGCATGATCTCGGCTCACTGCAATCTCTGCCTCCCGGGTTCAAGCAATTCTCCTGCTTTAGCCTCTGAAGTAGCTAGGACTACAGGCACATGCCACCATGCCTGGCTAATTTTTGTATTTCTAGTAAAGACAGGGTTTAATCATGTTGGTCAGGCTGGTCTCGATCCCCTGACCTTGTGATCCACCCGCCTCGGCCTCCCAAAGTGCTGGGATTACAGGCGTGAGCCACCGTGCCCGGCCAGCTTCTGCATTGTGAAATGCACTGTTATGAGAGTAAAACAACAAGCCATTCACTGGAAGGAATATTTGTGGATCAGATATCTGAGAAATGACTTGTGTCCAGAATATTTGAAGAATTCTCAAAACAACAAGGAAACAAACAACCGGCCAGGTACGGTGGTTCATGCCTGTAATCCCAGCACTTTGGGAGGCCAAGACGCGCAGATCACAAGGTCAGGAGTTCCAGACCAGTCTGGCCAACATAGTGAAACCCCGTCTCTACTAAAAATGCAAAAAATTAGCTGGGTGTGGTGGCACACACCTGTAATCCCAGCTACTTAGGGAGGCTGAGGCAGGAGAATTGCTTGAACCCAGGAGTCAGAGGTTGCAGTGAGCCAAGATCACACCACTGTGCACCAGCCTGGGCAACAGTGCAAGACTCCATCAAAGAAAGAAAACAAATAACCAAATAGAAAACTGAGCAAACAATATGAACAGATACTTACAATAAAATATCACTGTGTTATCTATTAGAATACCTAAAATGTTTTTATAACTAACAGTACAGTTGCTAGCAAGGATACAGAGCGTCTAGTAGAATGCAAAATAATACAGTCATTTTGGAAATGGTTTGACAGTTTCTTACAAAGTTGAAACATATATTTACCATATAACCCAGCAATCCCATTCCTAGGCATTTACTCACATAAAATGAAAACCTAAGCTCACACATAAAAGAACTATGTATATATACATTCTTAACAACTTTATTTGTATCACCAAAAATTAGAAATTAACATCCCTCAACAAGCTATGGTTCATTCATATAATAGAATATCACAAGGGACAAACTCTTGCTATATGTAACAACGTGAATGAATCTCAAATGCATTGTGCTACGTGAAAGATCCCAGATACAAAAGACAAGATACTATATGATCCCACTTTGTATGATTATCTGTAAAAGACGAAACAGCTGAGACAGAGAACAAATCAAAGGTATCCAAGGCTTAAAGGTTGGGGGCAGGATTTGACTATAAAGGGATAGCATAGGAAAATTTAGGAAGGGAGGTGGTAATAGAACTGCTCTATAAATGCTGATTGTGCTGGTGGTTTTAAGGTTCTATACATTTGAGGCCGAGTGTACTTTGGGAGGCTGAGGCAGGCAGATCACTTGAGGTCAGGAGTTTAAGACCAGCCTGGCAACATGGTGAAGCCCTATCTCTACTAAAAGTACAAAAATTAGCCGGGTATGGCCACATGCCTGTAGTTCCAGCTACTCACGAGGCTGAGGCAGAAGAATCACGTGACTCTGGGAGGCAGAGGTTGCAGTGAGCTGAAATCACATAACTGCACTCCAGCGTGGGTGACACAGCAAGACTCCATCTCAATAAATATATACATTTGGTAAATAAAATTACTACCAAAAGAGTAAAATTTACTGTATCTCTTATAATTCTATTCTCATTTCTACAAATGAAAAGCCAACTGGGATTTTGATTGTGTTGAATTTATAGATCAATTTGGCAAGAAGTGACATCTTAACAATATTGAGTCTTCCAATTCATGAACATATTATATCTTCTCAATTATTTAAGTCTTCTTCAGTTCTTAGCAATGTTTTGTAGTTTTTGGTATATAGGTGTTATATTCTTGGTCAGATTTATTCCTAAGTATTTCATATGTTTGATGTTTTGAAAATGTTATTTTAAAAATTTTGATTTCCAATTGTTCATTGTTAGTATATGGTAATACAATATTTGTGTATGAGTCATGTATCCTGCATTCTTGCTAAAGTCGCCTTAAGTTCTTTTTGTGGATTACTTAAAATTTTCAACAAAGGATCACATCTGTAAATAAAAATAGCTTTACTTCTTACTTTCTAATGCATATGCTATTTTGTTTTTCTTGTTTCATTGTCTAGCTAGAACTTACAGTGTAATGAGATGAGGATGAACATATTTGTCTTGTTTCCAGTATTAGAGGAAAGCACTCAGTCTTTCACTATTGAATATGTAGGATGTAGGTTTTTCATCAATTCCCTTTATTAAAGAAAGGGAAAGAAATTCTCTTCTAATTTGTTGAGTTTTTACCATAAACAGGATTATTTTTTCTTTTTTGTTTTTAAATCCCAAACATGAGCCATAGATTTTTTTTTCAACTACTTTTTTTTTGTGTGTCTGTTGAAATTCCTTTTTTTTTTTTTAACTCCAATTTATATGGTAGATTCATTTAATTAAGTTTCATATGTTAAACTAATATATTTGAGGTAAACCTAATTTAGTCATTATATGTTATCCTTTAGATATGCTGCTAGATTCAATTTACTGAAATTTGGTAAGGAGTGTTTTACATCTATATTCATGAGGGATGTTGATGAAATGTTTGCTTATAGTGTCTTTGGTTTTGGTATTGAGATAATGCTGGCCTTGGGGAATGAGGTAGAGATGTTCTCTCTTCAATTTTCTGCAAGAATTTGTGAAGAATTAATTATTTTTTTCTTCAGTTTTGGTGGAATGCTCCCGGTTGGAATCATCTGGATATGATGACTGTTTTGTGGAAAGCTGTTAAGCTGTTTAACTACAAATTCACATTTTTTAATAGAAATAGGACTGTTCAGGTTATCTGCTTCTTGTGTGAGCTCTGGTATTATGTATCTTTCAAGGAATTTACTCATTTCATCTGAGTTTTCAAATTTATTAACATGAAACTGTTCATAATTTCTATTCCTTTTTCAAGTCTGTAGTATCCTTTGCAACGCAGTATCTCTTCTCCTGTTCTTTATATTGGTAATTCCTTTTTTTTTTCTTTTTGAAACAGAGTCTTGTTCTGTCATCCAGGCTGGAGTGCAGTGGTGAGATCTCAGCTCATTGCAATCTCTGCCTCATGGGTACAGGCAATTCTTCTGCCTCCACCTCCCAAGTAGCTTGGGATTATAGGTGTGTGTCACCACACCCAGATAATTTTTGTATTTTTAGTAGAGATGGGGGTTTCACCATCTTGGCCAGGCTGGTCTCAAACTCCTGACCTTAGGTGATCTGCCCACCTCAGCCTCCCAAAGCGCTGGGATTACAGGTGTGAGCCACTGCGCCCAGTTGGTAATTCCTTTTTTCCTGTTCAGTCTGACTAGAGGTTTAGCAATTCTATTGATAGTCTCAAAGAGTCAGCTTTTGGTTTCTTTGATTTTCCCACCTATTATTTTCTTTCTTTCTTTCTTTCTTTTTTTTGAGACAGAATCTCACTCTGTTGCCCAGGCTGGAGTGCAGTGATGTGATCTTGGCTCACTGCAGCCTCCACCTCCTGATTTCAGAGAGTATCGTGCCTCAGCCTCCTGAGTAGCTGGAATTACAGGTGCCTGCCACCACGCCTGGCCAATTTATTTAGAGATGAGGTTTCAATATGTTGGCCAGGCTGGCCTCAAATTCCTGACCTCAAGGGATCTACCTGTCTTGGCCTCCCAAAGTGCTGGGATTACAGGCATAAAGCCACTGCACCCCGCCTGAGCCTGTTCTCTACTTCAGAGTCTAGCCAACTGTTTCTGTAAGAGGCAAGGTATATATTTTAATTTTTGTAGGCTCTGGTCTCTAGCAACTACTCTTTTATGCTGTTCTAGCCTGGAAGCAGCTGTAGACAATACATAAGCAAGTAGACATGGCTGTCTTCCAATAAAAATTACCAAAAGAGACAGCAGGTTGGTTTTGGCCTAGACCATAATTTACTAGTCTCTGCTCTATTTCATTGATTTCCAATTCTTCATATTAGTGTATACACTAATATGCATACATTAATGGGGTGTGTGTGTGTGTAGTTTTTATCTCTTCCTCAGCCCACATATTCAATTGACTTGGCCCAACAATTGATTTTTGATTTTTTTTTTTTTTTTTTTTTTTTTTTTGAGACGGAGTCTCACAGCATTGCCAGGCTGGAGTGCAGTGGCGCAAACTCAGCTCACTGCAACCTTTGCCTCCCAGGTTCACATGATTCTCCTGCCTCAGCCTCCCCAGTTGCTGGGACTACAGGTATGCACCACCATGCCCAGCTAATTTTTGTACCTTTGGTAGAGACAGGGTTTCATCATGTTGGCCAGGATGGTCTTGATCTCTTGTCCCTGGGATCCACCTGCGTTGGCCTCCCAAAGTGCTAGGATTAGGCATGAGTCACCGTCCCTGGCCTAATTGATTTCTTTAAGATTTGATTTCTTGTCTCCATAGGAATATTTACAGAGGGGTTTTGTGAGCTTCAAAACAGAACTGGTCCTCTTTCATGCTGTTCAAACCTGGGGATGCATGGGTGTATTCTAACACTACAAAGGGGAGTCACTCACCTGTCTTGCTGACCTGGTCTATTCTGAGGGATCATCTCTGAAATTCCCCTTTATATTCTGTCTTAGTGGGTAAGAGGAGGTAGCTGTTTTCTAGGTGAGTCTAAAGGTGTTTACCATTTCTCCTCTCTCCATGAATACCTTGTTTATGAAGCCTTATTAAAATTCTTATTCATAGTTAGGATCATTTCCATTATTTCCTGTTAAGGTGCTCTGGCCAACTCATAGGACTTCGTCTTTTTGGTGAGGAATGGTGGGGAGATGGAGAACAAGAGAGTAATAAACTATGATTCTTCCATGTGCTGCCTCCTTCCTGCTTCCCAGCCAGGTTTTACCATTGTTCCCATTGATTGGTCTCACCTTTTGCATTTTGATTTTGTCTTAATAAAGCGTGGCAGAGGCTGGTTGGTGAGGATTGGATCACTACCACTGATGAATATCATTTTGCTAGCTTGCTCTTAGAAGGTGGGGTTATTGTAAAGCTTGCTAAGGCTTTCTATAATCACATGAAGGAATTCAAGCAGAACTGGAAAGAATGTGGTATTGTGAGTCCAGTGTTGCCACATTTGGATTGCAAGTCAAGACGTGTGATGGAGATGGGGAGAGAAGGAATACTTGTTGTAGGCTGGGCACAGTCACTCACATCTGTAATCCCAACACTTTGGGAGGCTGAGGCAGGCGGATCAGCTGAGATCAGGAATCTGACACCAGCCTGGCCAACATGGTGAAACCTCATCTCTACTAAAAATACAAAAATTAGGCGTGGTGGTGCACACCTGAAATCCCAGTTACTTGGGAGGCTGAAGCAGAGAGAATTGCTTGAATCCAGGAGATGGAGGTTGCAGTGAGCCAAGATCGTACCAAATCTCATTTCCAAGAGAAACTCTCATGACAAACTCTCCAGCCTGGGCGACCAAGTGAGACTGTCTCAGAAAAAAAAAAAAAAAAAAAAAAAAAACACTCATTGTATTTAATTACCTTATCCTGTAGGCTCAGGAGGGGCTAGAATGTGCAGAGAGCAACTATAAAACTATAAATCACTTGGTTCTGATGTCATCTTCAACTTGACTCCTAAAACATTGACTGTCAACTCTTCCCCAAACTAATTACATCTGTTAATTACACTTGTCATGCTCATGTCTGCCCCTTCATAGGATCTTTTCCACGAGAGAATAACCAAAAAGAGTGCAGATTCATGAGCTTAGGAGCAAGTAGCAGGTGGAGGCATAGAAAAGGGAGACCTCCCTAGCAGGGGAGTTGCAACACCTTCAGAGCTGCCACCAAAGAGACTACTTTGTTGAAGGAACATTGTGGTTTGTCACGAGAGTTTCTCTTGGAAATGAGATTTTCAAGAAAAAAATAATAAATTACATTTTCTCTTTGATTGATAGTATGACTTATACCAAATGGCTGCTTTTGCACAGCTATGGCTTAATGCCCAGGAAGAAACCACCAAAGTGTTGGGGTTCTCTTTTGTCTAAGGTAGATTTCTTCGGGTGTGGTTACTGTTATTAGCAATGATGTCAGCAGATGAGAAATCAGGGCATTGAGAGTGGAACCTGTGAGAATCCATGTACCTTCAAATGAGAAATTGCCCAAACTCTTGAGAGAGCTTGACTCTGGGACTTCAGAACTTTCCTGACTGTTGGCCCTTTGTTCTTTTCCAGACACTGTGTATCTTAGCCAACATAGCGGATGGGACAACAGCAAAAGATCTTATTATGACCAATGATGATATCCTACAGAAAATCAAGTATTACATGGTGAGCCCTTGTCCTCTTTCACTTCAGGATTAGAATGCAGGGACTGTTATATTGTTAACTCAAAATAAATTGTGCGGAGATTTTAAAAAGAAGAAAAGAACAGATTACTATGTGACTCCTCAGATTGAAGGAACTCTCTTCCATCCTGAAGAAAAAGAAAAAACACCAACTCCTTGAAACTTGTGCCACATGGTAATATTACCTGCCACTCCACTCCCTGCCCTTGTCGTCTACTGGTTGCCTCCCTCTTAACCAGTGAAGACCTGGGCTCTTGGCTTTCTCTCAGTGCCCTGTCTTCCCTCTCAAGGCTTCAGTCCCATGGTGGATGAACCCTCTAGCCCTCTGGCACCATAGTTCCTTTACCTGTTTGCTTCTAAATAATCTGCTACCTGCTGCCATGGCCATACCCTGCATCTGATCATCACCAGAGACTGCCCGTTGCCAAAATCTGGGTATTAAACAGCCCTCCACTTTTCATTCTGTCAACATCTCCTGACAAAATTCCAACCATGGAGGAAGCCTCCCCTTGCCACACCAATCTGTCTTCTCTTTGCCTGCCATGTCAGTTAACTGCAGAGAAAGGCACAGTACCTCACATGGGCACTCCACCTCTCCTGTTATCCTTTGGTGATTCTCTAAGAAGCTGGCACCCTCATTCTCTATGAGAATAGATTCTTACCTGCCCCTCATCCTTTAGATCTCACATCTTCCCTCCCCTATTACAGTTAGTGATGACCTCAGCTTTTTGTTTTATTAAGAGAAACTAAAATCCTTCAGTGGCTCCTTGTTATACCTTGAATAAAGTTCATATGCCCTTATGATGGCCTGTCAAGTCCTACATGACCTAACCCATTTATATCCCCAACTTATCTTATTCCTGTCTTCCTTTGTTCACTACCCTGGCTGCTTGCAGTTTCTCAAAAAGGCCAGGTTCTTTCCTTCCTTGGGACTTTCACACATGCTGGCTTCTCTGCCTGGAGCACTTTTCTCCTCTCCATCTCTCCCTTCAAATCTCAGCTGAACTTATACTTTCTTACTGGATTCTTGTCCTTGTAGATTATTCCTCATTACTGCATTTTGTTCCCTTCCTTCAGAGGGAAGAAAGGGAACAAACTTCCTTAGCTCAGTTTTAGTGTTGTATATTTGTGTGCCTACTGGGTGGCTCTACCACAGTGTAAGTTCCACAAGGGCAGGGACCATGTCAGCTTTGTGCGCAATTGTATATCCACCATGGTGTCTGGCCCTTTGCATATGCTTGGTAAATATTTGTTGAATGAAAACCTTACCACTTCCAACCAAAGATTCTGTTATCTTTTCAATACCCATCCACATTGTATACCTAATCACTTAAAAAGTTTTCCTTAACTTCTCATACCCATTGAGGCATACCCATTTCTCTCTGTTATTCAAAGCCAAAGCCAAATTTCTTTCTTTTTTTATTTTTATTTTTTGAGACAGGGTCACACTCTGCCACCCAGACTTGAGTGCAGTGACATATCTTGGCTCATCACAACCTCCACCTCCTGGGTTCAAGTGATTCTCCTGCCTCAGCCTCCTGATTAGCTGGGATTACAGGCGCATCACTGTCACTTGGCTAATTTTTGTATATTTAGTAGAGACAGGGTTTCACCATGTTGGCCAGGCTGGTCTCAAACTCCTGACCTCAAATGATCCACCCACCTTGGCCTCCCAAAGTGCTGGGATTACAGGCATGAGCCACTGTGCCTGGCCTTCAAAGCCAAACTTCTTACCATCTTTTCTGCACATACTGTCTCCTTCTTTACCTCTAAAGTCATTCTTTAACCTGCTTCATTTCACCTCTACCCCCATCATTCAACTGAAACTCTTATAATTAGTGTCAACAGTGACTTCCATGATGCGAAATCCAAAGGATCCTTTTCTCTCTTCATCTTACCCACTTACAGCAGATTGCAGCCCAGCTAACTAGCTCCTCCTCCTGGAAACATCCTTTTCTCTTGGTTTGCATGACACCATACCTCCCTGCTTACTCTGGACCCTCTTCTCTTCTCTCCTACAGGTGCTCTCCTGAGATCAGCAGATCACAACTTTCATTGTACAATATGACCTTGTAGGGAGCTTTCAAAGATTACCGCTTTGTCTTAACCCTCCCAAGATTCTGATTTAATAGGTCTGGGTATAGCCCGGGCATCAGGATTTTTTTTTTTTAAGATTCCTGGGTGGTTCTTTTTTTTTTTTTTTTTTTGAGACGGAGTTTTGCTGTTGTTGCCCAGACTGGAGTGCAGTGGCACGATCTCGGCTCACCGCAACCTCCGCCTCCTGGGTTCAAGCAATTCTCCAGCCTCAGCCTCCCGAGTAACTGGGACTACAGGCATGCACCATCATGCCCAGCTAATTTTTGTATTTTTAGTAGAGACGAGGTTTCACCTTGTTGACCAGGATGGTCTCAATCTCTTGACCTCGTGATCCACCCGCCTCGGCCTCCCAAAGTGCTGGGATTACAGGCTTGAGCCACCGCGCCCGGCTCCTGGGTGGTTCTTACGTACAGTCATTATGTATCTTCCTGCCCTTTCAGCATCTCCATGTGGCTGTCTGATAACACCTTGGAGTTTGTCTTGATTTTTCCAGCTCTGTCCCCTCATTCACCCAATTTATCAATAAGTCCTATCTGCCCTTCCTCCAAAACTGATCTCGAATCCAGTTACTCCTTTCGATCACCACTGCCTCCACCCTAGTCAGTTCAAGTCACAGCACCTCATGCCTGATAAACTATAATAACAGTATCCTCTTAGACACTTCTTCACTGTCACGACAATTCCTTCAACCCAAGGGTCTTCTAAAAAATGTAAACCAGATCTTGTCCCTCCACTGTTTAAATCTTTCAGGGGCTTCCTCTAAACACAGAATGAAATCCAGAGTCCTAACTGTGGCCTGCAAGTTCGCACAATTTGGCTACACTACTTTTCTGAACAGACAGTTCTTTCTTACCCAGACCTTTTCAGGAAATTTTCCTCCTCCTTGGAATTTCAAGCCCCTTGCTGTTTGCACATCTGGCACCTTCCTGTTCTTTAAGTCTCCGTTTAAATATTGCCTTCTTCAAAGAGATCTGTTTGTGCGTTCCGCCTAAATTAAGTTGCCACCCTCCAACCTCCAGTTTTCTCTATTGTCATAGTAATGTGTGTCCTCAAAAAATGTGGAATGAATGATGAATAAACTTATGCAAAGTAAATGCATATTTGTTTTAGTATATACAGACTTATTATTCAACAAATATTGATTGATTATCTGAGGCTGGGAATAGATAAGTTTTATCCTGTTTTGTCTTAAGGGAGCCCAAGCTGAACATCCCCTTAAAAGTGTTGGCAGGTAGAAGAAAGAATCACTAGCCATAGAATTCTACTGAAGGAAGCCAGATCCAGTTCTTTGTCTCTGCTTAGTTGAAATATAGTCCTACATGAGAAGATAAGTCTGTCTTAGCCTTGAAAAAACCACTGAGCATACTTTGCCATTGATATTTCCTCAGATGTGCATAAATTATTTAAACATAGTAGAACTGTTTTAAATTGACCAAATAGAACAATGACTACAAAAATTATTTTATGGCTGGGTGTGGTGGCTCATGCCTGTAATCCCAGCACTTTGGAAGGCCAAGGCAGGTGGATCACCTGAGGTCAGGAGCTCGAGACCAGCCTGACTAAAATGGTTAAACCCTATCTCTACTAAAAATACAAAATATTAACCAGGCGTGGTGATGTGCACCTGTGATCCCAGCTATCCCGGACGCTGAGGCAAGAGAATCGCTTGAACCCAGGAGGCGGAGGTTGCAGTGAACCGAAATTGTGGCATTGCACTACAGCCTGGGCAATAACAGCAAAACTCTGTCTCAAAAGAAAAAAAAATTGGGCCAGGCGCGGTGGCTCACGCCTGTAATCCCAGCACTTTGGGAGGCCAAGGCGGGTGGATCACGAGGTCAGGAGATCGAGACCGTCCTGGTCAACGTGGTGAAACCCCATCTCTACTAAAAATACAAAAAATTAGCTGAGCATGGTGGCATGTGCCTATAATCCCAGCTACTTAGGAGGCTGAGGCAGGAGAATTGCCTGAACCCAGGAGGCGGAGGTTGCGGTGAGCCGAGATCACACCGTTGCACTCCAGTCTGGGTAACGAGTGAAACTCCGTCTCAAAATATATATATATATATATTATTATTTTATTATTGGGTCCTCTCATTCAGGTGCAAGCACTCTATGTGGATAAATGTTCCAAAGCAACCAGAAATGGTTGTACTTTCTGTACATAAAGCAAAATAAATAAGAATTGTATTAGAAGACTAGGAGGCCCCTTAGTGATAGTAGAGACATTTGAGAAATCAGCTGAAGATTTCATGAAGTTTTTGGGGATGTTCCTATAGAAATAAGAGTAATTTAATTATTCCAGAAGCTGAATGTATTATATAATGCTTCTAGTTTATAGCAAGTTGTGTCAGAGGAGTAAACCATTTAAAGATTGTGTGTGTGTGAAAGTCTGGGTGTTACAGAATTTTCTGACCATATATTCACTTCCTTCCCCAAAGGAATTATTGGACCATTTGAATAAGATAACCAGTAGCTTAAGAGATCAATACCAAATGCAAATCCACCCATTGTATATTGGCTGCTGGTGACCTGGAAACATAGCCTAAGTAGAAAGCATAAAATTGTCAAATGACAGTGTTTCTTTGTGCATGGACTGAATCATAAATGGCAAACTATACCTATAGCCCTAGAGGTGTTTAGTTTGTCCAGCCAGATGGTGTTCTCAAATTTGAATTTGAATGTCTTTTGGCAAGGCTTGTACTCCTCAATTTGCCAGATTCTCCACTGTCCCTTGTTATCTTTAGCCCAACCCTTTCATTCATGGCCCCTCAAGACATTTGAGTTTGAGGCCTCTGCTTCAGACTTTTAGATTATAGGAATTGCCTATGGTAGGTCTTCCAAAAAAAGATCTAAAATGAGATTATCACCATTTTTATTTTTTTTTTCTGTATTAATAGGGCCATTCACATGTTAAACTGCAGCTTGCAGCCATGTTTTGTATATCAAACCTCATATGGAATGAAGAGGAAGGTAAGAGATTGGTGAGATTTGTTTTGAAAAAAAATTATAGGAAGAGTGTCTTGCACAGGGAAGGCAGCAGGTGCCCCTGAGATCCTGGGGAGAGACTCTGTTCTTGGACCACTTGGCCCAAGCACCCTTCAGAGTCGCCCTGTTACGAAAATCAGTGGAACTAGCCTGAGTCAGATGGACAGTCAACACTGAGCACCCCATTGGAGCCAACTCTATACCAGATTCAAAGGGGGAGAGTGAGAAGTAAGTGGCAGTCCCTGCCATGAGAGAGCTGATGAGGTGGATGGTGAGATGCACTCGAAGAAGGTGAGAGGGGAGAGTGGGTGGGAGAATAAGCCTTTCGTTATGAGCAGAGGAAGCACATATGAGGACTGCAGGCAGATAAGCATGATGGAGAAGAAGGTGCATTGGTGAGAAATGAGAAATGCAATGTGACTGGTGAAGCTGGTAGTCTGTAAGGAGGACTGTATAGATCAGCGATTCTTTACCTTGGCTGCATATTAGAATCATCTGAGGAATTTTTACCCCACACCAATTAAATCAGAATCTCTGGGGGTGGGCTCCAGGCATAAGTGTTTCTTAAAGCTCCCCAGTGGATTCCAATTTATAGCCAAGGTAGCAAACAAATATAGAAGAGCAGTGGGTCTCAAGCCTGGGTTGGCTGCATTAGAATCACCTGGGGAACTTTTTAAAGTACAGATTTCTGGGCCCCATCCCTAGAAATTCTGATTCACTTTGTCTAGAGAGAGCCAGTGCATGAGTGGTCACTGTAGGTTCTTCAGTGGGGAAGACTTCAGAGATTACTCAGCAGTTATGCCCAAAACAAAGTGCAAGAAGGGAAACTGGATTCCGCCCACAGACCTAGATACCAAGTACCGTCTGTATGGGGGAGAGAAAGCCACCCTCAAGGAGATCTTAGTCTAGTTGGAAGATAGAACAGAGTGATATGAAAGAAATTGGAAGTGCCAGTTGTGCTGAGAGGCAACAAAAAGTGCTAGGAGGACAGAGGAGGGTAGAAGATAATAGAAAGGGGAAGACAAGACCTGTTTGGTGTAGTAAGGGCCAGCCTGGCCTGACCAGGGCCATGGGTATGTCCTGAGAGAAGTGATGAAGCTGGGAATCAGTGGCAGAGGGCTTGTACCAGGCTGAAGAATCTAACCTTGACCCTGTAGTCCATGGAGAAATCAGTCCAGCTGCAGAACCCAGGATAGACTTCAGGCAGGATGGTCAGGAGGCAGAGAGCCGAGTTAGAAGGCTGTCAGTCCAAGCATGACTGGGCCCAACTATAGTGGGAGAGGGTGGAGGACAAAAGGGACAGGAGGAGTAGGGAGTGAAGGACACTGGTAAGGCTCTAGATTGTTGATTCTACATCAGACAGAGCATTTGCCTGGGTCATATTTCCAGTAACCTGGCTTTAATCATTTAGGTTCACAAGAACGCCAGGATAAATTACGAGACATGGGCATCGTAGATATTCTACACAAATTGAGTCAGTCACCAGATTCAAACCTTTGTGACAAGTGAGTATGAATGTAAAAAGGTCTTCCTTTGGGCTGTGTTGGATTCTTTCACAAAAGGGTTTGAATTGCCTGGTAATTAACATGGCCACACTTTTAAAATCTTTTATATTCTTAGATTTTCTATCAGCCACTGTATGATGTTTAAGTGAGTTATAAACTAATGATTATCAAATTATTAAAAACTCTTATCTTACTGTGAATTAACCTGTGTCTGGACCATTTTAGTGGATAATATTCAGAAGCCATTTGCATCTCTTCCCTTGATCATTAGAATAGACATGCATGTGACCTTTTGGAAAGCAGAAAAACTAGTAATGCAAACATTCATTCACTCAACACCTCACTGAACACCCATTTCGTGCCAGGCTGGCCCTGCTGCTGGGTATACAAAAAAAAACACGTCTTCAAAGAGCTCATCATTTCCTGATAGAGCCAAGAGTTATAATCAGATACTTAGCTAACCTCAAAATAGCCAAAAATGCTTTTCCTAACTACATGTTCTCCTTTTTTAACAGCCTTCACTTTCCATCTTGCCTCTATAATAACAAAGCAGGGAACATCAGCACTTTGAGTCTCCAGAATCTTGAGCATGGCTTAGAAGCCCTGCAGCCCTTCATGATCTGGCTCTGCCTTTCTCATCTTCCCCGCACCCACCATGCACACCCTATACTGCAGCCATACCTGCCCGCTTACAGTAGCACACCTTCATGCAATTACACATTCTGTTCCATCTGATTTGCTATCCCAGTCTCCTCTCCTCTCAGTCCCCATTCACTCAGCAGATAACTCTCTTTTTAATACCTGCGTTCTCCCAGACATTGTTTTAGGCATTAGAGATATAATGGTGAATAAAATTGATGAAGTCTTTGTCCTCATGCAACCTAGATTCTAGTATAGGAGATAGATGATAAGCAAATGAATACGTAACACAGTATCAGGTGATGAGAGGTACTATGAAGAAAAATAAAACAAGGTGAAGGAATGGAGAGTCAAGAAAATTTATTTTAATATAGGTTAACCAGTAAAGATCTCTCTGAGGATGACATGATCAGAGACCTGATGAAATGTGGAAGATTTCATCTGGGCAAATGCCTAGAGGAAGAGTATTTATAGGCAAGGGTGACAGTGGGTTCAAAGGCCCTGAGGCAGGAGTGAACTTGTTATGTTCAAGGAACAGCAAGAAGAACAGAGGGCTGATGAATAATAATGAGGGGGAGAAAACAGGAAATCATTGGAGACTGTTGAGCAGAGCAGACATTATCTGATTTGAATTTTTTTTTTCTTTCTTTCTGAGACAGAGTTTCACTCTTGTTGCCCAGGCTGGAGTGCAATGATGTGATCTTGGCTCACTGAAACCTCCGCCTCCCAAGTTCAAGTGATTCTCCTGGCCCAGCCTTCCAAGTAGCTGGATTACAGGTGCCTGCCACCATGCCCAGCTAGTTTTTTGTGTTTTTGGTAAAGACAGGGATTCTTTTTATTTTATTTTATCTTATTTTTATTTTTTTACTTTTTTTTTTTTTACATAAAGATGGGGTTTCATCATGTTGGTCAGGCTGGTCTTGAACTCCTGACCTCAGGTGATCCACCTGCGTTGGCCGCCAAAGTGCTTGGATTACAGGTGTGAGCCACCACGCCCGGCCTAGAGACAGGGTTTCACCATGTTGGCCAGGCTGGTCTCGAGCTCCTGATTGCAGGTGATCCACCCGCCTCGGCCTCCCAAAGTGCTGGGATTACAGGCATGAGCCACTGCACCTCGCCCTGATTTGAATTTTTAAAAGATCACTCTGGTGACTATATAGAGAACCATCTGTAGGAGAGCAAGAATGGAGGCAGAGAGACCAGTTAAACGCCATTGCAATAATGTCAGTAAGGATGGGAGGTTAGTGTTAGAAGTACTGAGAAGTGTTTGGATTCAGAATTTTAATCTGAATATAAATGCCAATGGGACTTACTCACAGATTCAGTATAGGATGTTAAAGAGAGAAAAGGAAAATGTCTAGGGTTTTAGCCTGAGCAACTAGATGGAGGGTGTTGCCATATACTAAGATGGTGAGACATATAGAAGTGGGTTGTGGTGGGGAATATCAAAAGTTCTTGTTTGGGTATGCCGACATTAGGATACTGTACCTATTAGATATCCAAGGGACTTGGAAGAGCATGGCTGGGGGTATAAATCTGAATGGTATTTAAAGCCATGGAGCTGGATGAAGTCACCTAGAGCAAATAAGAGAGAGGAGGCCTAAGGAGCAAGATCTAGAGCCCCCCAGCATTTAGGCAATGATGAGAAAGGTGCAGCAAAGGAGCAGAAGGAACAGCCAGTGAGGCAGGCAGAGACTCAGGTACATGAGGTGTCCTGAAAGCAAGGAGAAAGAATGCCTGGACACTGGCCATTTATCTTTCAAAACTCCTATCAGGTTGCCATGTCTTCCAAAAAGCCTTGCATGACCCACTCTCCACCCTCCCTTCCAGGCTTTTCCAGGGATGCCTTTTGTGCTCCTGCAGCATCTGTAGGACACGTCACACTGTAACACTGTATCTTGGCTGACAGCTTGTCTGTCTTCTTCACTGAAGGGGAGAGGAACTTAACTCCTCTGAAGTAAATGGCTGTCCCAGATTGTGGAGCACACAGGACAGGCTGGTCTTCTGCTTCCCTGAAGCTTATCATCCTGTAGGCCAAAGAAGAATAACAGACTGAGCACAGTGGCTCATCATGCCTTTAATCCCAGCACTTTGGGAGGCTGAGGCAAGTGGATCATGTAGTCAGGAGTTCGAGACCAGCCTGGCCAACATAATGAAACCCTGTCTCTACTAAAAATACAAAAATTAGCCAGGCATGGTGGCGTACACCTGTAGTCCCAGCTACTCAGGAGGCTGAGGCAGGAGAATCGCATGAACCTGGGAGACAGAGGTTGTGGTGAGCTGAGATCACGCCACTGCACTCCAGCCTGGGCAACAGAGCGACACTCCGTCTCAAGAAAAAAAAAAAACAAAAAAAAAACAGAAGAAGAAGAACTAAATAACTGCAGCCCAGTGCTACTGGTTAGTGAGCGTAACATCAAAGTCAAGTCCAAGCCACATACTGAAGGCTGGATTTGAGCTTGTACCTTGAGAACTGGAACCTCTACCTGCACAGCTGCTGGCATAAACGATGGGCTCTGTCAGCCCATCTCTTGTGGCTGAGAGCCATGTTGTTCAGTGGGGTTTTTCGCTCATACTTGTTCAGAAGTAAAAACAGATTTTACTTAAAATCATCTCAGGGACAACCTAGAATGCTAAGAGAGGCCTTACCAGCATCAAATGGGATAGGTTTAGGCCTGCTTGCTTAGACTCCACTGGTACTGTTTTCCCAGATTTGTATGGCACATAAGTTTTTAGCTCTTCTTAAACTTAAACCCTTATTAAAAGAATCAAGGTCTGAGCTACCCAACCTAAGTCCATCTAAAAAAAAGGTGATCTTGCCTCCAAAACCATTCTTCTAAAAAGACCCCTTAGATAATAATAGAAAGACAATAAAAGGTATGGTGTCTGAGAACCAAAATAATCAAACCTATCCAACCTCTGAATAAGATCCAGAAGGAGTTTGATTTGGCAGATCTAAAGAGCAATATAGAATTTTGATCAAGACCCTCATGTGGCGTTCCCATCGTGGCACAGTAAAGTCTGTCACCTGAAGAGTACCTCTCAGGTTCTTTCTGTCATTAAGGCCTTGATCCTTTGACTTTCAGATGCTTACATATGAGAAGCTATTGCTAACCAGCCCTCTCCACCCAGGCTCAGAGGGCTTCAGGGTTGCAGGGCCCCAGAACTCATGCCTCCATCAGAACTGCTCTTCTCAGCCTCTTTAAGTATCTGGGGAGTCAGGTAGATGGTCTGTGGCATCATTCATAAACTTGCTTCTGAAAATGTCCTGTAGAACCCAACTTGCTCATAACTTGGAGATAATCTTTCTAGAGCTTTGTTATGATGATTAGACTGTTCACAATAACATCTTTAGAGTCTTAAGTGATTGTAAGAATACACCTAAGTGTACCACTTTAAAAACTGTTGTGATATCCATGACTACAGAAACTGCACTTGAATCCAGCTTATTGTATGCACAGTCTACTTGGCATTACTTCAATCAGCTATCATACCTGAACATTGTAGACTTTCTTTCCAGAGCTTAGAAGAGGAGACCGTTGCTGAAACCTGACTTCCTAACTCCCACAATTGCAGCCTCTTTCCAAACTTTACCAAGTTTGTGATAGGAATAGTAAAGGATGCCTCCTTGGGCCCACCTCAAAGAAGGCCACTTTTACAAAGATCAGGATAGATTAAGTCATTGTTCACATTCTTTTTTTTTTTTCTTTTTAGACCAAGTTTTGCTCTTATTGCACAGGCTGGAGTGCAATGGCGCAATCTTGGCTCACTGCAACCTCCACCTCCCAGGTTCAAGAAATTCTCCTGCCTCAGCCTCCTGAGTAGCTAGGATTACAGGCACCCGCCACCATGCCCGGCTAATTTTTGTATTTTTAGTAGAAACAGGATGTCACCATGTTGGCCAGGCTGGTCTTGAACTGACCTGAGGTGATCCGCCCATCTCAGCCTCCCAAAGTGCTGGCATTATAGGCATGAGCCACCATGCCCGGCCTACATTCTATCTTTTCCTTTCCACCTGGCCACCTTCTTCCCCCATCACTGTAACAACCCACATCTCATATTGATCAGTTATAGTGTGATCAGGTGTGATGAGAACAAAATGAAATTGTAGGCTTCTTCCACAGTTATGAGGCATGTGAAGCATGAGACAGCCTCATCCCATGGGCTCTTGGCCCCTTCCATGAACCTAATCAGTACCTCAACACCATTTCCTTGGTCAGTTTTCCTATTTGCTTCCCAGAACCCTAAGTGTCCTCCCCTAGTGTTGGGCTTCACTGCATAAAACCTACATGGCAGTAAGAAAAAGAAAAGAATTAGAGATCTATCACAACTATAAGCCAATGACAAAGGAATATTACATAATGTCGGTACGTACCAGGGACTGTGGAATGTCACTGAGCTGCAGCAGGTTTAGGAGCAGGAACAGCCCTCTGAGAGAACCACAGGAAGAAGAATACAGCCAGAATAGATTTGAGGTATCTGCCCACTGCAGATCTCTGCCCCTTAAGGTAGGTGCCCACCTTGGCTCACCCCAGTTTCCTCTGGGGATTTACTTTTTAGACTTCCCCAACTATCATCATTGAGCCATAGGGGTTTTTTTCCCCCAATTACAATTCTGATATGATGGCTAACAGGAATTTTGTGATTTCAGGGCAAAGACAGCACTGCAGCAGTACCTGGCATGATGAGAACACCCCTGGGCACCTGCGAGCATCCCACCTCCTTGTTTAAGGAAGTACAGGAACCAGCCTCATTTGATTCCTTCTATTTGCACAAGTCACCTTGGACTGCAGGGAGCTGTTTTGCAAAAGCAATTTAGTAGGCTTAGATCTCAAATTCATCTTGAGAACATTTTTTTGAGGTAGTAGTTTCCTCAGAAGACTCTTGGGTTTTGTTTTGGTTTTTTTCTGAGCTACCCGGACTCTTTATTGAACAATCAATCATTTTCCTTTGGACCTACAATTTTTTGCCTATGCTGCAGCCACTTTGTGAGTGAGAATGAATATGTCTGTGTGAACACACAGGCATGCGTGTGTATGTGCACGTACGTGGGCCAGAATGAATGGATGTGTGTGTGTGTGAGGGATACCTCAGATTTTTCTTTTCTTATTTTGTGTGAAAATCTCTTTTCTACAGATTTTCCAGGGTTTAAGCATTGCTTGCTGTATAAAAAACTTTACTGAATTATATACAGTTTGAATGAAATGTTATTTTAAAAACAAAACAATTGTTAAGTGTTCCATAAAGGTTATGTTGAATTTTGGTCAGATGAATATTTGTAAGTAAAAAATATATGCATTTCTGAACCTCAACTTACATAGATTTTCTTTATATAAAAAAAAGAAAAAGTTGGCTATAGTTGGCCTGATTAACAGGCACTATACATGGTGCTGTGCAAAATAGTAAGCTAGCATCTTACTGCCGTCAATATTAGCAGGTACAGAGCCTTTTTTCATCCTAATTCAATAAGTTCTCAGGCTACCAAGTCAGATGGACAGGGAGGAGTAAAGTGAGGCGACAGATTCACCATAGGCTTTTTGAAGCATCAAAGGAAAATATAACTACTGATAGTGAAAGCCCAGTCGTGACCCAGATGGGCTTACCCTTGACAGGAACTGGGGACTGAGAGCCTCCCAACTGCCCTAACTCCTGTCATTGGTATACCAATATCTGGCCAGATTTAGAACCAGTCATGGAAACTTGCACTCATATTAAAAGTAGGTCATCACTTCCCAGAAACAGTCAAGACACCTTGTGCTTCCTGAAACAGCATATATCACTGTGAAACTAAAGAATGTGCTACAGACACACCTGTGTCTGTAGCAAAGAACAAAGAACAGGATAGTTTAGAAAGCTTTCTCTTACCGGTATTCAGCAAATTTCATACTAGTTGCTCAGGATTGCTAGTTGGTATGCTTTTGTAAAATGAGATTGAAATTCAATAAAAGATGCAACTAAAATCTTTTCCTGCATGAAGCTAAAAGCACCCAGGTTGAGAGAGGGGCAAGGGAATCTCCCCAGGATGACTAAAGATGACTTCAGCAAGTACTCCTAGCCCTTCTGCACCCCTTAGCTTGGTCCCTGCTCCAACTTCTGGGTCAGCTGCAAGGTGAACTCAACAGAAGTTGCTCTTGACTGTTTGAAGGTAGAAGCAGCCTGCCTTTTCTCTTTGCTAAAAGAAGGTCAGAGGCATCGCAGCCAGGATGCAAGGTCTGCAGTCCAGAAGCTTGCGGTGAGTGTGTGCCACAGATGGAGCCCCAAGCCCACCTACCAGCCACCCCTGATGGGGTTGCTCCCACTGCAGCTGCCCTATCACCACCCTGCACCTTCCTTGGAAGATTTAAATGTTTGATTGCGAATGAATGTTTAAAAATGTATTTAATGCAATTTTTCCTGTTCTCAACATGACCACCCAAGATTCAAACACAGAGATTTCCAAGTTATTATTTTTTTAGAACATCACTGATTTAAAATCTGTCACAACAGGACTTGGGTTTTGTGCAGATATCAGAATGCTAATGTGAGAAACCCAGTTAAAGGAAAACTTAGTTTATTGGAAAGAAAGCCTTAGGCCCACTCATTGTTTCTAGTACTGTGAAAATATCCTTGGTTGGCATTGTTAACACAAAACACTGTAGTGTTGGTATTAAATAGTACCAGGTAAATATAAAGAAACCAATAAGGAATTGCTGAGACAATCTTGAACCCAAATAGCGTTAGAAAGCTGAAGACCCAATGAAATAACACTTTCACACTTAAACTCTGTGGTGAAATCTTGCCTGTGGGTATAAACAGATGGTCAGATTAAAAATGCTTTACTATAATTAACTTTTCTGATTTGAATGAAGGGAAATGTATTTATTGAAACAAAGCTGTTTGCTGCTTTATGCAGATGCAGTGTTCAGTCAGCAAGGAAGTGGGAAGAATGGACATGGTCTTGTGTCTACACCCAAGTTCTTAACTAAGCTTCTCGCTCTAATACTGCATTCTGTTTCTCTTTTTGTGCCCTGATTGTAACCCAAAATTTATGAACTAGAAAAGAATGTCCAATTTAATAAGTTGCATTTTTTTTTCCCTTAAGCACTTTATTCAGAACAATACATGTTCTTCTGGTAGTGTTTGGATAATATGATTTTAACACATGCTAATAAAAAAGCCAAGAAAAATCATGGCAACTTCTAAAAAGGAGTCTGTTTTCCAAATGTCTAGAACATTAGGAAACATCAGAAGATAATGTGTACAGGTTTTGGAACCTGTGATTCTTGGTAAATGAAAGTCTGGGAAGTGGCTTTGCATTTCAGAGTGGGAGCCAGTGCCTTAGGGTAACTATGGCTCCCAGAGGCATCTGTAGGAGTCTGGGGACCCCTCTCTTTTTGGCTTCCTTCTGAAGGCCAGCAGACCCTTCATAGGTGGCCACTCCCAGCCACAAGATATCCTGTCCCCAATGTCATGTCCACCCCCTCCATCCTCTTCTCCTTAGGTATGCTTCATCTCCACTGCCACCAGATGCACAGTGTGCAAGCGCATGCCGTCCCTCTGCAAGGACACACAGGTGCTCTTCATCTACCACATGTTGCCACCTTTTCCTGTCTCGGAATCGTAGGCACATCCTGTCTCAGGGCCTCACTGTAAACAAAGCCAAGGACACCTGCGCCAGAGCATGGCGGAAGGACGATGAGGTGGCTAGCAGGAGAGGGAATAATCGTGGTGGGAACCTCTGAGAAGACCCAAGGTAAGGTCAAGAGAGTAGGAGCAGGGCCAGGCAGGCCCCCATTTCCCATTACTGACACAGGGAAATCTTGGAAGTGAGGCCTAAGAAAGGAGGAAAGGGGGACTCCCACCACAGATCTTGATGGAGGGCTGACATAAAGGTTCCAATTTCTTACCACCTGGGATAAGGACTGGTGCTATCCCCATCCTGCCCCTTCCCTGTTTACTGGGCAGAGAGGCACATAGTTATTTTCAGCATGAGAGAAGGTCCAGGATCTGGGTTCAGGGAAGGCTCAGGGAACACCCCCCAAGGGCCATGGAGTAGACTATTAAGGCAAGTTTCCTCCCTCTGTCTCTGCAGCCCCTGGCTCCTGGCTTTGGCAAGTAATCAGTCTTTAAGTGAAACCAGAACCAGTCCTTAAGTGAAACCACCCCCCTTGACTTCATGGAGCTGAGCCTGCTCTCCTCCCTATCAGACACTCACATCCAGGAGCCAAGAGGCCTTAAAGCCAAAAACAGCACCTATCCTTTAATTCCTGATTTGCTTCTGTTGTGGGAAACCAGGCCCAGGGTCTCCGCCAATGAGTTCCATCCTCTTAGAGTGGGCTGATACTTGAGCCACTCTCAGGAACCCCCTTAGACCCCATCCCCTCTTCCTTATCCCATGAAACTTGTGGACTCCTAAAGATGCCCTGCAATGCTGAACCCACGGCATCCCTCAGTCACCAGTAATGGGAGGAAGGGGCATGTCACCATTCCTCCCACTCTAGCCCCATCACCTGGTGCCCCGCCTGCCTGCATTGCCCTGCCCAGCTGCTTCATTCATCACTGACACAAGAACACAGGCTCAGTTCCCCCACCTTATTTTCCCCTCTCCCCTGCTTTGGGAGCCCTGGTGGCTCCATCCCTTACCTCACCAGTGTTGGAAAATCCTTGGCTTCCCAGATTCTGGGGAGATCAGGTGGTTGTCTGCTGGGTGCACCCCCTCCAAGTAGCTCATTCAGAGCCACACACACCTGTGGTGTGGGAAGCCCAGGCATAGGGCTTGTCCAGGTTGTTTGCCACTTCTGAGGTGGGCACAGACTATATGGGCCCCACTCCTGAGCTCACTCCCAAGGGGAAGAGCACAGCCCCGTCGTGGGCTGTGAGTCTTGCAGGTCTGGAATAGTGCATCCAGCTTCCTGAAAGGTCCTGTCATTGAGGTCTCTGTTGGGCACATCGAGATCCTGTACAGGTACAGATGAGCACCATGGACACGTATGTTTCCATCCAGGGATGACACAAGGTCCTGGGAAACACAGTGACCTTAAACAGTAGGGCCTGCCCAAGGTCACTGGCCTTGGTTCCCACCTCTGGGGACTGACTTATCCATGTGTCCCCAGAGCCAGCCCAGGGACTAGCACAGAGTGCCTTGTGCTAGGCTGACAAAGTGTGATGCACCCACAAAGAAGTCCTCTGGGAGCTAACTCCCCATTTAAAGAATAGTCATGGATAAAACCAGCAAGGAGAAAGAGGCTCACATTTGCTTTGTGGTATAGAAGAACACGGCCTTCTCCTCAAAGGAAAAAGTATGCCTGCATTTGGCAAACTTACAAATAGAGTGGTTAGATGGGGTGGCATTGTGTGCTAATATTCCCAAGTGGTCATAATCGCTACTTTTTACTGAAATCCTGTGTCCCTCAAGGAAAGAAGTACAGAGAGATGGCTAAGCCAGGCACTCAGTGAAAGCTGAAGACAACCTGGCCCCACTAGGAGCTCTCAGCTTTTAAATTTAGGCTTCAGCCAGAATCAGAAACCAGAGAAATGGGGGAGGGATGCATCAAGAAAATTAAATGAACCCTGGTTCCAAATGTAATGTCCAAGCATTGCTTTATGAACATGCCCTGGTAATAGAGAACTGCAGATGGGTGAATCTGGCAGCAATTAAATGACTGTCAGTGTGACTTGGGCAGGCGTGGAAGCATTTGGAGCCTATTTATATCTGCCATGGCATCAGTGTGCCTGCAACTGTAATAGCCAGTCTTGCTGCACTGTTTTCAAGCTCATGGTTACCAAATTAAGTTCTAAAATTGTTTAATTCATAAGGTAGATTTGTTGGGCAAACACCATCTCATATAATCCAGTATCCTCTGAGATGACATTGTATCTCACAACAGGATATAATAACTGATGTCCATTTATTTTGCAAAATCCCAAAGACAGAAAAAAAACTGTGTTCTACATACTGTTTAATAAGGCAGTATATACTATTTTCTTTCTTTCTTTCTTTTTATTAAGATGGAGTCTCACTCTGTCGCCCAGGCTGGAGTGAAGTGGCATGATCTCGGCTCACTGCAACCTTCACCTCCTGGGTTCAAGCGATTCTCATGCCTAAGCCTCCCAAGTAGCTGGGATTACAAGTGTGCACCACCACACCCAGCTAATTTTTTTGTATTTTTAGTAGAGATGGGGTTTCACCATGTTGGCCAGGCTGGTCTCAAACTCCTGACCTCAGGTGATCCACCTGTCTCAGCCTCCCAAAGTGCTGGGATTACAGGCATGAGCCACCGCATCCAGCCGTATTATTTTCATTGTCTACAAAAGACAGCTAAACCAAAAAGTATTGATACTCAAAACAGTAAGTTCCGATTTTGGAGATCCCTTTTGTGCAGCAGACCCCTGGTCACGTGCTCCGGAAGAGCAGCACAGCCATCTCAATCCATATCCTCTGGAAAGCAAAGCGCCTTAGTGGGCCCCCGCTGCCTCTTCAGCCTCACCTCCTGTGGGATGACAGATGTTCGGTAGGACTCCTGAAACAGCCTGTCCCAGACCTTCCGTCCCACCCACTATCCACAAAGAAACAGAAAGTTAAAGGTCAGAGCGGGAGGGCCAGCAAATAAATCCTGATATGTGTTAGGGACTAGGAATTAAAGAAATTAGAATGGGTAACATTGGTTGAGCATTTAATTTGTGTCATATCCCAGACCAAGAGCTTTATATTCTTTCATCTTCATAACAGCTCTATGATGAAGATTTTTATTATGAAGTTATTTGTGGTTATGACGAGTCTATCATCTCCATTTCACAGATGAGGAAACTGAAACCCAGAAAAGGTAAGTAACTTTTTGGAGGCTCTTCAGCTGGGGAACAGCAGAGCCAGGATTCAAACTCAGGATTGTCTGTCACCTTAACTCCTGCCTTTTTCTTAGCAGAAAAGTACTAAGTACAATGGAGGCATATACTGCTCCCCAAAGCTGAGAAAGTGTGACACATTAGAATAAATGGGCAGAACAGCACCCCAGCCAGGCTGCTTCAGTGTGTCCAAAGGAGGCTGTGCACTAATTCCCAGGATGTGGTCTGCAGATAGCCCCTTTTCTCATCACCTGAGGCCAAAAAGTCAGTCTCATGATCTTCCAGTACTCCCAACAGCCCAATGAGAATTTCCCAGCCAGTTCCCCCACCTCTTACCCCAGACTTGGCTCTGAGTTATAGCTATTTGCTTCCAGTCACCACCCCCCATTCCCAAAAGCTTGAAGGTGCCCCACAACCCTGGACACATAAAGAGATGCATCATGGACTCTCTGAGGGCAGGTCCCAGAGGAAAGCTGGCCAGGAGTGTGTCTGATCCACATAGAGCCACACTCCCCAGGATTTCCTGGCTCTCCAACCTCTGTTGCATGCTCAGCTTGTTCCTCAGCTGGCAGTGGGAATAATTCTACTTCAGAGGGCAATGGCAAGCCCACCTGTTCTGACTTGGCTGCATTTCAGACCTTGAGACCACGAGCGTATCAAACATTTAGGCAAATGCATTGATTAAAACCCAAACATTTAGACATACATCGATTATTGCCATTTCAGATGTGAATGTGGCCTTCTCCCAAGAATCCAACCCTCACATCCTTTGGGTTTTCCCAAGTTAATCATATCCCGGCCCCTTCCACTCATTTCAGGCTCAAACATGTATTGCAGCAGTTTGCTGGTTGTGGGGTAGGCTCCAGACCCCTTGGGGTTCTTACCCAGATTTGGAGGTGGTGATCCCACCAGGTATGCCTTTCCCAGAGGCTGTCTGAGTGCTTCCCATGAGGGGAAGGTCCTAAACAACAGTCATGCATTGAAATGTGGGGCTGAGGGAGATGAGGTCACAGCAGGCTCGAGGTCAAGGGCCCTTCCATATAGCTCCCCGTTTCTCAGCAAGCCCTTAGGGGCTTAACATGGAGCGTATGGAGCATGCCTGGCCTCTTGACTGGCTTTGAAGTGGGTTTCCAGAAAGTTAATTAAATTTCCACAATGGTTTCCACAGGGAAATGCAAATAAATTACTTTTGCAACAAAAATATGACTCCAAAATAAGCAGCAAAAAATTTAATGAGGTATTAAAAAGCAACACTGTTACTCTATGAGAACACAAAACAGTTTAGTATTGATACTCAAGTTATATAATCACCTGTATATTTAGGACTGTGTTAGATTGAAAACTTAGTTACCAAAAATTATCAATCCCCCACACACTCAAGCACATAGTCATAAATGCCTTGTATCTATGATTGAATAAAGACCAAATCTGCCTTGATAACTTACCCTGAAGGGCTTCTGTATTTTTGTCTGAAAATTTCAAACTGGGGAAGAGCAATGCCAGTTCTCTGTCAGCATCTTCTCTATCCCGGCTTCCATGGATGGCATTAAAGGGCATTTCTGTGCCATACTGAGCCCGAAGACTGGGAACATTGGCAAAACGTAAAAGAAACAATTGTTTCATTTGAAAATAAATGTTTTGCTTTCTGGCAACATGATCACCAACTACCAATCAGCACCCTGCATTCCTGTGAAATTGCTTTCTCTGCAGGAAATACTAAGAATGGCAGCAATGATAATAGTAGCTGGCATTTATGTGGTCATAGCAGTGTGCTGGGCACATGGTTGGGTGCTTTACCTACACGATCCCATTGCATTTTTGCCACAGCCCTATGAGGGAGACTGCTGTTACCCCCGTTCTAAAGATATGCGAGTAATGGTATAAGCACAGGAGCTGCCATTTTGTCAATATTATTACCAGAGGGGAGGACCATACCAAGTGCTTGATCTGGCTTTGCATAGTCATCCTTGCAATAACCTTGTAAGAAAATATATTGCTATGATTTCCTAAGTGTCAAACACTACTGTCGGTGAGATACATACATGTATATATATATACACTCGTGATGAATGCTCATATCCCCATTTTACAGTTGAGAGAACTCAGTCTGAGAAAAGACTTGCAGTGACCTAAGATCTGAATCCTGAGCTGGCTTTCATTAGCCCAGCCTGCCTCATATATAAATGTTCCTGGTCCCCTTCAGCTACAAAGTACAACTGCAGTTTCTTGGCCTCTCTAATTTTTTTTCCTGTTGTCTGGGCCTGTCAGCTTCAAAGTCCAAGGTACAGTGGATTTGGATTGATGGTGCCAGGCTAAATACTCCTAAGTCCAAAAAGCAGGCCAAGCCAGCCCAGTGCAATGTGCAGAACAGGGTACTCAGACTCTCGAGGGCCTCAGGACACCCTGATGGGGAATAGGGTTGGATGGCATTGAGACTACAGTGCTGATTCTCAGTCCATGCCCCAGAGTCTCTGACTGACAGGCTTGAATGGGGCCCTAGAATCTGTATTTTCCTGGGAGTATACTATGGAATCCTCTGGCTGAAAAGAGAAAACAATGACGGAGGAATGAATCCAGCAGCAGCCTTTAGAAGAGGACAGAGCAGGAGAGGAGGCAGGTTACAAAAGGCACTCAGCAAAGGCTGGGAACTGGACCAGTGTGGGAAGATGTCAGGGTCTCCCCAAATATACAAGAGGGAGGCTTCTGGCCATCAGAGAGTCCTCTGTGTTACCCATGATTCTGGGCTAAACACTGAGTGGGACTCAGCCTCCTGGGATGCAGGTTTTAAGATGGATGAAAGGACCACAGCTGGTGACGTCACCTTTCAGGCTGCTCCCTCCTGGCCACATTGGGGTCACAGGGGCCCATGATGGTTCGCCAGGTAGTGACCACATCCTCGAAGCCCTCAGTCCGGGTGAGGATCAGGAGGTGGCTTGGTCCACTGCACATGTGATGTACCAGCTTCTCAAATGCCTCCTAGGCACAGGGAGGGAAAACCGTGACTCAGGGCAGGAGGTGCTAGGGCCTGCAGAGGATCAGCAAGCCCATCTCACTCACAGGATGGGAGGGAGTTAGTAAGCAGCCTTGTTACCAGCCAGCATGCCTGTGGCCACTCAGCCAACTGCACCCTGCCTCTGCCTGGCCACCTCTGCCTGCTGTGGAGGGTGTGAGGGATTGGGTGGTAGTGATGACCAACCATTCAGAGAACCCAGAATGATGAGACTTTGAAGATGACTCATTTAAGGATGAACATGAGATGATTGTAAGTTAGGCAGAGATATTTAAAAGACCATATCTATGGAAATTGTGTGATGCTGGATAACCAAAGGGTGAAATACAGTTGGTACTTTTTTTTCCATGCAATGCCTCACAACCCTTCCTCCCTCCTCAAGTAACAGTACTCTGGTCTCTGGTTTTCCTTTGGGGACCAGCTCTTACCCATTTCATTTGGTCCTAGTTTGACTGACAACCATGATGCCTAGTCACACACACACACCCACCCCTGACCTAAAAGGAAGGTCTGTGACCCAAGCTAGGCCAAAGCAGCTTCTAAAATGATATGCTTGACACTTTGCTGCTGAGATCCCAGCTTCCCTTTGTCTCCAAGCCCTTCTCATTAAACTCTTCCTTCAATTCTGTGAGTTATGGGCTATCCTTCTAATATCCTTCTTATTTCATTACTTAGAGTCAAACCTTTTCTTTGCAATCAAAAAATTTTACCTGATACAGCCTATTGTCATTCTGAGAACAAATTCATGACCTACTTGCTGTTTCTATTTTGGTTCTTCATGGTTTCTTCTGTCATAAACTAATATCAACCTATAAGCATAATGTTGGAGAAAGAGAAATGAGAGTGTGTTGAACTGGTGGAAGTAGGTGAGCTGACCTCTCCAGCTCTGTGTTGGTAGAAAAGTCGCATTTCTGCCTCTGTCATGGTTCTTTCTTCATTTGTTAGAATTTCAAACCCAGCTTCCTGAATCTGTAGAATATATATAAATATTCTGAAAGGGTAAATCAAGCCCACATTCACATTAATTAATTTAGTTGAAAGGTAAAAAATAAAGACAGGCAAGATTAAAGGCTATGGAGACCCTTACCCCCACATTATCTGACCAATCAGATTTAACATTTTCATTTACTTGAATGGAGTTTGAGCCACAACCCCTTAGAAGTCATCTTTCTGCACTAGGATATCACTGCCCAGTGCCCCATCCCTGTTTATCCACAAGAGAGGACACAAGGATGGTGGTGCATGGTAAGTGTTGTCTCTCTTACCTTCATAATAATCTCATCAGTCTTTCCATGGGCCACTGCATCCGGTTTAATGATGGCCAAGGTACAGGTCCTCTCTGATGAAACTAAATAAGCCAAAAGATGGTGCTATCAGATGCTGGTGTTTGAGGCTCTCAGGAGGCCATCCACAAAAACAATGCTGCCTCTACACAAAGCTCCATTATACCAAGTGCCAGGCACAGGCTTGGGCTCTCAGGGTTCCCTCCCCTGGCCTCTTACTTTTGCCCCTGCAAACCTGGACTCTGGTGGATGCAGCAGTCTGATGCCAGACCTCAGCCTCCATCTTGCTGCAAGGGACAGAGACTCAGAGACTGGCTCAATGAACCTGGGCAGGTGGTGGAGGAGGAACATGGGGAAAGGGATTGCTGAAAGACTGCTTGGGACCAGAAATCCAGAAACAACTGAATTGAGTTGGCCTGGGGAGTAGGGAGAAGAGGAGGTATAGGAGAAAGTGAGAGGGTGGCCTGGAGCATGGGCAACACAGGCCTGGCTGCCCTCATCCCTTCCTGTCACCCTCTCATGATTCCCAGCCTCTTCCGGCTGTCTTCCATGCGCTCTCCTCTCTACTGGCTCTTGCACTTCTGCTGCTTTTTCTCTTTCCTGCCATGTGGCTAAAAATGGCTCCTCTAGGCCCTGAGCCTGCATGATGTTCCATGACTTCCTAGCTCCAGCACATACTACCAGATTGCAGTTTTAGCACTCTCTCTCCATTCAAGTTCTCCTGAGAGAAGCCAGATTGCCCCACTCATTGGTTTGAGCCAAGGTATCAGCCCCAGCTCACTGGCCAGTCTGCTGATTGACTGCCTTTGAAAGAGCATCCACCAGTCCAATTAGCTATGACAATGAGGGAGGTGCCACAGGATCAGAGTCCTCTGCTGAGCCCCACAGGAGCTGTAGGGAGGTCTGTGTCTAGTCCATGAGCCCACTTCCATTGTCCTCCTGCTACGTTATGTAAACTTGTCTTTGGTAAGTTATCTACACTCTCCACAGAATCATAATGCTCCCATCACGTGTTTTGTTTCTCAGCTTTTATGTTGGTTGCGTTGAAATGAAACAAGACAATATCTACATTTAAAGGGGGCTTTCTACTCTGAAAATCTCAAAAACATTTACTGCAAAAGTATAAATCATTTCAAGCAACAAATCTGTTATTCCTGAGATTACTATTTCTAACATGTTATGAATATTTAGATTTTAAGAGACTCTTACAACAAATTCCATTATAAATTGACTGATTTGTAAGATCACCTAGAGGTAGAGAAAGAAGAGAAGAGACCAAAGCAGGAGCCTGGGGCGCTTCATCTTAAAAGGACACCACAAGAAAAGAAGCCAATGAAGGAGAAACTGGAGGAGAGGCCAGAGTCATAGAAGGAAAATAAATCAAGTCATGATATCTCAGCAACTCAAAGATAAGGTTTTGGGAAGGAAGACATTGTAAACATCAAATTCTGCAGAAAAATCCCGTAAGATCTGCACTGGAAACTACCTGTTGGTGCTACCAGTAAGCACCATTTCAGGGAGTAGTGAGCACAGAGGCCAGATTGCAGCAGGTCAGGGCATGAATGGAAAATGAAGGTGGACAAAGTTCAGGAAGCTTGGCTGTGAATAAGAGGAAGGCTAGGGGCAAGGGCAGGATCTTATGTGGTTTTCTGGAGGAGACTTGATTTGGGAGGAAATCATGGAGGAGGGAAGAAAGAGGAGATAATGCTAAAGGGGAGAAACAAATGTCTCCTACAGAATTACAATCACTAATTTTCTCTTCACCCTTGAAGTCTTCTTGCTGTCCTAAACTGTGCCTCCTCCCTTGTTAGAATCCAACTCAAACAATTCTTATTCTCTACACATGTAAAAACAGTCTATTTCAAGCAATAATTTAAAAAATCTTCCCCCTCTTATCAACATACTTCCTGAGCCTAATTCTGGTTTTCCCTCATGTCTCAGTTACCACCAAGAGACACTGTCGCAGCAACAGCCTTCCTAACTCTTAAGCTTTTTTTTCACTCTGTCAGGCCAAGTTGTTCTCATATGAAACCCAGGAGTGTAAAATCTGTGAGTTAATATTTGGGTAATACCAGAAAGAGGTTGTAGGACTTGGGGAAGGAAAGGTTTTCCAATGTTTAAGAAAGAGGTGAAAAAAGAAGCTTAAACCTTTTAGTTCAAATAAGGACTAAGGAAATAAACACCAGCATCATTGCTTTCAATTATTGGTGTTGCTCACTCCATTTTATTAAATGCGTCTTTTGTTGATGCCTGGTAATTGTGATGAAAGTCACACCTGTTATATTTGAACATAATCAAAAGCTATGAAATGTGCCCAAGATGCTGGTAAAGATCAGAAGGGAGATTGGACACAGTATGTTTGAAGTCAAGTGACTGGAGAGAAAGTATTTTATGGTTAAGCTTCCCAGAGTTCATTTGATTTATCTAGCAACAGGCTTCTCAATAGAAATCACATGGGCCAGGAGACAGTGAAATGACATTTCCAAAATACTGAAAGACAAAAAAAAAAAAAAAAAAGACTGTCATCCAAGAATACTGTATCCAGAAAAGCTATCTTTCAAATATGAAGAAGGGCCTAGTGTAGTGCTCAGGTCTGTAATCCCAGAATCTTGGGTGGCTGAGGTGGGCGGATCACCTGATGTCAGGAGTTCAAGACCAGCCTGGCCAACATGGCAAAACCCTGTCTCTACTAAAAATACAAAAAAAAAAAAAGGATAGAGTTCTTTTTTTTGTTTTTTATTTGTTTCTACCCTTTTGTTTTACTTTTTTGTTTTTTTTTTTTATTTGTTTCTACTCTTTTTATTATCTCAGAAAAGCTATCATCTCTTGAAAGTAACTTGCTATACCAGCCAGACACAGTGGCTCATGCCTGTACTCTTAGCACTTTGGGAGGCTGAGGCAGGCAGATCACTTGAGGTCAGGTATTTGAGACCAGCCTGGCCAACATGGTGGAGCCTCATCTCTACAAAAAATACAAAAGTTAACCAGGTGTGGTGGCACACACGGGTAATCCCAGCTACTTGGGAAGCTGAGGCAGTAGGATCTTTGAACCTGGGATACAAAGGTTGCAGTATGCTAAGATTGTGCCACTGCACTCCAGCCTGGGCAACAGAGTGAGACTCCATCTCAAAAAAATAATAATAATTTGTTATATCTATGTTTTCTGTGGCTAGGAGCAGTGGCTCACACCTGTGACCCCAGCACTTTGGGAGGCCAAGGCAGGCAGATCACCTAAGGTCAGGAGTTTGCGACCAGCCTGGCCAACATGGTAAAACCCCATCTCTACTAAAAATGCAAAAATTAGCTGGGCATGGTGGCATACACCTGTAATCCCCATTACTCTGGAGGCTGAGACATGAGAATCACTTGAACCCAGGAGGTGGAAGTTGCAGTGAGCCAAGACCATCCCACTGTACTCCAGCCTGGGCAACAGAGTGAAACTCTATCCCCCAAAAAAAGGTGTTTTCTCTAAGCCTCATGGTAGCCACAACACAAAAACTTATAATAGATACACTGAAAATGCAATGCTTGAAACATACTAGCAGAGAAAAATCACTTCAGCACAAAGGAAGACAGGAAGAAAGGAAGAGTTAGAAAACAACCAGAAAACAAACAACAAAATGACAATAGTAGGTCCTTTCTTATCAATAATAACATTGGATGTAAATGAACTCAATTTTCCAATTAAAAGACATAGAGTAGATGAATGGTTAAAAAGCAAACAAAACCTGGCTGGGCACACTTGCTCACACCTGTAATCCCAGCACTTTGGGAGGCTGAGGCGGGTAGATCACTTGAGGCCAGGAGTTCAAGACTAACCTGGCCAACATAGCAAAATCATGTCTCTACTAAAAATACAAAGAATAGCCTGGCTTTGTGGCACACACCTGTAATCTCAGCTACTCGAGAGGCTGAGGCACGTGAATCACTTAAACCTGGGAGGTGGAGGTTGCAGTGAGCCACAATCACGCCACTGCTCTCCAGCCTGGGTGACAAAGCTAGACTGTTTCAAAAACAAAAACAAGAACAAATACCAAGAAATCAAGACCCAACTATATGCTGCCTACAAGAAATCCACTTTACCTATAAAGATACGTAGACTGAAAGTGAAGGCATGGAAAAAGATTTTGCAAGTGGCAACCGAAAGTGAGCAAGAGTAGCTATACTTCGATCAGAGAAAGTCACTATATAGTGATAAAGGGATCGATTCATCAAGAGAATATAACAATTATAAATATACACCCAAGTATATAAAAAACAAACATTAATAGATCTAAAAAAAGAGTAGACTGCAATACCATAATCATAGGGGACTTTAACACCCTACCGTTAGTGATGGACAGATCATTCAGACAGAAGACATACTTCAGAGTTAAACTGCATACTAGACCAAACAGACCTAACTGACATTTACAGAAGATTTCACCTAACTGCTACATAAAAGACATTATTTTCGTCAGCACATGGACTATCCTCCAGAATAGGGCAAATTATAAGCCACAAAACTAGTCACAACAAGTTCAAAAAAGCAGAAATCATATATCTTTTTTGACCATAGTGAAATAAAATTAGAAATCAATAACAAGAGGAACCTCAGAAGCTACACAAACACATGAAAATTAAACAACATACTCCTGAACAACAAATGTGTCAATGGAGAAATTTAAAAAGAAAATTTTAAATTTCTTGAAACAAATGAAAATGGAAATATACATCCAAAATCTATGGGATACAGTAAAAGGAGTAATACAGTAAAGGGGAAGTTTGTAGCAATAAATACTTACATCAAAAAACATAGAAAGACTTTAAATAACTAATGATGCACCCAAATGCACTAAAAAAGCAATAGTAAACCAAATCCCCAATTAGTACTAGGAAAAAAATAATAAAGATGAGAGCAGAAATAAATGAAATTAAGCCTAAAAAATACAGAAGATCAATGAAGCAAAAAGTTGATTTTTTGAAAAGATAAACAAAATCAATGAACCTTTAACTAGACTAAGAAAAAAAGGAAGACCCAAATAAAATCAGAAAGAAAATGGGGACATAACAACTGTAAACCACAAAAATATAAAGAATTATTAGGTACTATTATGAACAACTATATACCAACCAATTTGAAAACCTAGAAGAAATAGATAAATTCCGGATACATGAAATCTACCAAGATTGAACCATGAAGAAATTTTAAAAACCTCAACAAACCAATAACAAATAACAAGATAACTGTAATAAAAAGTCTTCTGCCAAAGAAAATCTCAGGACCTGCTGGCTTCAATGCTGAATTCCACCAAGCATTTAAAGAATAACTAATACCAATTCTACTCAAACTCTTCAGAAAAAAATGAAGAGGAGGGAAAATTTCCAAACTCATTCTATGAGGCCAGAATTGTCCTGATAGCAAAAGCAGACAAGGACATGACAAAACAAGAAAACTAGGCCAATATCCTTGAGAAACAGAGGGGCAAAAATCCTAAACAAAATACTAACAAACCAACTTCAACAACACATCAAAAAGATCATTCACCATGTGGGATTCATCCCAGGGATGTAAAAAGGTTTTATCATATGTAAATCAAAAAACGTGATTCATCAAATCATTAACAGAGCCAAGAAAAAACCATATAATAATTCCAATAGATGCTGAAAAACCATTCAATGAAATTTCAATTACCGTTATGATAAAAACCTTCAAAATACTGGGTATGGGAGGAACATAAAACAATAAAAGCCATGTATAACAAACTCACAACCAACATCGTAGTGAATGGGGAAAATTTCAAAACCTTCCCTCAAAGATATCAAATAAGACAAGGAGGTCTGCTTTTACCACTTTAATTCAAAGACTTCACCAAAAAAACTGTTAGAACTGGATAAAATCAGTCAAGTTGCAGGATACAAAATCAACATACAAAAAACCAGTAGCATATGTATATACCAACAGCAGACAATCTGAAAAAGAAACCAAGAAAGCAATCTCATTTGCAATAGCTATAAAGAATATAAAATAGGTAGAATTTGATTTAACCAAAGATGTGAAAGCTCTCTACAAGGAAAACTATAATGCACTGATGAAAGAAATTGAAGAGGACATACACACACACAAATAGAAAGATATTCCATGGTGGTGGATTGGAAGAATTAATATTGTCAAAATGTTAATAGTTCCCAAGGCAATTTACAGATTCAATGCAATCCCTATCAAAATACCAATGACATTCTTTACAAACATAGACAAAATAATCCTAAAATGTATATGGAACCATAAAAGACCCCAAATAACCAAAGCCATCCTAAGCAAAAAGAACAAACCTGGAGGCATCACACTACCTGACTTCAAATTATACTACAAAGCTATAGTGACCAAAACAGCAAAGTACTAACATAAAAACACATAGAGAACCCAGATGTAAATCCACACATTTATAGATAGCTCATTTTAACAAAGGTGCCAAGAATGGTGAGAGGACATTCTCTTCAATAAGTGGTGCTGGTTATACTGGATAACCATATGCAAAAGAATGAAACTACACCTCTATTTCTCACCATATACAAACATAAAATCAAAATAGATTAAAGGCACAATTCTAAGACCTGAAACTATGAAACTATCAAAAGACAACATTGGGGAAATGCTCCAGGATATTGGTCTGAGCTAAGATTTTTTTGTGTAACACCTCAAAAGCATAGGCAACAGAAGCAAAAATAAATGAGATCACATCAAGCAAAAAATGGGAAACAGAGCAAAGGAAACAATCAACAAAGTGAAGAGACAATCCACAGAATGGGAGAAAATATTTGCAAACTATCTCTCTGACAAGAGATTAATAAGCAGAATATATAAGGATCTCAAACAACCCAAAAGCAAAAAGAAAGATAATCTGATTTTTAAACGGGCAAAAGATCTGAGTAGACATTTCTCCCAAAAAAGGCCTAAAAATGGCCAGTGGGTATATGAAAAAGATGCTCAATATCACTAATTATCATGAAAATGCAAATCATAAAATCACAATAACATGTCATCTCACCCGTTAGAATGGGTACTATAAAAAAAAAGTCAAGGAATAATGAGGTGAGGATGTAGAGGAAAGGGAATGCTAATATACTGCTGGTATGAATGTAAATTAGTAAGCCACTATGGAAAACAGTATGGAGGTTCCTCAAAAAACAAATATAGAACCACCATATGATCCAGCAATCCCACTACTATGTATATATCCAAAAGAGAAGAAATCAACATATTGAAGAGATAGCTGCACTCCCGTGTTTACTGCAGCAACATTCACAATAGGCAAAATATGGAATCAACCTAATGGCCCATCAATGGATGAATAAAGAAAATGTGGTATACATACACAATGGAATACTATCCATTATTTAAAAAAATTAAAATCCTGTCATTTGCAGCAACATGGATAGAATGGAGGTCATTATGTTAAGTGAAGTCCCCAAGCACAGAACGACAAATAGCACATGTTCTCACTCATATATGGGAACTTAAAAAATGGATCTCATAAAGATAGACAGTAGAGTAGTCTCCACTTCCAGTGCCCAGGAAGTGGAGAGAGAGAGATGAAGAAAAGTTGATTAATAGGTACAATCTACAGATAGAAGAAATAAGACCTGGTTTTCAAGAGATCAGTAGCGTGACTATAGTTAACATTAATCTGTTGTACATTTCAAAATAGCTAGAAGAAAATAATTTGGATATTCCTAGCATAAAGAAAAGATAAATATTTAAGGTGAGGGATATCCCAATTACCCTGATTTAATTAATATATCAAATTATCTCGTGTACTCTGAAAATATGCACATCAATTATATGTCAATTTTGTTTTATTATACTTTAAGTTCTAGGGTACATGCGCAGATCTTGCAGGATTGTTACATAGGTATACACATGCCATGGTGGTTTGCTGACTCCCTCCATCCTTCACTTACATTAGATATTTCTCCTAATGTTATCCCTCCCCAAGCTCCCCACTCCCTGCTATTGCTCCCCTAGCCCCACACCCCCCAACAGACCCCAGTGTGTGATGTTCCCCTCCTGTGTCCATGTGTTCTCATTGTTCAACACCCACTTATGAGTGAGAATATTCTGTGTTTGGTTTTCTGTTCTTGTGTCAGTTTACGGAGAATGATGGTTTCCAGATTCATCTATGTCCCTGCTATATGTCAATTTTTATTTTTATTTTTATTTTTATTTTATTTTATTTTTTAGACGGAGTTTCACTCTTGTTACCCAGGCTGGAGTGCAATGGCGCAATCTCGGCTCACCGCAACCTCCGCCTCCTGGGTTCAGGCAATTCTCCTGCCTCAGCCTCCTGAGTAGCTGGGATTACAGGCACGCGCCACCATGCCCAGCTAATGTTTTGTATTTTTAGTAGAGACAGGGTTTCACCATGTTGACCAGGATGGTCTCGATCTCTTGACCTCGTGATCCACCCGCCTCAGCCTCCCAAAGTGCTGGGATCACAGGCGTGAGCCACCGCGCCCGGCTTATATGTCAATTTTTAAAAGAAAAAAAATAATTATGAACCATTTAAAAATCTCCTCAGAGTTCAGATTGCTCGATAAACTGAATATTCATCTATTTGAAACACACATCAAATGAGTCTGCTTTGCCTTTTTCCCTTGCTCATTGGTTCTCCACTCACCCATGTCATCTTCACCATTGTTCTTTCCATGGGAAACACATTCATCTTCATCAGAAAGAGCCTCATCTTTAATCTAGTACAAATTGGTTATTAATAGAAAGTAGTTAGCTAATTAACATTACCACTAAGACCTTCAAAAAACCGTAGAAACTAAAAAAAAGCAAAGCTCCAAAACACAGGAAAAAAAATGGCAAAATTTACAGTCTGGGAAAATTTACAAGACCCTTTTTGGTAGTTAGGTGATGGTATGGGGCTGCCAGAATTAGAATACAAGAAAATCCATGCTTAAGTTTTAGAGTCTGCCTCTTTTCATAAGCGTTAAGTAGAGATAGAGAGTTGATAAGACAAAGAATTGAAGTAAATATTGAGAGATTGACTACGAAGTACAGAGAAGTAGTAAAGAGAGATAATATTCCCTTGGAGGAGGCACACGAATGTAAGCATTTGCAGTTTTCTTTTGTGAGGGAAAATTGCCAGCTTTCTTGGGGAAAATATGATTTGATTCTAATCCATTGTATAAAAAATGGAGCTTTGCTATTTGGAATTTAATAAGAAAACTTGAACAATGAACATGGAACAGCATTGAGTCAGTTTTGGCAGATGCTTAAAGCACCAGGAAATACCTCTCTACCTAACGTGTGTTGATTTTCAAAGGCAGCCAGTTATTTGAAGAACTGGCAGTCAGTGTTATCATGGAAATAATTTATCAAAATCACAAGCTATGCTGATTCTGCTTCTCATGTTAATGACAGAGCTTAATTTCTAAGTTAAAGAAATGAGCCCTCTGTGTTCACAAGTAAAACCTTCAGGAATATGAGCCAGTGGCTCACTAGGAGAGATTTCACCTCCTAGTGCTGAAGTAGGAGATGAAGGGGAAATGGATAAAATAAATTAAAGCGCTCTGGATGAAAGAGATGGCTTTCATAAGAAGGTTTCAAAATGCACACATATCACCAGGGCACAGTGCTCTCCTGCATGAAGAACAGACCTAGGTGAAACTTTTATGAAGCTGTCCACCAATGGCTCCAGGAAAGTCGGGTGAGGGGGATGGGAACTGCTGATCTCGCCCTACTAGTGCACTTGTGAGTTTGCTGCTTGTAGAAGTGACCTCCAGTTACCACTTTCCGTTCTCTGCCTTCAGCCAGCACTTTCTTTTCCGCCTCCAGCTGGTCTAGGATGGTTTTCTGCAGCAGTGGAGCATTTGCTCCTCTAACCACGGCCACCAGTTCTCCTCCCTAGAATACGTTACAAACAGCATGAAATGCTCTTGGCAAATATTAATCTCTTTCAAGAGATGGCAAGAGTGTCTAGGAGTGTGCCCACAATCAAGGTCTCTCGACCCCAGGTCCATGCAGGGTGCTCACTTCTGCTGCCTTCCCTTGGCAGGACACCTCAGATGTGCTCTGATCTCTGGCGATCAGAGACTTGGTTGAGTAGACCCGGTTTTCCTGACTCTACAATGAGGGGGCTGATCTGAGTGAGGAGGTATATTGATCCATTGCCATCAGGGCCTGGCAGGTGGCCTAAACCTAGGAAGCCAAGTGTGAAACAGTGGGCCCTAAGTGGCATGGAGCTGGACCATGGATGTCACACCCAAGGACATCCAAATTACATTTTCAAAACACTGAGCCGCTTGGCTTCGTGAAATAGTCCCTCTCATTTCTAACTTTCTATAAACATATTTTCACATCTGTGATTAAATAAAGTGAATGAAGAGCTTGTCTGCCCCATAAAGGAGTATCTGTTTTTACTAAAAATTTCCCTTTATGGAGCAGAGGATAGAAATCTTGAAACCCTGTGCTCTGAGAGTGAAGTCAGTCTAGAGTGTTCATGAGCCAGGAAGAAGCTTGTGCATTTGAGTGACTGGGAGTCTTTCCTCATGTACAGCAAGTCAGGAAGGCCACCCTAGCACAGTGACCACCAGGGTGCTGTGTCACCCACCTCCTTGGGTGCAGGGCCCTCAGGCTACCATCCTAGTCAGCAACTTGCATCACGACTTAGATGGGAGTGTATGTAGCCAACATCATAAAAACAGACTGGGAGGCATCAGAGAAAACAGCATCACTTGTTTGAATCCCTGAGGCCTCTTTGTGGTTCTCGTTAATTCTCCCAGGAAGAATTAATGTCAGTGAGCTGCTTCTATTTTGAACTCTAATGATTTGCAATCATCAAATAGTTCTGGTTCTGAAAATGTACTTACAGCATAAAACAGAAAGGTTGGCTCACACTTCCCTCGGTACTTTTCGAGGACATCAAGATGATCTGCCTCTGCCTAAAGAAAACCAACTATCAGCAGGCAACCCTGGGTGCAGCAGGTACAGGGCCCGATCAATCGGTGGGAGACCACACGGGACAGAACACCCCCAGGACTGCTTTCCCCAAGTAGAGCCCCGACTTGCTCTCATGCTGCTCCTACTAATCAGAGCTGTCCTGTAAAATTGCAGATATGTACTCTCTTGAAGAATCAAACGAGGAGGTAGCAAGAGTGTCTCCTGCTCCACGCAGCTACTGCACCAGTCCAAGGGAGCTCTACTGTCTAATGTCCTTCTGCAGCCATGACTGACAACCAAGGTGAAGGTCTTCAGGCGCTGCCTTCAGTGTCTGAGAAACCTGCTGCACATGGGCATAAGAGATCCCCGTGCAAGCCCTTCTGCAGCACATTCCCCATGGAAGCACTGACTGACTGCCAAAGGAGGAACTGCAAAGTCCTTGAAGTCCAACTTCTGAGTAATTAGTGTAAGTTACATTTTCTCCTGTCTTACTGCCTGTGAACCTCAAACCCATGCAGCATATCAACAGTGTCTCTTGCACACTTCCCTGGAATTTATTCCCATTTCCATACATTAATCCAAATAAATATCTGCTAAAAGTTCCCCTTTATGGAGTAGAGGATGGAAATCTTAAAACCCTTTGCTACAAAAGTGACATTTCAGTCAACAGTGTTCACGAGCCAAGGAGATGAGGCTGGGGTGGTGGCTCATGCCTGTAATCCCAATACTTTGGGAGGCTGTGGTGGGAGGATTGCTTGAGCCCAGGAGTTCTAGACTAGCCTGGGCAATATAGTGAGACCCTGTCTCTACAAAAAGTCAAAAAACTAGCCAAGCATGGTGGCATGTGCCTATGTAGTCCCAGCTAGTTGGGAGGCTGAGGTGGGAGGATCACTTGAGGCTAAGGCTGCAGTGAGCTGTGATCCCACCACTGCATTCCAGCCTGGGTGACAGAAGAAAGGAAAAAGAAGGAGAATATGCATTTGAGTGACATATATTTCTTCTCTTCATACAGCACCAAGAACTGCTCAAGCCAAGAGTGATGTAGGGAGTGGGGTGGGGAATAGGAACCTTCATAGCTAGTGAAATTAAAAAGTATCATGGCAGTATCAACAAAAAGTCCACAGTGATTCCTTTTCAATGATCTGGAAAAAGCCTCTCTCACACTTCTCCTTCCTGACTGTTTTAATTTTTAAATTCTTTTAACAATGTTGTACGACTGTTGGCTGAGAAAGAATCTTACTAATGCAAAGTGCAGAAGGTCCAGGCCAACCTCGATCCTCATCTTCTGGAAGAGGCTCACCACGGGTTTGCAGGGGCCACACCAGCCTTGATAGACATCAACAACTGTGTGGAACCAAGAAGCAGGAACACTCAGTAGGCACCGGCTCCCACCACGCCAGGCAAGATTTATACCAGATACTCTAATCCCCCTCAAATGGACATTCGTTTGTATCTAGATTTACTACCCCATGAGATTATAAGCAAGCATGGAAACACATCTAGCCTCATTCTTATGAACTTGGTATACTGAATTCTAAATATAGTGAAGTATAGCAGAAAATTATTTTCTTAATATGGCTCCTTTACCTTAAGGGTTCTTCAGGCTACATTTAGGGTTAGACCAAACATAGAGTGGGCCTCAAAGATACTGGAATTAGACTGAAACTGTCAATTCTAAAAGGGAGAGGTCACTGTAGGTGACCCAGCAGCACACAATTGACTTTTATCTAATGCTTTGATAATAAACACCACTTTGACCTTTTCCTCTGGCGAATTAAAAGCAACTTTCTTTGGGTAGAGTTGCATTTACTTTAGAAAATCAACATTTTTCTCCCAGAAAGTGAGCCTGATAGAGAGCTAGAGAGAAACTTAGATATCTTTTTCTTCTTCAGTCCCAATCTATAGTGCATGTCAAGGCTGGATGGTGGGGAGAGATTGCTGGAGGGGAAAGAAGAGCAAACTCAAGTCTAAACAGGCCGGGTTTCCAGTACCAACCAGAAAAGCTAAGACAAGCGATCACAAAGGCCACCAGACATCCAAGCAGGAGAGGGGGGCAGGAGAGTGGGATTTGGGTTCCATAGCATCCAGGTAGAGGAGAAAGTGCTGGGCTTTTCTGAAGACAAGAGTTTCACAATTGACAGATTTTTAAAATTTCATCCTACTACAGTTATGTGGGTGAAGGCCAAAAAAGGCATTTGGGTCAAGCCAGGAAACAGTCCCTGAAGACTCAGAGGGCCCTGTACACAGGCCCACTGAAATCTCAAAGGAAAAAAGCTAGGGCCCTGTTAGCCTAAGTTCTCTGTTCTGTATTTGTATTGATAGTGAACCCACCATTTCTACCAGCTTCTCCCTCCCTCTTGGACGCCCTGGCTCTGTGAGGAGTGATAGGCACAACGGCACCTTCACAAGGTTAAGGAGGAAGTAGGGGTTGGGGGTAGAGGGTGGGAGGAACCAGAGAGGAAGTGTTTGATTTGACTCTGAGAGAAGCCACATGGAAGGAATGGCAGAGACAATAAAAAGGTGTGTCTGCGTGTTGCATGTATGTGTGTGTGTGTGCACATGTCATGCATGTGTGTGTGTCTGTGTGTGTCTGTGTAAGCTTAAAGGGACTTTGGCATGTTTGAAAGCAGGTGAAAATGAGCCAACAGAAGGCAACATTTCCAAGATGCTGGTGGTTCACTTTGGAAGCAAATTTCTCCTGGCTGGAGAGAGAGAAAAGCATGTATCTATTTATTTATATGCTCCATATCTATATATTCCTCTAGTCTGCCTGATGAGAAGGAGCAGAGAAGAGGCCCTGCTGCCTTCAGTCAACATAGGCCCTTGAACCACTTAGACCAGGCTTGGCAGAGCGTCAGTGCTCAGTGGATGTTAGCCACTATCACATAAGGTGCTTAACAGGGTGGTTGACACATGATACATTCTCAAAAATTATGGGATGGTGGTTTTTTCACAGTTGTTAAAGAAATAGAAATAATGATTTCTTTTACCTGGAGCCATGTTCCAGTTGCCCAGGCAAGACACATGGACAAAATAGCTAAGCGTTAGCACCATCAAAAAGGCTTATAATCCCCCCAACGGTAGAGTGTGGCAATACTCACACCCACACAACTGGATCAGCATTTATCTAGCACCCACTCAGCCTAAATCCAAGATGAAAAAGCCAATGCTGGCTGGGGGCGGTGGCTCACGCTTGTAATCCCAGCACTTTGGGAGGCCAGGGTGGGCGGATCATTTGAGGTCAGGAGTTTGAGATCAGCCTGGCCAAGACAGTGAAACCCCATGTCTACTGAAAATACAAAAATTAGCTGGGCGTGATAGAACGTGCCTGTAACGCCAGCTACTTGGGAGGCTGAGGCAGGAGAATCACTTGAACCTGGGAGACGGAGGTTGCTGTGAGCTGAGACTGCACCACTGCAATCCAGCCTGGGTGACTCCATCTCAAAAGACAAAGCAAAAGCCAATGCTGTTGTGTTTAGAGTCCAGGAGAAAAGCCGTGATGATCTTTCCCTACAGGGGCTACAGCAAGCAGGGTGTGTGCTGGAGGGACTGAGACAGAGTTTCACTCCATGTGCCCTCGGGGCTCCC
Organism: Sapajus apella; assembly: GCF_009761245.1. Lineage (NCBI taxonomy): Eukaryota > Metazoa > Chordata > Mammalia > Primates > Cebidae > Sapajus > Sapajus apella. Next base: position 28,397,270 of record NW_022436944.1, on the reverse strand, counting down.
ACAAGGGATGTGACCACACAGAGGTTCCAGAAAGATTTCATACAAGGAGGCTAATTTTCAGCTGGGTCTGGGAATAAGAAAGGTTTCTGCAGTTTGTGATGGGCCATGATATCCCAGGTAGTAGAAACGACAGTAAAGAAAAAAACAGTAAAATAAAGAAGTGGGAAAACTTGTAGCATGTTTAGGAAACATGTTAGAGCTCAGGACACACCTCAGGAAATGGTGGGTGAAGGAGCTGGAAAGACAGACTGAGTCATGAGAGAGGGAGGGGTTTGAATGCTGAAGTCATTTGGTGGAGGGGGCGTTAATGGCAAGGCTAAGATCAGATACAAGCACACTGAGCAGGTATATTCGCAGAGAGAAAATCTGAGCAGGCACACAGAGTAACAGAGCACAGAGGTATCTGCAGTAAATGAGAAAGAGAAGGAAAGCGTGGGTGAGAGCAGGTGGTAGGCAGCCTCTAAGATGTCTCTAATGATCCCGGCCTCTGGTCCTCTTGTACTTGTATAATCCCCTGCCCTGGAGTGTGGGCTGGACCTAGTGACCAGATTCTAATGAGCAGAGTATGGCAAAAACAATGGGATATCACTTTCAAGATTAGGCTAACAAGAGGCTGTGACTTCCAACTTGTGCTCTCTCTTAGGGCCCTGTCTTGGGGTAAGCAAGTTACCAGGCCATGAGTAGCCTCATGGAGAAACCAATGACAAGAAATTAGTATCTCTGGCCAACAGTCAGTGAGGACCTGAATCCTTCTTACCAACAGCCTCATGAATGAGTTTGAAAGTGGATCTTCTTAGGTCTGCCAACAGCCACACAAAAGAGCTTGGAAGCAAATCAGCTCCTCGTTGAGCCTTGAGATCCCCTGTCTGACACCTTAACTACCCTGGTAAGACACTCTGAGCCAGAGGCACCCAACTAAGCTATGCTGGGACTCCTGACCCACAGAAACAGGGTAATCAATGTTTGTTTTAAACCATTAAGTTTTGGGGTAAATTGCTATGCAGCAACAAATAACTAATGCGAGGAGGCTAGGGATGAGGAGGCCCATAGACAGTGGCTGTGCTGTTTCCTAATGACTGCAGGTACCAGTCCTGGTGATGTCTGGCTCTCCTTCCATCCTTTGAGTTCCAAGAGATCCCTGTATTCCTTTCAATGCATTCTCCTTTAATGCCTGAGGTAATTAGAAGAGGTTTTCTGTTAATTTTAACACCAAACAACCCTGAATACTGAGTACTGACTCATTTCCTGAACTGAATCCACTGATGTTCAAGCCAGATACACACACACACACACACCCACCCACCCACCCACCTGGTTTTATGAGGCTGAAGGTAATAGGAAAATGGTGTTAATTGCAGCCCTTCTCTTCATGGTTCATCACACCATTAAATGATTTTGAAAAGAATGGATCTAAAAACTTATTTTACTTTGAATTACCAGTTAGTCCTTTGGAACTGAGCATTTCCTCCCAAAGCTCTTGGGTGCTGATGTTGACCTAAAGCCAAAGAGGATCAAATGCCATATTACTGAGGGCACAGGCAGGGAAACAATTCAATCTATTTGCTCTAGATTTCTCTCTTTCTATCTCTGAAATTCTTACAAGTTCAGTTCAAGTTATCTTCTCTCCCCTGTCTTTTTCTCCTTCCTTCTCTCCCTGCTTCCCTACTCAGAAAAAAAACACTACTTTAAGAATGATGTGTACTAGTCTCGGGCATCTAAAAAATTATTTTACATGTTATTTGTCCAGAAACAATATATAAATTGTTTTGTGTCCTTAAAATGTGCATAAATGTATCAAACTTTAGGTTTCATTTTGAAATTTGTGTTTTCACTCAGTATCAGAATTGAGTTGAATTTGTTGCCATTCACTCACATTTTTTTTTTCTTATCCACAGAGTTCTGGTTTTATAAATATGAAATACAAGGAGAAATACATATTATCTCTCTTCATAGCAAAAATCTTTTTTTTTTTTTTTTTTTTTTCAGATGGAGTCTTGCTCTGTCTCCCAGGCTGTAGTGCAGAGGCGTGATCTCAGCTCACTGCAACCTCTGCCTCCCGGGTACAAGCAATTCTTCTGCTTCAGCCTTCTAAGTACAGTAGCTGGGATTACAGGTGCCCACCACGATGCCCAGCCAATTTTTGTATTTTTAGTTGAGATGGGATTTCACCATATGGCCAGGCTGGTCTCGAACTCTTGACCTCAAGTAATCTGCCTACCTTGGCCTCCCAAGGTGCTGGGATTACAGGCGTGAGCCACTATGCCCGGCCAATAGTAAACATTTCTGTATAATGTTTTTTGCTTTCTAATAATTTCAAACTTACAGAAAGTGTGCAAGTACAGTATAAAGAAGATTTAGGTTTTTGTTTTTAGGTATTTGAGAGTAAGTTACAGCTTTTTATCTCATTACCCCTGAATATACTATTCCTACATAACACAATATGATAATCAAAATCAGGGGAAAAAATCACTGACATATTGCGAACTTTTAATCCTTAGATAGAATGCAAGTTTTCCTATTTATCCCATAATGTCCTGAGCAGCAAAGGAGCTAGTCAGAAACATATGCTAGATTTATTTGTAAGTCTCTTTAGTCCAGAAGAATTCTTTAGCCTTTCTCTTATTTTCACAATGTTGACACTTTGAAAACTGCATGCCAGTTATTTTGTAGAATGTCCCTCAGTTGGCCTATATCTGATGTTTCCTTCTGACTGGATTCAGACTGTGTGTATTTGGATTGGTTGAAATTGGCTGGACTGATTGGCATGTTGGAGAAGCTGAAGATCATGTGAGTAGCAGATGCTGGTACCTAGCAGGTGATACACAATTTCCATCTGCCTGTTACTGATGATGATCGCTTTGATCACTGGATTAACGTAGTCTGTCAGGCCTGTGGTCTGTAAAATTATCCTCCTTTCCTTTGTAATTAACATATTTTTGTGGTGAGCTACTTTGAAACTATATGAATTAAAAGATCACCAAAATTACTACTGGTTTTTGTTATTGTTATTTTGAGACAGAGTCTTCCTGTGTCACCCAGGCTGGAGTGCAGTGGTATGATCGTGGCTCACTGCAACCTCTTCCTCCCAGGTTCAAGCAATTCTCCTGCCTCAGCCTCCCAAGTAGCTGGGATAAGAGGCACCTGCTACCACACCCGGCTAATTTTTGTATTTTTGGTAGAGACGAGGTTTCACCATGTTGGCCAAATTGGTCATGAACTCCTGACCTCAAGTGATACGCCTTCAGCCTCCCAAAGTGCTGGGATTACAGGTGTGAGCCCCTGCACCTGGCCTACTACTGTTCTTAATACAGGTATTGTAAGGTCTGTGTCCCATTAAAAAAAGATAGGATGTATTATTGGCAATAAGGGCAAGAAACATGTAACACCTGAAAATCCTCTATTAAAAGTCCCTTTTTTGGCCAAGCGTGGTGGCTCACGCCTGTAATCCCAACACTTTCTACACTTTGGGAGGCCAAGGCAAGCAGATCACTTGAGGCCAGAAGTTCAAAACCAGCCTGGTTAACATGGTGAAACCCTGTCTCTACTTAAAAAAAAAAAAATACAAAAGTTGCCCTGGGCATGGTGGCATATGTCTGTTATCCCAGCTACTCGGGAAGCTGAGGCATGAGAATCACTTGATCCTGGGAGGTGGAGGTCACAGTGAGCTGAGATTGTACCACTGCACTCCAGCCTGGGTGATAGGACAGAGTGAGATTGTCTCAAAAAATTCTTTCTTCTAAAGGAAGCATACTCCTTACTTTTTAGTTTCAATGAAAAGTAGAAGAAAAAGAAACCCAGAAAAGTCTTCTTGGTGCCCTAAATGAAGTGAGAGATCTGGACTGACATACCCCTGGGCCCACAATTACAGTCCTGAGGAAAGTGACAGAAGCGTTCAGAAGGGCCCCCACCCCTACCCAGAGGCTCAGCTGTAAGTCACCAGCAACTCTCTGTGGCCCACCCCTGTCATAGAGTGAGCCCCACTAGCTCTGGGGCCAGGACTCTGGGCAGTTGAAGAATCTTAGCTCTGGGAGCTGGGCAGGAGCAGAACAGTGTAGGAACTATCTGGACTTCACTAAGCCCTGCATTTGGTAGGGAATGAATAGGGAATGTGTGGCACCTTTTAACCAGACTGCCCTTGTGATTTTTGCCTGTCTCAGTCACAAATGGAACCCTGACTAACCTTGCTGAGAGAGAGGACAAGGTTCCTGGGTCAGCCAACTTTCAAGGGGTTTACCTTATAGAGAGGTGACTTTTACACAGATGCTTCAATGTAAGAGAGGAGGGGAGGCCACTCAATCTCCTCCCTCAGCAGGAGGGAGCACTTACTTTGAGTACTGCATTGTACTTAGAGCCTGAGTAATACACATGAAAAAATAACAATGTTGCTAACAAAAGTTATTACCCCCATAGGAGATCTAGGGCATCAACACATGAAATGACCATCATACGGGACAATAACATTAGAGACACCACAGACCGCATCAGACAATCCAGGAAGTGTCTAAAGAAGTCTCATCACAGCTCTGCAGGTGATGTATTATCCCTCCTGTCTACGTAAAGGATATGGAGGCCAGGGAGTTGAGGAAATGAGTCACACAGCAATGAATGGTATGACCAGTTGCTCAGAATTTACTTTGCCCAGAACATTCACATATGAAGTGCCTTCAAACTCTAGAATCCTAGAATATCAAGGCTGGAAGAAGGCCCTTGGGGATAATTCACACAACATCCTCATTCCATAGATGGGCAAGCTATAGCCCAGAGAGGTTATGTGATGTAGTCAAATACACAGTCGGCTCTAGAGGACACAAGAACAACATCAGGTCTTCTGACTTCCAGTCTAAATATTCCACCCCACGCCACACCCCCCCCCACCCCCAGTATGGACTACCCTTAGAGTGATGCTGCTTTCCCTGCCCGTTCCTCTTTGTTAAACCACTAGGCTTTTGAACTCCACACATAAACTGCTGATCCCACTGAGGACAATAAAAGAGAAACCAGATGTCTCAAAACCGCTAAAGCTCTACTATCCAGGAGACGCTGTAGCCTGAGTATGCATCTTATTGGAGCCAGCTGACGATGAGACATTGTAAAGTTTGTTTTAAAATGTTCCCATGTTACAGATCATCCAGATGATCTCCTATGACAAAGCACTCTCTCCCAATTCCAGGGTCTATGCCTGCATGCTTTTACCATCACTTCAGAATCAACCACCAAGAAGAAGAGCAGTTGCTGGCTTCTGAATTCACTTGTCCCAGGTGCAAATGAAGTAAGCACACTATATATCAAATGCGCAGCACATAATATATCTCAAAACATATTTGTTAATAAGTGAAATTTTATGAGAACACTGGTGGGAAAACTGGGTCTCCACAGAGCACACAGTTACAGACTCATGCCCAAACTCAAAAGAACCTGTACCGTATTCTCTGTGCAAGCTGCAGTTATGTTTCAACAACAACAACAACAAAATAATGGTCACATCGAATTATGTTGATTCATATTTTCCTGGTTTGTAGTTTTATTTAATGCATATTTAGGTTTTGTGGTTGTATAAGCACTGTAAATATAAACAGCTGCTACTCAATTTTGTTTGCATAAATTTTGTTTGCATAAAATGTGTCATCACTGGGGCTCCAAGATAAGTTTTGTCCCTTTAAAACAGAAGGGTACATCACTCAAGTTTGAGAACACCATCAGTATTGCTGGCAAACAGAATGACACTTTTATACTGCAACCCGCTCCAATCACCCTCCTCTTGCCCGACCCCAACCCAATGCTGGAAGCTAGCGCCCCCTGAGGCTTACCTGCAGGGCAATTTCCTTCTTCCTGCTGCCCATGGCTCTGCAAAGAAGACGAAGCCCTGTTACCGCGGCCGTGGGCCGTTCCCCCGCAGCCGCGCGACAAACCGCTGCGCGGATCAGCAAGCCCAGAGCCTCCTTCAGACAAGCCCCCCACTACGGCCCCCGGCCCCTTTTTAAGGTGCTTCTAACTGGCAGCAAATCAACCCATTGATACCAAGTGAACACCCCACGAGGAAGCGGAGCCTGCAGCCCGCGGGCTCGTGGCTCGCCGGGCGGTTTTCTGGGGATCTTCGAAGCCCCCTCCCCACCCCAGAGCCGGCCAGGGGGCGCGCGCGCAGGCCCGAGTCAGTGCGCGCGGCGCGGTGCAGCCTGCCGGACACGGGGTCGCCAGTCGAGGAATTCGGACAAAAAAAAAGACAGGGGACCCTGTTATCCCTGCTGTTGTCATGGATTACTGGGAAACTGAGCCACAGCGAACGACAGGTACACGCTCTTCGACGCTCCGGAGTCACCAACCGAGTCTGCTGCGACCCAGCCGCGGTCGTCATGGCAACGTGGCCCCCCTGCCAGGCCTGCCTGGAGAGCCTGCGGACACGTAAGCCACGCCCACTCAGGGCCTAACGCAGCCTCTTCGCGGAGACCGAACCCAGCCCGCGAGAGGCAGGAGGGAGTCCCGCCCCTTGCCCTCCGTGTCGGCCTGTGGGAAACCACTCATTGGCTGGAGCGTTTGTCAGCGTCTAGAGGCTTTGAACCCACCAGGCAAAGACCCAGTGCATCTGTGCGTTGCACAGTCGCATCTGTGAAGCCCTGCATCTCTCCTGCCCTGCCTGCCAAGACTGATGTGCAGCTTTTCTGCCATCATATACCGATATAATGTGTCCAAGGTAGGTGGTGGCTCCAGGTTTTGAGGGGGCTGCAAGCGTTCTGTTTAAGACAAAGAATATGAAAGTACAAATTCAAAATTAGTTATGAAAGTCAAGTGAGAAACAAAACAGTTATAAACATTGTAGATATTAATCCAGCTGTATCAATAACCACTTTAAATGCGAATAGTCTGATTACAGCAGTTAAAAGAGAGATTGTCAGAGTGGATATCAAAAACAAAGCCCAGTTGTGTGTTATTCACAAGAAACATACATTAAAAGCAAAAGGATAGAGAAAGCTATACCATGCTGACATTAATAATTTTTAAAAAAAAAGCTGAAGTAGCTATGTTAATTTCAATAGAAGCAGACTTCAGAACATGGAAATTTATCAGGGGACAGGGACATTACATAAAGGGGTCAACTATTTGGGAAGACATAACAATACTTAATATGTATGTACGTAACAACAGAGCACCAAAATATGTGAGGCAAAAAAAGATGAAAGGAAAAATAGGTAAACTCACTGTTAGAATATTTTCACACAATTTTTAAAAAGTAATTAATACATCTAGAGGCAGCAAATGAGCAAGGATAGAGTTGAACTGAAAAAAGATCAAATTGATCTAACTGACATTTATACGATACTTAATTCAATAACAGCAGAATATAGATTCTTTCTCAAGCTCACATGGGACATTCACTGAGATAGACCACAATCTAGGCCATAAAACATAGCTTAACCAATTTAAAAGAATAGTACAAAGTATGTTCTCTGACTACAATGGAATTAAACTAGGAATCAACCACAGCTGATGAAAGAAATCTAGAAGATTTAAATATATGAAGAAATATTCCATGTTCATGGAGAGGAAGAATTAATATTGTTAAGATATCAATTCTTCCCAATGTGATCTATAAATTAAATGTAATTCCAAACATATTCCCAGCAAGCAAGCTATTTTGTGGATATCAACTAACAAATTCTGGATATATATGAAAAGGTAGGAGATTCATAATAGTCACCACAATATGAAGAAGAAAGAATGAAGTCAGAGAACAAATGCTACCTAAATTCAAGAGTTACTATAAAGCCACAGTTATCAAAACAGCAAGATATTAGTGAAAGAATGGATACATAGATTAATGAAACAGAGTAGAGAGCCCCAAAATAGACCTATGTACATGTAGTCAACTGATTTTTGAAAAAAGGGCAAAGGAAAGTCAATGGAGAAAGAATAGTCTTTTCAACAAATGGGCATGGGATAATTTGACGTCCACTTGCAAAAAGAAAAATTTTAATGATCTAGACATAGACTTTATACCTTTCACAAAAATTAAATGGGTCCTAGTCCTAAATATAAAATGCAAAACTATGAAACTTTTAGAAGAAAACATAGCAGAAAATCAAGGTGACTTTGGGCTTGGTGATGACTTTTTAAACACAACACCAAAACCATAATCTATGAAAGAAAAAATGATCAATTGGACTTTATTAAAATTTTAAAACTTGTTCTCTGCAAAAGACTATGAAGAGAATGAAAAGACAAGCCATACACTGGGAGAAAATATTTGCAAAACACACATCTGATAAGGGACTTGTATCCAAGATATACAAAGCCCAACAATAAGAGAACATAAAACCCAATTTTAAAATGGGTGAAAGATCTGAACAGACATCTCACCACAAGATAGAAAATAGACTTACAAAAATGATACGCAACCTCATTTGTACAACCACTTTGGAAGACAGTTTGGCAGTTTCTTATAAAGTTAAACATAGCCTTACCATTTGATCTGGCAGTTGTGCTCCTAGATATCTAAATTGATTTGAAAATTTATGTCTACACAAAAACCTGCACATACATTTGCATAGCCACTTTATTCATAATCACCAAAACTTGGAAACAACAAAGATGTCTTTCAATAGGTGAATGAATAATCAAACTGGGACACATCCATACAATGGAATATTATTAAGTAATTTTAAAAATTTGCTATCAGTCAGGCATGGTAGCTCACTTCTGTAATCCTAGCACTTTGGGAGGCTTGGGTGGGATGATTGCTTGAGACCAGAAAAGTCTGAGATCAGCCTATGCAACATAGTGAGAACCTGTTTTTACAAAAAAATTAAAAGTTAGCTGGGTGTGGTGGTGCATGTCTGTTGTCCCAGCTACTCTGGAGGCTGAGGCAGAAGGATGGCTTGAGCTCAGGAGGGTGACATCGCAGTGAGCTATGATCTCATCACTGCATTCCAGTTTGGGCAGCAAACTACAGGGATAGTAAAAAGATCAGTGGTGACCAGGAATGATGGCTCATGCCTGTAATCCCAATGTTTTGAGAGGCCAAGGCAGGAGGATTGTTTGAGCTCAGGAGTTCACGACCTCATCTGTACAAAAAATAAAAAACAAAAAAATTAGCCAGGTGTGGTAGTGTATGCCTGTAGTCCCAGCTACTCAGGAGGCTGAGGTGGGAGGATTGCTTGAGACAGGGAGGTCATAGCCTAAGTGAGCTAAGATCATGCCAATGCACTGCAGCCTGGGTAACAGAGCTGAGACCCTGTCTCAAGGGAGGAAATAAAAAAAAAATCAGTGGTTGTCAGGGAACCAAGGAGGTTGGAGAAAGGATTAGAGGTGAAAACAGGAGATTTTCAGGGTAGTAAAACCATTCTGTATGATACTTTAATGGTAAGTGTACAACATTATGCATTTGTCAAAACCCATAGAACTTTACTGTACAAAAAGTGAACTTTAGTGTATGCACACATTTTCAAAAAATCGTATTGGAAATTAGAGGATCCCAGAAAGAAATGCAGACTGTGACAAGACAATGTAACTGTACTATAAATGTATGAAACAGCTTCACTAAAGATGGAGGGAGGAAGGTACTAACCTAAGTAACTCTGGAAATGACTAGAGTCCATAAGACTAAAGGCAAAATGAACTATATAATAAAGCCATATATATATAAACTATATAATTAAGGCAAAAGGAACTACATATAGTATATAAGCACTATTCTATAGCTGATAAAGTTGTTTCCCTTTGGAGTATAAGTTAACAATTCTGATACTGCTATACATATATACTATAATTGGACAATTTAGTAAAGGGATGATGGATAATGAGAGCCATGAAAAAAATTAATAAATGGGGGAGAAGAGACACATCACTCATGCAGAGCTATTCTAAATAGTTTATGTAAATATTCTATACTAAAGGAGGGGACACTTTATTCCCTGATCCTTAAGTATGGACAGTGCATAGTGACTTCCTTCCAAAGAGTACAGTGTGGAAAGGGTCAGTCAGCAACTTTCTGATGGAAAAAGGTGATGAATACTACTCACCTAGATGATCAAAGTCAACCACAGTGATACACTTTGATAGTATGTATCCTAGATATGGTTTGATGAAAATAGCACTTTACCTTTGTAATCTTCCTCCTTCGTAAACTGTAACTCCAATCCAATTATAAGAAGAATATCCACGCCTGTAATCCCAGCACTTTGGGAGGCCAAGGCAGGTGGATCACAAGGTCAAGAGATCGAGACCATCTGGTCATGGTGAAACCCCGTCTCTACTAAAAAATAGAAAGAAATTGGTGGCACGTGCCTGTAGTCCCAGCTTCTTGGGAGGCTGAGGCAGGAGAATGGCTTGAACCCAGGAGGTGGAGACTGCAGTGAGCTGAGATCGCACCACTGTACTCCAACCTGCGACAGAACAAGACTTCATCTAAAAAAAAAAAAAGAATATCAGAAAAATTTCATTATAGAAGAGGAGCATGCTGCAGTTTACCTAACTGTTGCCTTTCAAAACTATCTGAGTCATAAAAAATGAAGAAGGTCAGAAAAGCTGTGATAACCAAGAGAAGTTTAAGTAGATACGATGACTAAATGTAACGTGGTATCCTAGGTGGGAACCTGGAATGGGAAAAAGGTTTTGGATAAAAACTGAGGAAATCTTTATCAACCGTAGATTCTGGTTCATAATAATGTATCAGTATTGGTTCAGTATTTGTAACAAATAGCAGACTAATGGAAGATGTTAATAATGGTGAGAACTGTGCAAGGGTGGGCATGTGGGAACTCTGTACGGTCATGCGCTGCATAAGAGCATTTCAGGAAATGATGGACCACATGTGTGAAGAAAGTCCCATAAGGTTATAATGAAGCTAGAAAATCCCTATTGTTGAATAACACTGTAGCCATTGTAACATTGTAGTACAATTACTTTATTTTCAAAATAAATATAGTGTAGTCTAAGCATACAGTGTCTATAAAGTCTGCAGTGGTGTACAGTGAGTGCTAGGCCTTCAGGTTCACTCACCACTCACTCAGTCCCTCACCCAGAGTAACTTCCAGTCTTGCAAGCTCCATTCATGGTAAGTGCCCTATATGGATGTATCAGTTATCTTTTATACTGTATTTTTACTGTACCTTTTTACGCTTAGGTATTTGTAAATACACAAACACTTATTATTGTGTTCTAATTTCCTACGGTATTCAGTACAGTAACATGCCGACCAATTTTGTAGCCTAGGGGCATTAGGCTATACCATCTAGGTTTGTGTAAGCACTCTGTATAATGCTTATACAATGACAGAATCACCTAGTGACCATTTCTCAGAACATACCCTCACTGTTAAGTGACACATGGCTGTATTAGCTTCTTGATTTTTTCATAAATCTATATCTGTTCTAAAGAAATAAAGTTAGCATCTGGTTTTAGTCTTTGTTAGAGAATCTGGGATATGGGGATTTGTATTCACATTCTACTCATGTTTTTTTTCCACATTCTATTCTTTTGTTTTGACTTTTCCCTCTGAATAAAATAACAACACACAACCAATTAAACTGTGGAATCGTTCCATACTTGCTCATTGTTCTCTGCTTGCTCACTGTATTGAGTGACCTCCCAATATGGCTGGATGAAATCATCATAGCCAGAGATGTCTTTCTCCCCAGTTTTGTGATTTGTTGCCTTTGACTAAGGGTTCTAGGTACTTCATTTTTACTAAGCAATAGTCCAGGCTCTTTGGAACATGAAAATGTGCAAGACAAAACCTGTGGTGGGAGAGGCACAGGTTGGCAAAGGAGACAAATGTGTACAGGCCATTATGATGTAGTAAAGTGCTGTAATAGAAGGCAGATCTTTGAGGAGCCAAGCCTTAAGAGATATAAGGAAGAAGGCCAGCTAGCTAAGATACCCAAGAAGGCCCAGCTGGAGAAAAGGTGGAAGAAAATAGAAACTGATGAGAGGGCTCCAAAGAGTGGTCAGTCAACAGTATTAAGTATTGCAGCAAGATTAAGTAGGTTCAAGGCTGCAACACATTCATTGGACTTACGGATTTGCTTATTGAAATGCATTCATTGGCCATTAATGATTGTGCTGAGGATACTTCAGCGACAAAATCGGGGAAAGAAGTCAGACAATTCTATTCTGAAGAGTTAACGGGCAGTGAGGAGTTGGAAGCCATGGACAGAGCTTCATGCTGAAGCATACACCAAATGATTTCTATCCATGGAGTGCTGATAACGTGCTTGGCCATGAGGTACCTGGCAACCCTCTGTGAAGTACGGGGCAAGGGAATACTGGAGACTGAACTCCTACCTGTCATCCTGCCTTCTCCCACTTCAGCTCCAAATCCATCTACTCTTTTCTTGCATTCAGTCCTGTGGCAATATTCGGTTCCATGATAACGTTACACAGAGCCACCGTCACTCCTTAAGACACGGCACTGCAAACTGGGTTGACTAGATGCAAATCATGTTCATCGCCACAAGGTGGTGATTGCTCAAGCTCTGAATGATGTGGAATCTCCCTTCGAATTTAGTTTCCAAAATAAAATTCAAATCAGATGCTCAACTCCTCCTGCCAGCACATGGAAAGATAGTGACTTTTATTCTTTCCAAAAGGACTACATTTCTTACCATGTGGTCTTTATTACAAAATGTACTCACATCTTTGCCAGACTAGACCTCAGAAACAAATTTAAGTAAACGACATGTCCCCAGTTTGCCTGGGACACTCCCACTTTTCACCTGTTGTCTCATGCAATTATTAATAGCAACCCCTCTCACTTTCAAAAGTGTACAGTTTGGGCCATGTGCAGTGATTCATGCCTGTAATCCCAGCACTCTGGGAGGAGGAGATAGGTGGATCTCTGGAGGTCAGGAGTTCAAGACCAGCCTTGCCAACATGGTGAAACCCTGTCTCTACTGAAAAATAACAAATAGCCGGGCATGGTGGTGCATGCCTATAGTCCCAGCTACTTGGGAGGCTGAGGCAGGAGAATCACTTGAACCCGGGAGGTGGAGGTTGCAGTGAGCCTAGATCGTGCCACTGGACTCCAGCCTGGGTGGCAGAGCAAGACTTCGTCTCAAAAAAAAAAAAAAAAAGTGTACAGTTTGGACAACATGAAACCTCATTAATTTTTTTCCAAACGAATCACCTTGGGTTACCCCTGCTTTTTATATCTTGATTTAATAAAACCCATCTTTTACATGTTTTGTGACATGGATCAATGTTTTCACTTATTGTCTAAAAGTCAGATTTTTAAAAAAATGTCTTTTTAATCAGCCCTTCCCTCAGTGATGTACTTTTTTGTTTGTTGTATTTTAATGCAAAACCTGCTAACTTTAGGGGCTGCTGAGATGTTTTAGAGTTTGAAAGATTAAAAACCACTCTTTCTCCTGCAACTCATGTTTATTGCCACAAGGTGGTGGTTTACGCAAAGGAAACGCTTCTGAGACCCAAATTGGACACTAGGAGCATTTTCTTCATCAAAACACTTCAGAACTGATGTGACTCTGTAAAACAAGAATGACCATCCTCACTTTAAGAGGAAATCATAGACCAAAGCAGGCTGTATTTCCTCAGATACCTTCCCGTTTTTCATCATAGAAGATAAGAGCGTATACACTCATGCTCGTCTAAGCTGACTCCTCTCCCTTTCCTTTTTCCACAAGTAACAGCAGGTCCCTCGTGTGCCTTGCTCTGAGGAAGGCAGCCAGGAGTTGTAGAACTGAAAGCTTTAGGGTCAGACAGATGTGGGCTGGATCACAGGTACACTTACTACCTGTGTAAGCTTGGGTAAGCTGCTTCAGAATACCCAGTCATAGTTTCCTCATCTTTAATTTTTTTTTTTTTTTTTTTTTTTAAATGGGGTCTTGTTATGTTGCCAGGTGTCTGGAACTCCTGGGCTCAGGCAGTAAGCAGTCCTCCCACTTCAGCCTCCCAAGCAGCTGGAACTATAGGGGCGCACCACCATGCCCGGCTTGTTACCTCATCTTTAAATGAGGAAATAAGACCTGCCTTTCAGGAATGTTGTAAAGAGAGGTAATGTGTTTCAAATTTTCTTGACATTAAAACCAGTGTTATTGTTGTTGTTGTTGTGAAGGTATCATGCCTCCTTTCCACAGTATAGAAACCTGTCGGGTAGCAGCTTCCCACCCAAGGATTGCAAGCCGTAACTCCCCAGAAGAGTCATCCAAGTCGTTGTGTGGATCAATATTTTAATTCCTTTTTATTACTTCATATTCCATGGTCTCAGTATACCACTGTTTGTTTCAAATTAATATTTGGGTGGGAAATGAAGTAGGGGTCAAGGTTCTTTCTATTTCCCCATATGGATTTCTGGCTGTGTAAGCACCATTTGTTGAGAAGACTTTCCTTTACTTCATTGGATTGACTTGGTGTCTTTGTCAAAAACCAACTGGCCATATAAGAGTTTCCTTCAGGATTCTCTAGTCTATTCCGCTGATCTGTTTGACCATCCTTATACCAGTACTTAATTACTAGTTGCATAGTAAGTCTTAAAATCAGGGAATCTAACTCATCCAACTTTTTCTTTTACAAAATTTGTCTATTTTAAGTTCTTTTACTTTCATACAAATCCTAGAATAAATCTGTTAATATGTCTTAAAAATCCTCTTGGAAATTTGATTAAATTGCATTGAATCTAAAGATTGGCTTGGGAAGAATTGACATCTTTTAATGCTGAGTCTTCTAGTCCATAAATAGGATATGTATTCCATTTATTCTGTAACTTCGGCAATGTTTTATAGTTGCTGAATCAATCTGGCCAGTCGTTTGTGTTTATTAATGCTATTGTTAATGAAATTGACTTTCAAAATTCATTGCCAATTTTGTGCTGCCAGTACATAGAAATACAACTGATTTTTTGTATATTGACTTTGTATTCTGAGATCTTGCTAAACTCACTTCTTAGTGCTAGTAGTTTCTTTGTTGATTGTGAGGGTAACTGAAAACACCAGACAGTGAGCCATAAAATGGAAGCAGCTGCTGGTCTGAGCCTACCAACCTGCCTTGGACTGTGTTGCATTTTCTTCATGTCATCGTAGTCAGTGGAGGTTACAATCAAACTGCTGATCTGTATTGTGAGTCCCTGTAGGACAGGCTATCCCAGCCACTTCCTCGTGAATCTTTTATAATGAACCTCAGGTTTCCATCATGACCTGAACAAATGAGCCCTATGTCACCCACCATTCAGGCTTATGGAGAAGTCAGAGGAGATGGCAGGGAGACTTCTACATCTTGTAGAGGAATGTGACCATAGGTCCCTCCTCTTGGCAGACGTTTCTCCATAGGTCTCTCATGTGTCTGCATATTTTTCAAGCAGAGGCACTGACTGTTTTATTCCTAACCACCTTTTCAGGAATGTTTATATAGCAAACAGCCTTGAAAGATAGAGGTAGTAAGTATCTCCTTCTAAAGCAAAGGCAAGGTTTGTTTATAGCCTTGGAAGTTAGATATAGCGTCTCCTTCTGTAGAAAGCATACTGAACTCTTCAGTGTAAAAGCTTTGGTTTCTTCAAGATAGGCTTCTTCTCCTGTAACAGAACCCGCTGCATATGCAGGTGTCACCTGGCCCTCTGCGTTGTCCTGTGGGAATCAGGGTTCAGGAAACAGATGCAAAAGTGCAAATACTTTGGTTATTGCTACTGCTTTGAATAATAAACTATCCTTCATCTCTGACCCAGGAGTGACTTATATGTTCTTTCAGCATCCATGATTATGGAAGAATAACTTGTAAGCTTACAATGGGGTAAAATCTCAGATGATTTACAGTTCTTGACACCTCCCTAGAGGTAATAAACTGTGCGCCTTGATTGTTGAGGCTGCTGGAGCACATGTTCTTCCAGCCTCCCATTAGAACTCCTTGCCATACACTTGAAACTTTCGAGGCAGAGCTAGATTTCAGTCAAGCTACAAATACCTCATTATCGAGGACTTCTCTCCTCCAGTGTTTCACCCAGTTTCCTGAATGGCTGCCCTGGAGATTTGAGGGCTTAATGCTAAAAGGCTTTAAGCATTTAGAGATCTCTAAATGTCACTAATATTTAACTCAAAGATTTGTGTGCATTTCGGAATACAACATACCACATCCATGTTTGTTTTAATGTAAAAATAACACTTAATAATTCTAACCATCAGGGACTTTTTTAAAAACTGTTTTCTAACTGTCTTGCTTGTCAAGACAGTTGACAGGATGCTACTGGATGATGCTACTCGATTTCAGAAAATTGTGCTAAATTAAAGCAAGCAAGCCCTGCATTTCAAATTCAGCATTCAGGCCCTTTTTCTTTCTTTGATTTGGAATTACAATATTTCAGGCACTAAAACTCACAAAAACGTGACTACAAAGGAAGATCATTTTCCATTGTTTTACAAACTGGGGCTTGATTACTGAGAGGAGATGCTCAGGAAGCTGACCCCACACTGTGGGTGGCGGAATGTCACTGTGAGTATATCCTGTTGAGAGGCCACATTGTTCATGTGGCAGGGAGTGGCTCTTACCTAGGTGGTAGCAGCAGCTTCTTCTCCTTTTTCTTCTTCTTCTTTTCTTCTTCTTCTTCTACTTCTTCTTCTTTCTTCTTTCTTCTTTCTTCTTCTGAGTTGGGATCTCACTCTGTCACCCAGGCTGGAGTACAGTGGCCCGATCATCAATGCTCACTGCAGCCTCAAACTCCAGGACTCAAGCAATTCTTTCACCTCAGCCTCCCAAGTAGCTGAGACTACAGACAAATGACACCATTCTCAGCTAATTTTTAAATTTTTTTGTAGAGGCAGGATCTCGCTGTGTTGACCAGGCTAGTCTCAAACTCCTGGGCTCAAGCAATCCTCCCACCTTTGCCTCCTGAAGTGCTGGTGAAACAGCTCCTCTGTCTGGGGATTTATCTGTGGTTTTGTGTCCCATGCTGAGAAAGAATTCAGGACACCGATACATACGAGGAGTGGGTTTAGGAGCAGAAAGTTTAATAGACAAAGAAGGAGAGAAAGAGAGAGAACTTCCTTATACTGAGAAAGCGGGTCGCCCTAGAGAGGGTCTTTGGTTTGGGGTGGAATGTGATCAATTTTGTACAGAGGCTTGAGGAGGCAGTGATTGATTTACATAGCGCCCAGGGGATTGGTTTGACGAGGTGTGCCATTTTACAGAGGCCACGAAAAGACTGGTACTTCCACCATTGTCTTTTATTATGCAAATTCAGCTTCCACCTGGCAGTTGCCATGACACCAGCACACTTGGTTTTACCTGGATGGTGACATGATGCCCGCACATGTGGTGACGAGGAAAAGGGAGTGGGTACCGCAATATTGGGTGGACCTGGCTCTTAGCCACCTGCATTTACATATGCATATCTATGCCTGCAGCCTGACTTTCCAGGCTGTTTTCTGTTAGACATGATTTGGGGGCTGCTTTTTATTAAAGGAAAATTCCACCAAGCCTTTCTAGCTACCTAAAAATAATTTCTTAATAACTCCTGTATTACTGGGATTATAGGTGTGAGCCACAATACCTAGTCCAAGGTCAGCTTTTATCAGCTTCCAGGAAATGTTATTAAAGGCTTTTCTTTTTTAATGAAGACAGATGTCTGATGCTTTAAAAATGATTTTTTACCCTCAACACTCATTTTTATCAAATGTAAGTTTCTGAAAATGTAAGTTGTTGTTGTTGTTGTTTTGTTTTGTTTTTTTTTAGACAGAGTCTCACTCTGTCCCCCAAGCTGGAGTACAGTTGTGTGATCTTGGCTCACTGCAATCTCCCCCTCCCGGGTTCAAGAGCATCTCCTGCCTCAGCATCCCATGCAGCTGGGACTATAGGCGTGTGCCACCACGCTTGGCTAATTTTTGTATTTTTTTTTTAGTAGAGATGGGTTTCACTACATTGGCCAGGCTGGTCTCAAACTCTTGACCTCAAGTGATCCATCTACCCCCATCTCCCAGAATGCTGGAATTACAGGCATGAGCCACTACATCCAGCCTGAAAATGTAAGATTTTGAGTAAATGTAAGTTACTCAAAAGACTCATAGTTCTCTTCACCCAGGTCCCCAATAATTGGGGAATTGACCAGAATAAACCGTTTCGTTATTTTAGTTCAGACGACCATAGATTTGCCATCCAAAAAGCAAGCTGCCTCCCACCCTCAGCCAGGCACAGTACTAGTTGTATGGCCCAGAGACAACAGCAATAACCCATTCTCCAGCAGTCACCCACCCTAGACATGTCTTTTTACTTGAGCATGCCTACAGAACCAATACAAGCAAGTGCTCAGATGTCTTAGTCCATTTTGTGTTGTTTATACCTGAGGCTGGGTAATTTATAAAGAAAAGAGGTTTATTTGGCTCACAATTCTGCAGACTCTATAAGAAGCATGGTACCAGCATCTGCTTCCGATGAGGGCCCGAGGCTGCGTCCACTCGTGGCAGAAGGCAAAATGAAGCTGGTATGTGCATATCACATGGTGAGAGAGAAAGCAAGAGAGAGCACAGAGGAGGTACTGGGCACTTTCCAGCATCCAGTTCTCATTGGAGCTAAGAGTGAAAATTCATTCATTCCCTTGAGAATGGCATTAGGCCATTCACTGAAATCCGCCCCTGTGATCCAAACACCTCTCACCCGGCCTCACCTTCAACACTGGGACAGGAGTTATTAACTATATCATCAGGGCACTCCAAATTACCAAGTCTTTACATCACTCACTGAATGTTAACTCTGGGATTTCATGGAAGAAAACATGAGAATGATTGAGAGAAAAACAGAGGTGCTGGATTTGGTTTGTATCTGCATGTAACAAAACCACTGACAAGAATGAAATTTCAAAACTTTATTCTTTTAATTCATTGAGTAAAAACAATACTCCAGGAAAATAAACCAAGCAACAAATAGCCTGTGACTGGCCCCAAAGGCTCACACATGCGCCATACCTGGATGTGACAAGCACAGGCCCTGGGAAGTCTGCTATGGTCTGGACATGTGTCTTCCATAGCAGTGCTTAAGACCCTGGAGGAGGTGTGGGGGCTCTTTTCTCCACTACAGCTCCTGCCCCCCCCCCCCCCCCCCCCGTCATTTAGTTACCAGAAAAAAACGACCAGTCTATTAATATTCCAAACATAGTAGCCATAATTAAAATATGTGTCTACTTTGGTGGCTGGGCCTGGGTCCTCTTCCCTTTTCAGCTTTATTTCCCAGCATGAAGGCAGAAGTTGTGCAATCCTAGAGCAGACTTGCTCCTGAGAACAGACAGGGAGAAAAACTGAACCCAGTCATGAGTAGGATCTGGACAAAGATGTCTAAGGATTAGGACCTCAGCCCACATGCAGGCTTAGCCTGCAGCTCAGGGGAATGAACATACTGTACTGGAAGTCTGCCCTGATTATTCTGTGACCTTGGGCGGAATTATGCATGGAATCCATGCCAAGGCATTGTATCAGACCCAAATTATTGGGCCCACCTGCTCCCCATGCCTTGAGCCACTTATGCAATTGAGACACAGCTGCTGCTACCAACACCTCGTCTCCTAACACCACCAGCTGTCCCAGCCTTCACTAGGATGAGATCCAAGCCCTGGCAGGGCCTCCATTGTTCTTGCTGAAGCAGGAGTCGCAGCAGGTCTGGCCATAAGCCGAGGCTGATCATACCCACAAACCTCTGGGCATTCCCACCACCTCCTAAGGCAGGCGAAGCACCACTGCACAGGATCTGGGTTCCTCTGTGGCTGCCTGGAGAAGCTGATGATGCAAGCTGGAAGTGGAGTGATTGTATCCTGGGCAGGACTTCAACCCGTGAGAGACAGAAGGCAGGAAAGAGATAAACTCCTCTCCCTAATGAAATTACCCCAGTGCTTAGTAGTTCCAGGCCAAAAGGACGCATTTTTTGATGGGATTATGGTCAGCCTAGTTAGTGCGCCATCTTTCATTTGTTTCCCCACCTTTCCTGCCTCACCTCCCTTTTCCTCTCACTTTTGCTGCCCTGTGACTGTACCTTCTTCCAATAAAGGGTTAGTATATATATTTTGCCACTTGGCACAGGCTGTTTCCTAAGGAACCCAGGCTAAGACAATCCCCTTTCCTATTCTTATTCTGCACTAATCCCCCACAGGAAAACCTTCGATGTTTCTAATAAGTATCTCCTTGTTTGTATATGTATTTGCAAATTTTTTTGTGTGTATGCATATATTTTTAATATATGTAGGGGTTACTGTGTGATACACTTTATTCCTCATTCTCTTTCTTTTTCAATCATCCCAATGTTTTAAAGATCCATACGTGTTGCTATGTAAACACTGGGTCCAGGTGCTGCCTGGTACTTCATGGCAAGCACTCAGCACATCTTCCCTACCCACTCCCCAGTGATGAACATCAAGATTGTTTCTGAATCCCCCACCTCAAACAATGCTATCCAGCTTAAACGTTATTTGAAACTCTTGGCCATGTGCAGTGGCTCATGCCTGTAATCCCAGCACTTTGGAAGGCCAAGGTGGCCAGGAGTTCAAGACAAGCCTGGCTAACATGGCAAAATTCCGTCTCTACTAAAAATACAAAAATTAGCCAGGTGTTGTGGTGCATGCCTATAATCCCAGCTACTTGGGAGGCCGAGGCAGGAGAATCTCTTGAACCCAGGAGATGGAGGCTGCAGTGAGCTGAGATCACCCTACTGCACTCCAGCCTGGGTGACTGAAAATAAAAAAAAAAGAAACTCTCATTCCACCTGGTGTCAGAAATTAAGCCATAGGCAGTTCCATTTCATATCAGTAAATTCAGAAATTTCTCAGTTAAGTACTGTTTCTTGCCACCCGCCCCCAATACACCCTTTTGTTGGAGTTACCTTGCAGTTGTAAGGGACTTACCGAATGCCAGTGCACAGTAGGAGGATTACCTGTCCGCTCTGGCATCTTCAGGGACGTACACATCTGGTGGTATCAGACTATTATCCATACAGATGGTTACTACATTCTTTCCAGGCTAACTGCAAGGTCCATAGGATCTTCCAGCTTAAAAAAGGTTTTGTTTTGTTTTTTTGAGATGGAGTCTTGCTTTGTTTCCCAGGCTGAAGTACAGTGGCATGATCTCAGCTCACTGCAACCTCTGCGTATTGAGTTCAAGTGATTCTCCTGCCTCAGCCTTCCGAGTAGCAGGGATTACAGGCATGCACCACCACACCCAGCTAATTTTTTTTGTATTTTTAATAGAGACGGGGTTTTGCTGTGTTGGCCAGTCTGGTCTCTAACTCCTGACTTTAGGTGATCCACCCACCTTGGCCTCCCAAAGGACTGGGATTATGGGTGTGAACCACTGTGCCTGGCCTTTTAAAAAGTTTTTTTTAATTTTTGTTTCTGTTTTTTTTTTTTTTTTAAAGATGGGGTTTCACCATCGTGGCCAGGTTTGTATTTTTAAGAGCAATTTTAAGTTCAGAGCAAAATTGAGAGGAAGGTGCAGAGATTTTCTATATACCCCCTACTCACATACATGCATAGCCTCCTGGATTATCAACATCTTCCTCCAGAATGTTATATTTGTTGCAATTAATGAATTTACATTGATGCATCATAATCATCTAAATAATTTATATTAAGGTTCACTCTTGGCATTGTACAGTTTTATGAGTTTTGACAAATGTATAATGACATGTATCTACCATTGTAGATTCATACAGAATTGCATCTGCATGGAACTGCAATGAACTTCTCCATCATCCATCACCATCTTCAGCAAGGTATGGATCTCAGCCTGGTGGTAGAATGTGAAGGTGAGGACCTCATCCAGGTTTCTTCGTTCCTTGGGTGCTCTGTCTTAGCCCTAGAGGCTGCTCCTTATATCTGTAATTGTATTCTTCAGAGTTTTCTTTTCCCTTTGCTAGATAATCACCTCTTACCCATAATACATTTTTATATTAAAATTTCCTTGTTTAAATTATCATGTGGTTTCTGTATCCAGAGTAAACCCTGACCAATACATAGATATACCAATTTGTACTTCTACCTGCAATGTGTGAGAGTTCCAGTTCCTCCACAATTAGTTATTTTAAAGCCTTTGTCTACCAACCACAACATCAGGATGATTTGTGTGTCTTCTTCTATAGTCTGTTTTTTCTCTTATCAGAATGATATTTTCATATCTCTTCACAAGTCTACTTATTTTTTCCATATGTAGACATTGTATGTAACAGGCATAGAGACTCTAGACGATATAATTTACCACACAAAGTGTTCCGTCTTTCTTCTGTTAAGCAGATGGGGGTAAGGAATGATCACATCAGTCCAATGAAGGATTGAAGTGGGTTGGGACTGGGTTTTGGTTTTGGAATCTGTCTATCTCCAGTTTATCTCTGGTTTACCCCTATGCCTGGCATGTGGATTTTGGGTGAGTGCCTTGCCAGGTTTCTGGATCCACAGCCATGAAAGACTGTGAGATTCAGCTCTGGCTTTTCAGAGGTTCCCAGTCCAGCTTCCAGATTCTGTCTCCATGGAGCTTCAAGATCTGGCCAATGTCTTGAGGTGGGAGCTGGCTCTGTGTTTGGGGAAGGCCCTTCCTTCTTGGGAAACTTTCATTTTCTAAGCATTGTGGGACTGTAGAATATTTCTTTTTCTTTTTGAGACAGAGTCTTGCTCTGTTGCTCAGGCTGGAGTGCAGTGGTGCGATGTAGGCTTACGGCAACCTCTACCTCCTGGGTTCAAGGGATTCTCCTGTCTCAGCCTCCTGAGTAGCTAGGACTACAGGTGCGCTACCACGCCCGGCTAATTTTTTGTATTTTTAGTAGAAATGGGGTTTCATCATGTTAGCCAGGATGGTCTCGATCTCCTGATCTCGTGATCTGCCCGTCTTGGCCTCCCAAAATGCTAGGATTACAGGCATGAGCCACTGCGCTTGGCCAAATATTTCAGCCTTTGGTTTTTTTGAGACAGGGTCTTGCTCTGTTGCCCAGGCTGAAGTGCAGTGTTGCAATCAGAGCTCATTGCAGCCTTGACTTCCCCAGCCCAAGTGATTGTCTTGCCTCAGCCTCCCGAGTAGCTAGGACCACAGGTGCACACTACCACGTCTGGCTAAGTTTTATTTTTTTCTTTGTAGAGATGGAGTCTCCCTGTGTTGCCCAGGTTGGTTTTCAACTCCTGAGCTCAAGTGATCCTTCCACCTCAGCCTCCCAAAGTGCTGGGATGACAGGCATGAGCCACTGCATCCAGCCCTATTCTGCTTTTAGATGCATTCCTAGGTGCAGAACTCAGCAAATGTCAGGCTCAGAAAATTGGTGGTGTGTTTAAAGCTCCCATATTCTAATTTGTCATTCTAGCACCTGTGACCACTGAAAGCTTTGCTGGTTTCCCTTTCCTCCATTACATACAGGCCCTCCTGCTATGCAAACTTGATCATTAGCAAGTGCCCCAAACTGACAAATGTCCTGGGGATGGCGGAACAGCTGGGGAGCCTCATCTCATTTTGTTGCAGTAGGAGTGTTAGCCTGCCACAGCCTATTAAATCCTACCTAGAAGAGGAAATCGCCTAGGCTTTTGAAACTCAAAACTGTCCTCTTTAAACTGTTGTCTCTAGCATGTGTTTCAGTATTTTAGATTTGACTTTTTTTTTTTCCTTGACAAATTTCTCCTGCACTATCACTACCCGGAGGCTCTGGGTGTCAAAATACGGAACAATGTTTCTCAAACTGTAGGTTACAATCCATTAATGGGGCACAAAATTGATTTAGTAGGTCGTGCTAACATTAACTTTTGTTTCATGTGTGTGTGTGTTTGTGTGTGTGTGTGTGTGTTCTGGTTTGCAGTGTAAAACCTATTTCTTCCTATAGATTGCAGCCCACAATGTTTAAAAGCCACTGGACTTTAGTTTAAATGGAGTAAGAGCCAAGGGGAGAAAAACAAACATTATCAGAAGCAAACATATTAGCTGAGTATGGACAACTTTTGGAGAAGTTTGGCTGTTAATGGGAAGGAGATTGATTGGAAGCTGCTCTTCTGGCCCCAGATAGCAAGAGTGAGCCCGTGTGAGGAATGAACTGTAAGTAGCAGAGAAGAAAACCTTATGAGGCCTACTTGCTAATGAGGCTGGAGGAGGTGGTGGGTGTGAAGGGCTGTGTTTTAGTCCATACCCCTCCGCTGCTATAACACAATAACATAGACTGGGTAATTTACAAGGAAAAGAGATTTATTTGGCTCACAGTTCTGGAGGCTGGGCAGTTGAAGAGCATGGCATTGGCATCTCGTGAGGGCCCCCCAATGGCAGAACGCAGAAGCTAGGGTGAGACAGAGAGAAAATTGGACCAAACTGATCTTTTCTATCAGGAACCCAATCCCTATGATACTAACCCATTCCCACAACAATGATATTAATCAATTCATGAGGGCAGAGCCTTCATGACCTAATCACCTCTGAAAGGCCCCACCTCTAGCAATTAATTTCAACTTGAGTTTTGGAAGAGACATTCAAACCAGAGCAGGGCAGCAGGGACGGCTAAAGATGAGACGTGGATGGACCTGGACTGGTAAAGTCCATGAAAACTCTGAAAGCAGAGTATAAGATCTTGCCATTACATCATGGGCAGCCCAGGGGAAGACAGGCCTTGTACTTGGCACAGAAGGGTCAGCGGAGGGGATGAATAAGCATGGGTGGTGTGGGCAAGGTTCTTTTGCTAGCCCATGGTTGATGCCTCAGGGTCATTGAAGATCTAATTCCAGCCGCAGGCCTGTAGCTAGAATGAACACTAGTCTCCTATTCACCTTCTCCCTGTTCCACAACACCAAACACACACAACTGACCTGCCCTTCAAAGCCACCTGGCATGGAGTAGGCTTTGTGGTCAGAAGAGCCTGACTCTCATTCTACCAGCTGTGTGAGATTGGGCTTACAGTCTCCTTATATCTAAGACAGGGTTCAGATGACCTTCAGCACAGGATTGCTGGGAGGTGGGCACAGCCATCACTATGTCTGGTGTCAGGCACACTGTGAGTGCTCAGAAGCTCACAGCTACTTTTACCTTTACAGAAAGCACTGAAGCTGGGAGTTCTTTTTTTTTTTTTTGAGACAGAGTTTCACTCTTGTTTCCCAGGCTGGAGTGCAATGGTGCGATCTCAGCCCACTGCAACCTCTGCCTCCTGGGTTCAAGCAATTCTCCTGCCTCAGCCTCCCAAGCAGATGGTATTACAGACATATGCCACCATGCCAGGCTAATTTTGTATTTTTAGTAGAGGTGGGGTTTCGCCATGTTGGTCAGGCTGGTCTCAAACTCCTGACTTCAGGTGATCCACCCACCTTGGCCTCCCAAAGTGCTGGGATTACAGGCGCGAGCCACTGCGCCCAGCCTGAAGTTGGGAGTTCTAGAGGAAAGCTGGGCCACAATGACCTGGTTGACTTCCAGCCCCAAGGTCCCAGGCCTCCAGGTTTGCTGCTGAGCTAGGCCCCAGTTTGGATCGGCTCTGAGGCAGGGCACTCAGCAAGCCTCAGGGCAGAGAGGCAAGTGCAGGACGTGCTGCAGTGGATGAAATGTGTTTGTTTTTTCTGCTCTGGGTTGGCAAGTGGCTGTGACCTTAGCCAGAAATTGGCTCTTGGCCTTGTGGCTGGCCTTGGACCTCTGCGCATTATATTTGGGCCTGAGCCCTGCCTGGGTTTTTGGCTAGGAGTCTGGCCTTCTGCCATGCCTCAGACACACCTGATCAGCCAGGCAGATCTGCCAGGGATTTTGGAGACTTCAGCTCAATCATGCTTCGGCATGTAAGATTTTCTCCTTGCCTTCTCAGCCTAGCTAATTGTTATTTGTCCTTCCCAGATGTGGCTCAGTCATCAGCTCTCACAGAAGTCCTTCCCTTGGCATTTGCCTCCTCCCCATATTGGGTCAGGTGCCCTTCCTCTGGTCTCCTACAGGCACTTTGCTTCTCTTTTCTACACCACTTGCCCCTCAGTTGACACTCAGCTTGCTTATAGGCGGTTCTCTGCCCCAGCGCCCAGTACTCAGTAGATGCTCTGGCAGTGTTTACTGGATGAATGAAGCTTTTCTGCTCAGTGGCTCTGTTTTCTAAGCCCTCATTTCCCGGAACCACAACTGTATTTCAAGGTTCAAAGAGCAGAGGAGGCAGCTCAAATGGAACAGCCCATCCCCAATCACAATCTGCAAGATTTTTTTTTTTTTTTTTGAGAGGGAGTTTTGCTCTGTTACTGAGGCTGGAGTGCAGCGATGCGATCTCAGCTTATTGCAACCTCTGCCTTCCGAGTTTAAGCAATTCTTCCTGCCTCAGCCTCCCGAGTATCTGGGATTACAGGCATCCACCACCATGCCTGGCTAATTTTTCTATTTTTTTTTTTTTTTTTTTAGTAGAGACAAGGTTTCACCATGTTGACCAGGCTGGTCTCAAACTTCTGACCTCAGGTGATCGGCCCGCCCCGGCCTCCCAAAGTGCCACAATCTGCAAGATTTAATCTCACCATTAGAGAATTGCAGGTAGGTCAAGCACTGTCTCACATTTGTAATCCCAGCACTTTGGGAGCCCCAGGTAAGTAGATCGCTTGAGTCCCAGGAGTTTGAGACCAGCCTCGGCAACATGGCGAAACCCCATCTCTACAAAAATACAAAAATTAGCCAGTCATGGTGTGCACATGTAGTAGTAGTCCCAGCTACTCAGGGGGCTGAGGAAAGAAGAGGTCTTGAGCCTGGGAGGTCGAGGCTGCAGTGAGCTATGATCACATCACTGCATTACAGTGTGGGTGACAGAGCCAGACCCTATCTCAAAAAAAAAAAAAAAAAAAAAATGAGAGAGAGAATCCCAGGTACCTGGGTATGACTATTACCTGTTTAATTTCCATTTCTGAGGAGAGGTTTATTACAGATATGTGTATGAAAGCAGTATAAAGACACTGCTTTGACTCTTACGTAGATGTTGTCTCAGCTCAAGCTGAGGGCAATGGGTCAGTGTCCTGTGCCAGTCAGGGCCCAAGAGAGGACATCTCTTAACATGGGGAGCCCATGAGGGGATGACAGACCACCAGGATGCACAGATCCCTGCCTGCCTTCCCAAGTTCTATGGTAAATGGAGGGGGTCGAGGGAGTCAGGTTCTGGGGCAAGACCAGCCAGTCGAAGTACTGTAAACTACTGTCCCTCAAGCCTTCTCCCCAACCAGGTCTTTTACTCCCTACTGCTAAGGAAAGATACTCTTGATGGCACCCAACCTGCTGTCCCCTTTCCTGGGGACTCTTGGAGTCTACAGAGCCTTTGGAGCAGCAGTGGGAATGGAGGCACAGGGGGTGCACAGCAGCTCTCTACAAATGGCTGCATGGGTGGCTGAAATGCCAACGGAAGCCTGCGTGGGATTGAGAGCTTCAGCATGGCAGACAGGGTCAGCAGTGCTGTGAGGCTCCCTTAGGCCTGGGGCAAACCTGGGAAGGGAGTGGGTTCCCTGGATATGTAAAGCTGGTTCTAAGTCACTGAGGTCCACCCACAGAAAGAATGTCCTCAGAATTGATGCTGACAATCAAAACCACAATGAGATGCCACTTCGCCCTCAATAGGATGGCTGCAATGAAAAAAGACACACAATGACAAGCGTTTGCAAGGATGTGGAGATATTGGAACCCTCATACGTTGTTGGTGGGAATGTAAAATGGTGCAACTGCTTTGGAAAACGGTTTGGCAGTTCCTTCGAAAGTTAAAGATAGAGTTAACATATGATCCAGCAATTCCACTCTTAAGCATATACCCAAGGGAAAGAAGAACATATGTTCATATACAAATACTTGTATATGAATATTCACAGCAGCTTTATTCACAGTAGCCCCAAAACAGAAACCTATATATTCATCAAGTGATGCATAGATAAACAAAAGGTATAGACATACAGTGAAATATTACTCAGCCACAGAAAGGAATGAAGTATTGCCATATGTTACATCATGAATAGATCATTAAACATTGTTTAATGAAAGAAGCAAGTCACAAAAGGCCACATGTTGTGTGATTCCATTTATAGAAAATGTCCTGAATAGGCAAAGAGATTGAAAGTAGATTAGTGGTTCCCAGAGGCAGGGGGAGGGGTGAAGGAGGAGTGACTGCTAACAGGCAGTTTATTTATTTTGCGGGGTTAGGGGGGTAGGGGGAGTGGGGAGGGGGGGAAGTTTGTTTTTTGCAGGGGGGGCACCCTGGGGAATAGGAAGTGGTGTAAATGTTCTGGAATTAGCTCATGGTTATGGTTGCACAACTTTGTGAATATGCTAAACGCCACTGA
>NW_022436944.1:28292914-28368987 GCF_009761245.1 Sapajus apella | reverse complement strand
ACTGCAACGTCTGCCTCCCGGGTTCAAGTGATTCTCCTGCCTCAGCCTCCCGAGTAGCTGGGATTACAGGCACGTGCCACCCTGCCGGGCTGATTTTTTCATAGAGATGGGGTTTCACCCTGTTGCCCAGGCTGGTCTTGAACTCCTGACTTCAGGCGATTCGCCCGCCTCCGCCTCCCAAAGTGCTAGGATTACAGGCTTGAGCCACCACGCCGGGCTTGAATGGTATACTTCAAAGGTGGAATTTTATGGTGTTGAATTATATCTTGATTTTTTTAACGGGGGAAAATGACGCCGCTGGAGAGAGTTAGCGGAACTGAAACAATGAAATGGTGCACGCTTGTCTCCAGTCTCCGTTGCATCCATCCCAACGAAGTTTGGGCCCTGGAACGGCGTACCAAGAAGGCCTAGGGGAAGAGACGCTGGGGCAGGATCGGGAAGAAAGACGTCTCCGGATTGGAAGGGAATGCGGCTAAGGTGGCGGCGGAGGCTCGCCTAGGAGGCTCGCCTAGGACTGGAGAGCGTTCCTAGGCTCAGAAGTTGGCCGGGCCGGAGCGGAGATTTAAAGGTTGGAGCGCAGAGGCTCTTAAAGAGGCCGGGGCGAATTCCCATTCAGCATCCACCTTAAAGCCAGCTCCCGGGCGCCACAGATCAGACTCGGGTAAGTGCGCGGGGCCGCGGGGGAGGCGGCGGCGCCGACCCCTGCCCCTGGCTCGCTCGCGCGCCCTGCCGGGCCCAGGGGCTTCGGCACGAGTGGGCTGGATTTCGCAGGCCGCGCGTCCTGGGGGCCGGGGTGCACGCGGGGACAACGGGGTCCAGGCACGCGCCCCGGGCTCCCCAGCCGCGGCGCTCTATTTTTAGCAGGCGCTGTGGCAATGTAAGGAATGCGCGGCGCGCCAGGCGCTCGGGGCGCAGGCTGGCGGCGCGGTCGCTTTAAGGAGGCGCCGGGGCGGGGACGGACTGGAGCGGCCGGCTGGCGGGGAGCCGTCAGTCCGGCGGCCGCGGGGCCCGGCGGGCGCGGCGCTGCCTCCTCACCGGCGCGGACTAGCAGGGGACGGCCTGAGTGCCGGAGCCGAGCCGCCGAGCCCGGCCTGGAGCGCGCGGTGAGTGGTCCGACAGCCTTGGAGGGGAGGGGGTCCGGCCGCGCCGCCTTCCACGGCCGTCGCTTTGTTCCGGGGCGGGAGGTGTGGCCACCCTCGGGACTCCGCCGCACTCTCCGCTTGCGGGGTGCGCTGTGGGACCGGCTCTGCGTGGCGTTTTGCCCCGGTCGCGGGCTCCAGCGTAACGGTATGCGTCCGGGAAATCGGCCACGACCGAGACCCCAGTGGGGAGGGCCTGTGCGCGCCGCTCAAACAGACCTTTTCATGGTAATCACCCTTGGGTTCCTTGGCTGCCTCAGCGAGAACCCGGCCGGTATAGATGGGCGGCAGGACGGAGTGGGAGGGGTGGGGAGCTCTTTCTCTACCTCCCCTCCTTAAGATGGCGTTAACGGGAGGAGGAATCCGCCAGGGAGTTGACAAATTGATCTGAAAAATAAAACGCAGCCTCTTCATAAACAACCCTTCACTGCTCCCGGAGGTTTGGGGAGCTGGAGCTGTGGTCACAGCTAGGGCCTGGGCTCATATACTGAACTGAGCTGGCTGGGGCGTCAGACACGGTGCCAGTCCTGCCCCGTGGGGAAGGCAAGAGCACAAAGTGACAAGCCAGTGTGGTTAAGTGCTGAGATCTGGTAAGCCCATGGGTGTGGGAGCCCCTGGGGGTCTCTACTCCAGAGTGGGAGGTGAGGGAAAGCCCCCTAGATGTCTGGCCACAGGATGGACACTGGACACCCAGCTAGACTCTGGCTGGAGCTGAGGTCTGTTCTGGCCTGGGACAAAGCGGAGTCTGGAGAGGTGGACAAAGGCCATCAAGACCACTGGGGCCTTCATCATAGAGCTCTGGCATTACCCCTACTCCCCAGTGGCCCCTGATGGTGTGAAACCTCCCTGGCTTTGCTCCTCCAGGACCCACTCTGCCCTGGACCTGACCAGAGAGGGTGGTTGACAAGGCTCAGAATCGTGGCCTCCAGAGGTTTTTCTGGCAGCAGGAGTAAGATGGAGATATGAAATAAGAGCTCTGAAGCTCCGCTGTAATAACAGCAACCAACAGGGCTTACAAAGACCAGGCACTTGAAGTGGATTTGCTCATCATTTGACAAGACACCTCCAGAAAGATTTTGTTTGTTATAAAGGATGGAGGATCTGGGGTGAGAGAAAGAGCCAACAGCTTGTCCAAGATCTTATCCGAAGTCCATGCTTTTGGCCACGTGGCTGTCCTGGGCTTGGGAAGGCTTTGGTGCAGCCTGTGTTAGAGTTTTATAATATATGGTTTTATAATCATTCACTATAGACATTCACTGGTGGGTTGAAGTGTGAGGCAGTGAGCTGTGGGTATTAATAACTGACTCGTGTCAGAAGCTTAGCAGTGAACAAAAGCACTTTCTCGAATATAGTTCTTAGAGCTTCTCCTGCTTCTTTTCCCAGTGAAAAAACTTGAGCTGCTAACATTTTGTAAACCTCCTAATTTCCTGTAAATCACATGTCCCTGCTGACTGAGGCTGAAAATGTTTGGGGCAATGGTTTTCACCCTTAGGTCTGTTCACACTGCCCAGCAGTCAGTTAGCTTCTCTCCGTGTAGTTTATGGTGTAGTTTGTCCTTTTTCTGCCAGGGTGGAAGGCATGGGGCTTTCATGCTCTGGGATTTTTGAGGTCTGCCAGCCTCTGGGGAGGGAGGTGTTGAGCAAGCCTCGTGCTCTGGTGGAAACTGACCCCCCAGATGTGACCTCGGCATTTCCTAAAGGCAGAGGGTAGGGGTAGTCAAGGCCCTCTGGTGAAGCAAGCCATTGTCTCCAGCGCTGTCAGCTTTGCTCCTCCGTAAGACAGTTGCTAGTTTCCACCTATATAAGACATCTTGTGACAGTTTAACTTTTATGTTATTATTAGCTCTAGCTACCGGTATTTCACATCTGAGCTACTTATAAAGTGACAAGTTCAGCCAGGGCAACACAGTGAACCTCCATCCCTACAAAAATTAGCCTGGCCTGGTGGCATACACCTGTAGTCCTAACTACTCTGGAGGCTGAGGCGGGAGGATTGCTTGAGCCCAGGAGGCAGAGGTTGCAGTGAGCCATAATCACGCCGCTGCACTCCAGCCTGGATGACAGAGCAAGACCTTGTCTCAAAAAAAAAAGAAAAAAGAAAAAGTAACAAATTAGTTACCCATGGGGTTGGTTTGGTTCCTGAGCTCTAGTGGTCACCTGGAATCAGGAATGACTATTGATCTCTGATAAATTAGGCTCCTAGGATGACTGGTCCTAACCTTAGTCAGAATCACATGTTGACCAGCCTCCTAGATCTAGTGAGTTCTCAGGGACATGTGGTCTCCATAATATATTTCATATCTGATTTAATCGTTGTAGTCTGTTCTGCCAATGAAATGCCCCCATACGGAGTGCTTCACCCTGAAAGCAATTGAAAACATACCTGCACAGGAACATTGTATGGTTTGTACAAGCATACTCATGTGAACTGAATGGGAACCCATCCTTGTATGATGCTAGAATGTTTTTAAGTGTCCAGAGGGTGTTGCATTGAGTTCCAGAGGGTCTGCATCTGCCAGGCCCTGGGCAGTCATAGAAGGTACAGTCATCTTTATCTGGAGATGGGAAAAAGAAAGGAGCTGGGGGACTTCCCTGAGACCTGGGACACCTGGCAGGTACCCATTGTCTAGGGACCGAGCAAAGAATTCAGGCTTTGAGAAGAATTTTGTTGCTGGACTCCGAGGCCCTGCCAGCCCTCCTAAGTCTTGGATCATGCTTCTGAGCCCTGTAGTACCACATCAGTGGGGATGCTTTTGGCTGCAATTAACAAAAACCAAATAACAGTAAGATTAAGCAGAGCGCAGGTCTCCCAAAGATGCTCTCTGCCCATGTAAGATCTCTGTACATAGGAATGGGATATCAGTGCCACTTCCAGCAAGTTCCTGCATGGGACAGGTAACCACAAAGGCTGAGGGTCTGGAGTTCGGAGTAATAGGTTTTGTCTTCTTGAGTCACAGCCTCTTTAATATGCTGATGAGAAGCCCTGGAAACATTGATGTACAAAGTTGGACCTATAATTCAGGGGATTCATGGATCTCTGAAAAACCAGCCCTGGATCCCAGCTTACCTGTCTCTGGTCTGAAGGCACGTGACTTCCCTGATGTTCATGGCAGACCTATTCTGTGAGCCCATTGTGCAGCCAAGTCAGTATGCCACTCCAGTGTGGTCTGAGAGGGCAGAGATGGGGGCCACATCTAGAGTGGCACAGCTATCATTGCCCAGCCTGTGAGTTGAAGACTATGCAGTCAGCCAGTGGGTCTGACAGAGGTCAGTGCTGGCGCTTTCTCATTCTTCAGCAGAGGTGATGACTTCAGGCCGAGGTGGAGACCACGCTGCACTCGCCACGCATTCCATGGCGCCCCATCTCTTGTTCTCTAGTAGCATTCCCGCTACCTGTGTGATGCAGCTGGTTCCACCTATTTCCAGAGGCTCCACCCTGGCCCTCCTTGCCCTTGCCCCCACCACTCAGCCCCTAGGGCTGTTTAGCCGGCCAGCATGATCTAAGACAGCTTTCTGCAAGCATTCCTCTTGTAGGAGTCATGAAGCAGCAATGTGTGTTTTGCTTCTTTTTGTTGTTGTTATATTAAAAAATATTTTTTATATTCTAGTCCAATCCATATTGTTTTATTTTTTTGGTTATATATTATATATACAAATACATTTTTTTGTATTTTGCTTCTTAACATCCCTGTCATTGTCCTTAATATTCTTAGTAGCTTCACTAGGTGGGGCCTGCTGCTTGACAATGTGGGTCATCACTGGGTGCTGAGGTGACATTCTGAGTCTCAGAGGGTCATGTTCCTGGCATCAGGCTACCTTAAGGGATAAAACAGTATGACTTACATATGGGTTGTGTTGCTAGTGAAATTTTAGAGAGCCCCAAGAATGAATTTGGCTGTGCAGCGTGTAGTGGCCAAACAAAGGAGAGTGGGTGGAGAGTTGGGAGTGCTGGTTCCGGCCTCGGTGACTATCTGTAGGGCCTTGTCTGGGTCCTGTGCTGCGATGGCCCAGGCTCCATCTGTGACTTCTCTGCCCAGCCCTCATCGTCGTTATGGGGAGTAGATAAAATACACAAATGAAAATACGCTTGGGAGGCCAGAAAGGGCCAGAAGAATGAAGAGCATTACCAGTATTCAAGCAACCTTCAGAGGACAGAATCCTAGACCCAGAAGGAGCCCCCTTAGTATATTGAGTCACACCCAGTAGGGCACATTTCTCATAGTGGTGAGGAAGATGATTTTAGGTGGAATACAGCGTCTTTCATTTTAATAGTTACATACTGGTTTATTTAAATGTATTATAAAAATACAGACATCACAACAAACTGGGATTTTTTTAATGGATATTTTGCTCAGATTAAGGCTAATGAAATATTTTAAGTTAAAAAATATAGCAAAATTTTTAAACATAAGCTGGTTTTCAGGTTAAGGTCGTCATAGTACAATAGTAGGCAAATATGGCCCAAATGTGAAAGTGACTCCTTGAGGAAAGGCTGGGAAACTTTCAGCAGGGGAGTCCTTCCCTCCCTGACAGCCCATTAGGGGTGTGTCTTTGACCCCACCTGGACCCTTCTAGAGACACAATGTTTGCTACCCTTTGAGTCAGTCCACTGCATTTGCGGATTCTCTCATTCTTGGGAAGTTCGGGCCCTTCTCGCTTTAACCTGTCTCACTAGGTGTTTCCCACATGAACCGTTGGCAGTCCTGCTTTTCTCCAGCATGAGCAGCTTTACTTTCTTCAACTGCTCTTCAAGTGTCATGGTTTAAAAATGGCCCCTCCGTATGTCTGTCCTTTCTTCCATCCACCTACCCATCCATTCACTGATCCATCTCTCCATCTTTCCTTCAGCAAAGACTTGTGGGCTAGACCCTGTACCGTATACTTTATATTCGCTATCTCTAAGCCTCACGACAATTTTGTTAGATGCGGCTAACCTTTTGTAGCTGTGGAAACCGAGGCTCAAGGAGGTTAAGTAGGTCACCCACAGTCACAACCTGAGAAGCAGAGTCGGGAAGGAGTCTGGCCATGGTTTGTCTCTTCCTAAAGCACGTGCTCCTTCTGTTACACTGTGTTGTTCCCAGCACTGGATGACCAAAAATGCGATCCCTTCTCTCCTGGTGCTTAGGGGACATATGCCATGGAGGTGTGTGGCTCTATATAATCAGCGTGCAGTGGGCAAAGACCTCACAGGGAGTGAGGATGGAGCAGCCTGTGCACAAAGATGTGGTGAGGCGGCAGAGGCCGCAGGGGTACAGAAGACGCCGGCTGGCAAACAGAGGCAGTGAGTGCCTAGCTGGCAGGAGTCTTCCCTGACTGTCATTAATCTTTCAGTCACAAATGAACCCCTAAATCATTTTTTAAAAATTTTGTGTACTTTTTTTTTTAATTTTGAAAAAGAAAAACGTAAAGGATAATATAACAAGTACCATGTACTCATTACCCAAAATGAACAGGTATGACCATTTTGTCTGCACTTGATCCTTTTCACAGTAGGGCTAGACTTAAAACCAGACCCGTTGTCCTTTGGCCTGGCCAGTTTGGGCCTGTCCTCAGCCTGCAGTGGGCTTTTGGGAGCGTTGCTCCTGAGTTTTCATATATTGACTCTCTCCGGGGGCTTCATGTCCTCAGTTAATGTGATGACTTTGCCAATGGGCCTCCCTGGACTGAAGAGCCTTTTGCTGCTTCCGACACACTGGGGAGAAGCCACTTTGGGGAGAGCGTGTGTTTTTGGCTGTGACCTTTATCAGAGAAGTTCATCCATCCTCACAAATACTTGTGTTGACCATTGTGGGTTTAGCCAGGCTCCAGAGCATGGTTTAGTCATAGCTGCCTAAACTGAACTGTAATATTAATGGTAAGTTTGTATATTTAGAAGAGAGAGAAAACATAATTCTCTTTTTATAACTAGATGACAATGATAACAAAATACTTTGTTGTTGCTGTTATTGTTAGCAGTGAGGTCTCACTCTGTTGCTTAGGTTGGAATGCAGTGAAGCGATCATAGCTTATCACAGCCTCGAACTCCTGGGCTCAAGCCATCCTCCTGCCTCAGCCTCCTGAGTAGCTGAGAGTATAGGCATGTGCCACTATGCCCATCTAATTTTTTAAAAAGTTTTTGTAGAGATAGGATGTCCTTTGTTGCTCAGGCTCTTCTTGAACTCCTGGCCTCAAGCGATCCTCCCACCTCATCCTCCCAAAGTGCTGGGGTTATAGGCATGAGCTGCCACACCTGGACACAAAATACATTTTATATTCTAAGGTATAGGATTACTTTAAGAGAAGGAGACTGAAGTATGATGGAGTACTTTCTAATCCATAACTTCACAGCTTTCCCTTCCGGAAGCTTTCACAGAAAAAACCAGGTGCCTGGTACTGGGTCCTTCTCTGCCGAGCAGGAGCAAGGCGGCAGAGCCAGCAGCTGCAGATAGAAACTCTCCATGATGACAGGACACAGCTTCTCACCCGACTGTTTGCAGCCTTCTCCTTTCCACCCACTGATTGACTGCTGAGCTGAAACCTTACGTGATCCTGTTTGCATGTAGCTTGCCATGAGTTAGAATAGTGAGTAAAGTACTGCTTTTAAAAGCTGTGCAGAAAGATTCAAAAACTTGTGGAAAGGCATCCTTATCCACGGCAAATTCTTGTCAATCACTATTGAGGATCAAGAAAGTAGGGACCTGTGGGGGACCGCAAGTCCTCTTCATTAAGTGCTGAGTATGTCTTGAAACATTTTCTTTCCCTGAGTTGCCCCTAAAGAATAACACTACTAGGCTGGACGCAGCGGCTCATACCTGTAATCCCAGCACTTTGAGAGATCAAGGCAGGAGGATCACTTGTGATCAAGAGTTCGAGACCAACCTGCCCAACATGGTGAAACCTCGTCTCTACTAAAAATACAAAAATTAACTATGTATGGTGGCGCATGCCTGTAGGCCAGGCTGCTCCGGAGACTGAGGTAGGAGAATTGCTTGAACCCGGGAGGTGGAGGTTCCAGTGAGCCAAGATCGCACCACTGTGCTTCAGCCTGGGCAACAGAGAACGACTGTCTCAAAAAATAAAAATAAAAAAGAACAACACCAGATCTTTTCCCCTCATTCTGCTGGAGATGCCACAAAAGTCAGCAAAGGCTGGGTGCCGAGAGACCTAAGAAGACCCAGCTTTATTGAGGCTTATTTTGCAATAGAAGCCATATCAGCGAAGGCAGTTGAACATATTATACAACCAGTGCCTATGCGATTATACAGAAATCTACATATGTGTTATACTTACAGCCATACCTTTTAAAAGACAAGTTTGGGTTTAAAAAGAAACCACTTGGCATACTGTATATAAGGCTGTCTCTAGTATACCAAGTGCACAGATTAAATGTAAAAGTATTTGTGGGCATGTGGATCTGTGGGGAGATTGCTAGAGTTGAGTGGATTCAGGAGACTTCCCCCACTCTTTAGGAGCTGACCATTTATGGAGGGGTGTTGGTGACAGGTTGTTGTCCCTCAAAAGCATTATGTATTCATTTCAAAGGCAAAATTAATTTTAGTTCAGTTTAGATTTTTTTTCCTAATCCTTTAGAATTTTAACATGTCTTCTTGAAAATGCTCCCTTTTTAGAGAACCCACAAATTCATCTCTTTATATTTTCACTCCACTGGAAATGGAGGCTCGAGGAGGAGACAGGCAAAGCTGTCTTTCTTGGACAACACTGCTCTCACAAGTAGCGTGGTCTTCTTTCAACTTCTGCTTTATTATAACCAGAGATGATGGAAGAAGGGTGGGATCATGGTCCCAAAGCCTTGGGGGCATATATTTTTAAAAATCTCTATGAGATAGGGCTTCTCAGCCTTCCCTCCCCACCCATATTCCTCAGTTTTGAGGTTCCTGGGGCAGAGCTGGAAGGGCTAGCCTGTCTCATGCTCCCACTGAGGAAGTCCAGCCCGGGAGAGGCCAGGTGCCCTGGTGCTCCCAAGCAGTTAAGGCCAGCTGGCATCACAGGCTTCCCATCCACCCCCATTCACTGACCCATCCCCTCCCAACCCCCCTGCAGTGAACAGCTGCCTGAGTCCACTTATCTGGGGCAGGGTGGGTGTTTCCTGCATGTTTGAGATTTTAGGAGGAAATCAAAATAAAGAAACAAAGCCTTTGTTTTATTTCTGGACTTCCAACTGGGGATGGCTGGAGGGATGGAAAGTGGGGAGCAGAAGGAGCAGGTCACTTGGCACTTCAACAAAATAACTATTCTAATAGAGCATTTAACAGAGACTTTTTCTATTTAGGGTTGGGGTGGGTAAGGAGGAAAGATGGGCAGGGCCGGGAGAGCCACTTTGTGTGGAAGGAGAAGGTGGGGCCTCCCTTGCCCCAAGCAGGGTCTCTGGCAGTGCCTGGTGTTCAGGCAGGGAGGGGTCTGAGGCCACCCAGCTGGGCTGCAGAGTTGGCAGCCTGGGGACTCAGGGACTTTCAATTTCTGCCCTGAAGGGACCCTCTGCTTCAATTTCTGCCCCACTACTTGTCTGTGTGAGTCTCTACCTCTGTAGCCTCCGCTTCCGTATCTGTAATGAGAGGATGTCCCAGCCACACTCTGTGCCCTTTCTTCTCTAGTCCAGTTACACTGGGTCAGGCTCTCACCTGACATGTGGAAATGGGGAGTTGCATCCCCCAGTATTTCTTAATTCTTCCAAAGGATTTTCTCCTCGTAGAAATTCTCTGAGGGTATCATTTGTTTTCTTTAAAAATCGCCCAAGTATTGATGAAAACCCTCCCCATCTGCAGTATTCTGAAGATTTCAGGGTATGGACCATGCCCATTGGCCATCTGGCCTCCACTCCACTTGGCCCGACATGCACACAGTAAGGTTGGCTTCTTCATCCCCTAAGCCATTACTATTGTATATAATAGGCATTCAGCAAGGGCCTTTAAGAAGAGGGTTGTCTGCAGCCCAGATCAGGGCAGAAGTTAAAAATGAATGTCAGATATCCTCTCCTTGCTTGGTCACACCCTTGGAGAACATCTCTGTGGCTGTCTCCTCAAACCTAGTTTACTGCTATTTTCCAGGGACCAATTTTCCTGGACACCTTTCCCCAGACCTTCTGAAAACTCCAAATTTCCATTACTTCCGATTGCAGAACAAGGATTACAATCTATCTTAGACTAGGCTGTGGGCTGCCCTTGTCAGATGTACAGGGGCCTGGGTGTGGTGGCTCATGCCTGTAATCCCCCAACTTTGGGAGGCCGAGGTAGGTGGATCATTTGAGGTCAGGAGTTTGAGACCAGCCTGGCCAACATGATGAAACCCCATTTCTACTAAAAAAAACTACAAAAATTAGCCAGGCCTGGTGGCGTGTGCCTTAACTACTTGGGATACTGAGGCAGGAGAGTTGCTTGAACCCAGGAGACAGAGGCTGCAGTGAGCCAAGATTGCACCACTGCACTCCAGCTTGGGTGACAGAGCAAGAC
This sequence comes from Sapajus apella, assembly GCF_009761245.1. NCBI lineage: Eukaryota > Metazoa > Chordata > Mammalia > Primates > Cebidae > Sapajus > Sapajus apella. Next base: position 28,358,403 of record NW_022436944.1, on the reverse strand, counting down.
TCTGTCTAAAAAAAAAAAAAAAGATATAAAGGGGCCATTAAAGAACTCGTCTAAATAAGAATTATGCACTCTAGACCTATACCTTTACCTGCAGCAAGAACCAGCAGAAGCTCTGGGATTATTAAGCTGTCATTATTACTAGCCAGACCATGTCAGTTTTCTTTTAATGACCAGGGCAAAGCCAGGTGTTAATTTTTTCCCTTTCCTGGTAGAACATTTTGTAACATAAGGACTGGAGATGATATAGATTGACAATATTTACTGAGTACCTTCTCTGTGCCACACATGTACTGAGCACTGGAGATACCGTGGAGAATAGAACAGAGGGTGGACTCTGCCCACATGAAGGTGATGGCTTAGTGGGGAAGACGCATTACATCGTAAATAAGCAGTTAAATGACAGCACACAAGATGCTGTCAAGGCCGACAGCTGGGTGCTTTGGGAGACCCTGATAGTAATCTCATGTAGTCTGGGGTGCAGTGGGTGTCAGGGGAGTATATGTAAGGTGCTTAGCATGTGGTCAGGGCTTAATAAACGGTCATTATAATGATCACGCCTGGCCACAGGGCCCAGCCTGGTTCCACCACCAGCTGGTGGCTGCTACCACCCACTAACAATAGTTTTGCACAGAGAGGATTTTCATTAGGCCAAGATTATACAGCTAGCAGAGGGACTTTCATTCATGACATTTTATAAAAGTGCTATATGTAGAAAGCAGAGGGGTGGAAAGCTCTCCCCAGGCCCCCCAGCCAGTACTGACCTTTGGACAGGCCTTGCCCTGCAGGAGTGGAGCAGCCAGGCTGGTTACTGAGGGGGAAAAATGCAGCAGTCATTTAGGGCTTGGGGAGGGAGATGTGAAAAGTGGTCTTCTGCCTTTCCAGCTGAGTGGGCTTAAAACCCTGGGATTAGAAGGGTCCCTGAGAAGCCCTCCCACCCACCTCCAGCCCGGTTCTCCACTCCAAAGCTAGGTGGCCAGTCCTCCTTCCTCCGAGTCTGCTTCACAGACCTTTGCAGAGGAAAATCCCACACTTATTGCCATGCCTGCCTCGTTTTCAGGAAGTTTCCCTTTTATTTGGCTTCAGTCTGCCTCTCTGCAGTCTGGTTACTTTTTAAACATGGAGACTGAATCGCCTCTCCCCGCCTCAAGGAAGAACCTAGACCCTGTGTGTTTCTCATTTTTCGTGAAGCATAAACATTTTCACGTTCTTCATTAATGATGCCTAACATCTTAAATATAAATAATGAAAACAAAGCAAAGGAGCAGCCTTTTTGAATGTGCCTTTTTGGCCTCCACCTCCCTGGGCTCTGACACACTCCTGGGGTGGCTGTGTGCCTCTCCCTGCAGAATGCCAGGCTGGCCCATCTCCTGCAGGCCAAGTAACCCCTGCCACTGCTGTCTTTAGTGAGATCATTTCCTTTGATCTCACACCTCCTTGCACCAAAGCCAGGCCAGGCCAAGGCAGTGTGAAGAGTTGCCTGCTTTGGAATGGCCACACCGCTCAGATGTATGTTTGCTCAAGAAGGGATGGGGACAGAGCGTTGATTTATTTGGGTTATACAATTTGTAAAACTTTTTCATGGGTGGTTAGTATTTAAAATATTAAAATAGCCAGAAATCTGAGTTTTTGCATAGACTCAGATTGCTGGCTATCCTTTAAAAATTTAGACTGTCTGGCAGCCTCATGGCAGATAATACCTTGCAGCAGTCAGCTGGTGCAGGGTATCAGTAATCTCCTGTTTGTGCAAGCCCCACTACTCCCTGTTGCCTGTACTACCCCCTTCTGTCATTTATTGACCTAGCCTCTGCCAGCATCTGAGTTTGGGATGTCCGTTTGGTTCATGATTCCCTGTTTCTGCTACTGCAGGGTAAAGCAGTTGAGATGGGAGACCAGTCAGAAAGCATCCGTCTCTCAGGCAGGGGCCTGTGAAATGCAGAGGGATGCCTGGCCCTGGCATCTGGGCCTTCCCTTCCCTCTCTGTCACTACCCTGCGCTTCTGCTGGGTTTACCAGAGGGTGCTGGTGGAATAACATAACTCCATGAGATGAGCAGCTCTGGGCTGGGACAGCTAAGGAGTTAAGGGACAACCTTAGCTGTGTTCTGGGAGCCAGGTGTGGCATCCCCAGCTCACAAGGCAGGGCCGGCCAGGGGGCCACGCCCTGGTGCTGGTGGGGCCTCAGTGCTTTAGGAATTTGGACAGTGGGACCTCTCACATGGTATGTCCTTCACGAGACCTGCCACTGCAGTCCTCTAGGTCCTGTGTGGCCCATGACATAGTGCCCACATCACCTCTGCCCTACTGTCTACCCAAGCCAGACTCACAGCCAGCTGCCAGTACCACTCGTATGTTTGGAAATGCAGACAGCAGACACATTGGAGCGTCTCTGAGCAGAAAGCTATGCCAGGGCTCTGGGGTGCCCAGAGGTAAGGAAGACAAGGCACAGCCCTCTGTTCCCTGTCCCACTCCAGCCAAGGAATGTGACTGTGAAGTAACATCCACTCCTAGAGTTGAGGGCAGATGAGGAGGGGCATGCCAAGCTTTGTGGTCAGAGAGACGGCCTTGGACAAACCACAGAGCCTCTCTGACCTCCATGGTCCCCGAAGGGGCTAAACACTGCCTGTGGTGAAGTGTCTTGAGTCATCACATGGAATAATGGCTGTGGAGCACCTGCGCTCTCGCCTGCCACCTGGTTGGCATTCTTTTTTTTTTTTTTTTTTTTTTTTTTTGAGACGGGGTTTCGCTTTTTTTACCCAGGCTGGAGTGCAATGGCGCGATCTCGGCTCACCGCAACCTCCGCCTCCCGGGTTCAGGCAATTCTCCTGCCTCAGCCTCCTGAGTAGCTGGGATTACAGGCACTTGCCACCATGCCCAGCTAATTTTTTTGTATTTTTAGTAGAGACGGGGTTTCACCGTTTTGACCAGGATGGTCTCGATCTCTTGACCTCGTGATCTACCCACCTCGGCCTCCCAAAGTGCTGGGATTACAGGCGTGAGCCACTGCGCCCGGCCTTGGCTGGCATTCTATAGATGGAGGCTCAGTGGCTCAGTGGAAGGAGACCTTGGAGGGTAGAAGAGGGCCTTGGAGGAAGAAATCACTTCTGGGGAATGGGACCTGACACTTGGGTACCATCCCTGTCCTTGAGGACACTAGACCAGGGATCAGCAGAGCAGAGGCCGTGCAAGGCAAAAGGGGACTAGGGCAGCTCAAGAAAGGCCTAGAATGTTGTGGTCAGTGGAGAGAGCTTCAGGTACCCATGGGTGGCGTTCCAGGAGACTCTGTGCTCAGGTTAGTTGGGGAGTGATAATGCTAGAGTGGTGGGTGGGACATTGCTGGTGGAGGGTGCTCAGGCCAGGGGCAGGCATGGGCCACAGTGTGGGCGGCCTTACTAGGCCTTCACTTAGGAAGTGGGTTAAGGGCTGTTCGTGCTGCCAGGGGACAAAGAGGAAGAGAGTGTGGGGCAGAGAGGTGGGCAAAGGGGCCCACCCTTGGGGAGGCGAGGGAGGTCCTCGCTGAATCCAGTTTGTGAGGGGTTGAGCGTGAGCAGTGGGGCAGAGCAGTGAGGAGGTCCAGGGCTCCACGAGCAGAGGACACAGTGGAGTCAGAGTGGGGGCTGGGAGGACAGCAGCCTGCCAGGCTCTGGGGAGGCCGAGGACCCTCAGTCTGGGGAACCCCAAAGTGTGCAGAGGCTGGCCCTCCCCGGTGGGGTGACCACCAGCGTGACCTTCCCAATTCCGTGCAGATTCCTCTGGAAGGCTGCAGGAGTCCTCCTTCGCTGCGGGTGAGACTGCCCCAGCGCTAGGAAAATATTAATAGACCCCCAGGGACTGAGAATAAGGATTGAAAAATAAAACCACTTCCTACTCTCTTTTCTCGGCTGCCACTCCAAGAAATTGTGAGCCTGATGCAGCCCTGCCCTCATGGAGCCCACGCCCTGCCCCTCACCCCGGACTGAGTTCTTTCCCACCCTCCCTGTTGGTTGGTGGGCAGGGGGCACTGTGGGGGGCTGGGGTAGGACCCCAGAGGCCAGGTAGCCAGGTAGCAGACATTCCTGTGAGCCAGGGAGGCCAGCAGGGCATATTGTTCTGAAGGTTCTGTGGCCCCTTAGACACTGAGGCCTTTACCAACTCCTCGGTTCTGAGAGCCGCTGAGACCCCCTAGGCTCAGCGGACAAGCTGGGGGCCGAATGGGTCAGTGTTCTCATTCTGCAGCTTGCCAGGCCTAGGTGCCAAATCCCAGCTTCTTTCACTAGCCTGTGCCCTTGGTAGAATGCCGCTCTCCCCTTGGTAAAATGGGGATAATAACCCTTCCCCACAGCTTTCTGCCTCAGGTCTTTGTGGCTGAACCTGGGTTACCTGTTCCTCCCTGACCCTATTCCCATCCCCTTCCCCTCCTCTGAGATTCTGGAGCACTTCAAGTTTGTCCTGTGTAATTCATCCACTCTCTGCTGGGCTTTTCCTGCTGGTTAACCTCAGTGTGGTCATCAAAAAGAGCTGCAGGGGTCCTGTTTAGTTAGGCACCCATCCAGCAAGCCTTCATTGTGCTCCCTTGTGGACTTGGGGCTGGGGCAAGGTTCAGGGGCCTCCAGTGCATGTGAGGCCCATCATGCCCAATGCCCTCTCCTGCCTGGCCCTGCAGCCTTGGACACTTGCATCTTCACAATGCAGTAATTATTAAGCAGCCGCTGTGTGCCAGGCACTGTGCATGGTGTAGGGATGTAAAGATGAAGACCTCTAGTTTCCAGGGAGCCAACAGTGACCTCCTCCCCTGCCACTCTTACCCCCCATACCCATCACCGCTGCCATGCACACACACACTCCATATTCCAGCCACGTCATGTTGCTTGCAGTACCCAGTGCCTCCTTGGCTTTTCCTGCCTCCATGCATTATACCTTTGTCGTTTCTATTCTTTACCTGGGACATGCTTGTCCTTATTGTTTACCTGGCTAATAGCTACTTGGCCTTTAAGACTCCATTCTGCATCACTTCTACCAGGAAGCCTTCTGCAGCACCCCCAGGCTGGGTGAGATGCCTCCTACTCCTATGCTCCTGTATTACTTACCCCATATACCATAATGTTCTGCCTGCTTCCCCCGCAAAACACATACTCTGACCCCCCGGGCAGGGCTGGGCTCAGGCTCATTTATTTTGGTATCTGCAGTTCCCAGGACCAAACACACAGGAGGTGCTCTGAGCATTGACTGGCTGTGTGTGATCCCACGGAGCCTGAGCATGCGTGTCTTGAGAGGAGGCTGGCCAACACTGGTTCCTCACCCGCTTTACTCCTGCTCATCCGTCTCCAGGCTCACGTAAAACTGGGACCTTTCTCATGTCATGTGACCTGTTAGAGGATATACCCCCACAAACCACAGGGTACCCAGAGTATGGCTAGGTTTCGTGATGGAGAGCTCTTCTGGATTTAGAAACCAGAGGGAGAACTTTGTTTCATGCTGAACTTGCTGGCAGTTTGGTATCTTCTACATTCTCTTCCACACACATTCAGGAGTGTGAACAAGCAACTCCTAAATACTTGGAGAAATGCAAAAAAAGCCATCTGAGAAGCTGTCTTGAGGAGCTTCCCTTTCATCCACCATTCATTCAGCAAGCCTTGGAGGACTTGCTGTCCTGGGCACTGCTGTAGGGATTCAGTGGCCGGCTGAGACATGCGTGCTGCCCTCCAAGGCAAAGTCGGGGAGCTGAGCCCCACACACAGATCAGCATGGGAGCCTTCCGAGGAGGGAGCAGTAGGAGGCTGAGCTGTGTTGAGCTGTCACCTATGGAATCTGCCAGTTTGCAGGGCACTCACGGAACTCAAGAAAGGCTTTAGAGAAGCAGGAGGAGGGACTTGGGATGGACTTCAAAGAAGGATGTTGATGATGGTAACAACTTGATATCTGTTGAACAGCCACCATGTGCCAGATACTGGGCCAAGCAAATAAATGTAGCCTTTCACAGCCACCATGAGGCAAATGCTGCCACTGCCCCTACTTTTACAGAAAGGAAAACCAAGGTACAGAAAGTAACTTGCCTAGGGCTGCAGGCTATCTGTGTAGCTGAAGCCCCTTGGCCAGGAGTTCCAGTTGAGGGGCCAGTCCTGAGCTGGGCAGGGAGCAGCTTGAGTGTAGGACCACAGGGAGATGGGCCAAGGCTGGGGCAGGGACCCATATGGGGGGAAGGGTCTAAATAGAGGTGCTAGAAATAAGGGTTTTAGCTTGGTGCCCTCAGCCTCCTCACTAGTCCTCAGGGTGGAGGGCTACCTAATGATACCAGATCTATGCCCTAGTCAGCAAGCTTTCCCAGCCTGGATCTGGGGTGCTGGGGTGAGAAGCGTCTATTTTTGATGACTGGTATTTGCCCTGGTTGCCTCTGAAGCTCTGACCTGCCCAGCTGTTCCACCCACATGGGCAGCAGTCTGACGCTGGGGGCGTCTCAGACTGACACCGCCTCCCAGCTCACTGCTAACCTCTTCCCAGCACTCCTGGATCAGCTGCCTTCTGCCGTGGCCTGACTCCACACACATACTCGCCAGCCCCTAGCCAGCAGAGGACGCATAGCACCACAGGCTGGCAGTGGTTCTGGAACCACGCTGTGTGTTTTCAGATCCTGACACTGCCTCTTTCTAGCTGGGTGACCTTCAAAAAGTTATTTTACTTCTCCATGTCTCAGTTTCTTTCACTGTAAAATGGGGATAATCAGAATCTGTACCTCCTAGGGTTGTTATGAAAATTAAAGTCTTCCAACAGCATCTGACACATTGCTTATCTTAAACGTTCCTATTGCTTTTCACATGATCACTATTTAATTATAATTGTCATGGCAGGTGGTTCCTGCACACCTACTCTGAGACTCATAGTGCTGGGTCACAGATGGCTACGCCCTGAGTCCTGTTCGAGAGGTGGGAAAGACCGAGGTATTGACGGTTGCCATGTGAGGAAGCATGTGGTACTTGGGGGCCATGAGTAAGCCCAAGGACACTGTCCCTCCCTAACTTACTTCAACCTTGGCCTTTGCTTGGATCTCTGGATTGTCTGATCATCCCTGCTCTGCTGACAGCAGTCCAGGTGTGCTCCTGGCAGAGGAGTTGAGACTGGAAGAAAAGCAGGGATTGGTAGATTAACAGAAAACATGGGTAATAGAGAGCTCCAGAGATCACCAGGCAGGCTACCACTAAAGGTCCTGAGCCCTTCCCATGGAAAAGGATGGGCACTAAGTGGGGTGTTTTAGAGGGAACTAGAGGATAGTGGGTTAGATCTGGGGCAGCAAACAGATTTTCTCTCTGGAGCAGTCACTGTGTTCTGCTGCCAAGAGTCCTGTGTTGACAAGGAAAGGGACCGTGATCCATCAGCGTTGTCTGCGGGGGCTCTTGGAATGGGGAGGAGCAGCACCCATGCCACCTACTTGCCATCTAGACTTGATGTTTACAGCATGAAATCATGTACAGTTGTGTGGGTGGTTAGGGCTTAAGAATGGAGTGAGCTAAAAAGCAGGCTGAGGAGTTGAGTTAGAGGAGTTGAGAGGCCCAGTGACAGTGCCACACTTGGCTTAGCAAAGATATGAAACAAGGGGCTGGAGCAAAGTCCTGGGGAGCAGAGAATGAAGCCTTACGGGGTGCCAAGTGGCCTAGACCCCTATGGGGTCACATGCCATTTATGCACAGCCTGCAGGTCAGCACTCTGGCGAAGCTGCCCATTTCTGGGAATTGTGCAGAAGGGAAGGGCAGCTCCTGGAATGTGGAGCCATTTCCTTCACATGGGTTGGGTCACTCCCCTCAGCGAGTCCTTATCCCTCTGGGTTGGGCACACCCAGACATCGTAGAGATGAAATTAGCTTCCCGGGCCTAATTCAGCTCAATGTGAATGAAAGTCCCTTCACTTTCCTAAGAGCTCCATTAATAAGGAATGTGTCCTCCCCCTCTAGCCTGAGTTACCTAAAAACTTGCCATTTAATTGATGGGCTGAGGGGAACTCTTAAAAAAAATTAGTATAGAAGTACAGAAGCAAAGAGCAGTAAATGTCAAACCTTCAATAAAGTTGGAAGTGTCTCTGGGAGAGCCTCTGGATTGGCCACTGGCCCAGCCTCCTAGAATCTGTGGTCCTAAGGTCAGGGCCAAGGGAAGGAGCAACAGTGATAGAGTGCCCTGTAGGGTAGTGAATCGTGAAGACATTACCCTAAGAAAAGAAAAGCCATGTGATGCAGCCAAAGGAATTGGCAAAGGAATTGGGGACAGTGTGGCGTGACAGTTCTAACATGCCCTTCGGCATCTAACCAGTCCACACAGGTGTCTGCAAAGGGTGGGTGTTGTTGCTGCTATACAGCTCCTTCTGGGCACCATTTTCCCAGCCAGGACATAGGACACTGCTTTGGAAGTGGTGCTGGGTGGGGTGGAGTGCATGGAGCGGCCAGGGGGCCTGTGGACTCCTTGGCAACATCTGTAGCTGAAGCCATTCATTTGACATGTGCTGGTCCCATAGAACAATGGGCACCGTGGTTTTAGGCTAATGTTTTGGGAAACGAGCTTTGTAGAAGCCCTGGAACCTGGAAACCTGAGAAGAAGAGGCAAATTTCGTGAGGGGTAAGAACCACCCAGCCCTACCATTTTGCCATTTTGTGGGGGCTGCTGGGGCCTGCTGCTGTCCTGGGCGTTTATATCTGTCACCGCGTCAGGTCCTCTGGAAACCCTTCCTTCCCTAGGGCTGTGGATGGGGCAAGGAAATGGTTTAAATCTCCAAAGCCTACCAGCTTGAAGGGAAAGCAGGGGCCCAACTACTTTGTTGATGCATATGCCCTTGCTGAGAGCCTCTCCAGGTTTTCCTTACTGGGGCCTTACAGCTTCCTGGGGCCTGTTCTTCTGTTTTATAGATGGGGAAACTGGGCACCAGGAAGTTAAGAAACTTGCCCGAGGTCACACAGGGAGTCTGTATTGGAGGCCGCTGTAGAACTTGGGCTGCGTATCTCTGAGTTAAGGCTGTTCCTGACCTCCCAAGCTGTCCCACTGAGAACCATGGGGCCTTTACACAGACTATTCCTGGGAGGTCTTAGATCCACCCCGCAAACTTTGAAGATTGCTGAGTGAAAACGTTATACTGGGGCGATCAGTCCACCCAGCAACCCACTTCCTAGGGGTGTGAGGCGGCCCCTTTCAGAAGGATGGGTATGACCCCCTGCTTCTTAGCACAAGGGAGGCCTGTGTGGGTGGAAGACCGCACTGGGGCAGTGATAAGGGCAGTGTGAGTAGAGACTAAGCTTTCTGTGTGTTGGGCCCTGCCTGACCCCGTGAGAGGCAAAGTAATGAGAGGGTATGGCTCTTGTCCTTGTGGAGCTTACAGTCTGTTTAATGAGGTAAATCTAGCATTCAGGGAAACAACTTCAAACCATGCCAGAAGATTCTACTCATAGGGAAAGAAAGGGAGCAGGAGGCAGACAACAGCCAAACGAACTTATTTTTCCATTTACAGATACCTGAGGTTTTTGTACACATGTTATTAAAATTATTGGGGAAGCGATATTGCCTTTTAGGCAGTTTTCAATATGAACAACGGTTTGGGTTGCCATGCAGCCTGTGGCCTGGGCGGGGCCCTGGGAGCAGTGGTTGCTATGGGAACCAGCTCAGCCGCCCCCACAGCCAAGTGGCTGCTGTTCCCAAAGTTGGTTTCTGCGTGGATGGGGCTGCCTGGAACCTCGGAGCCATTTCCCATGGAAACAATGGGTGATGTTCCCACACAGGCCTATTTTGTCTGGCTATTAACAGAGCAGAGATGGCAATGAGGCTTCTCGTGCTGAGAGTAGGCTGGAGCTGGGAATGAGAGAGTTGTGTATGTGTGTGTACGTGTGTGTGTGTGCTCCCTCTGCTTGGGAGCAAAGTAAATGAGGTGAGAAAGCAAACCTTTGGGCATCTTCTCAGCGCTCGCCATATCGCATACATTTTATTTCATGCTTAGAGCAGTTCTGCAAAGCATGAGGCTCCAACTAACCCACTTTACTAATAAGATGCTGAGGCCATGGAAGGTAATTTGCCCAAGGTTACTCAACTGGTCAATAGGAGAGTATTCAGCACAGAAAATAGTGGGGAAGCTTTAAGGAGAACCCCAAGTCTACCTTATACCACCTTCCCCCTCAAAGGGTCACATCCATCATCCCCAAAAGTGATGACCCAACATCCTAGAATGATCTCTGAGGTGCTTTGAAGTTGAGAAGGCTGGAAAGGAGAGGGTGCTGTGAGTAAGCAGTTTGCTCCTTAACCACCAGCCAACCAGCTTTTCATTCTGTGGTGACTTTCGTCATAGCTTGTGAGTGGTTTTTTAAAACTCTGTCTCTGTACCGCATGAGACCAGCTTATTCTGTAGAAGTGTGGTTCATGCCTCTTGGCATCTTGACCTCCCCATCTGCAAAGACATCATTTTATCTGGGTTTTTTTTCTGGGCAGGCCCGGGGGGCGGGGCAGGGGTTGTTGCTGGAGAAGTATGCCTATCAAGAGGAGATACAGCCTAGCACCTTTAGGAATTGGGGGGGTTCTCTGGACTCATTCTCCACCCCTGGAAACCCCTTCTTTGTTCCTGGCTCACACTTGATTCCAGAGGGTCCAAATGTCTGTGCCATTTGGCTGATCTCTTAGTGGAAGGAGAGACACAGTCTCAAACCCCGGCTGAGAGAGTTGTCCCTTAGCTCTGTCCATGGGGAAGCCAGCTCTGTGATGCATAGGTTGTCTGACCATTGTTCAGAAATGCGTGTTCAGCTTCGAGTTCATTCAGTAAGTACCTGCCCTGTGCCAGTGCTGTGCCAGGCTCTGGGAGTACAGAGAACAAGATGCTGTCCCTGTCCTTTCGTGCACAGTAAACACGTAGAAGATTCTAAGCATCATGGTGGCCTCTGTGGCAGAAACTTCTGGGCTGAAAGCGCAGGTGGAGGCAGTGCCTGCTGCTGACCCATGAAGAGGTATGTGCTCTCCTGGGGGTCTTAGGTGTGTGCAGAGGCTGCAGCGTGACCACAGGTCACATTGGGAGACCACAAAGCAGGTTGGGGTGAGAGTAGAGTGTCAGGGGCTGTGGCACAGGTGTGGCTGGAGAGGTCAGCAGTGGCAGCCGGTGACAGGCACTGAATGTCCTGTGAGGGGGCCTGGACTTTCCTCCTCAGCTGTGAGGGGCACTGAAAGGGTTTTCACCACAAGGGACCCAGTCTGGTGTTTGTGTGAATTGAGTAGTCTAGCCCTGTTCCACTGCATCCAAATTAGGAGGAAACCCCAAGTGGGAAGGGAACCCAGCGTGGCTCCCTGGGGTCTCTGAAGGTTCAAACTCTGAGAGCAGGGTGCTGTCGAAAGGAGGAGGCCCCCACTGGCTATTTCCTGCCAGCTGCCTTGGCAAGCGGAGGGCATTTTTTTAAGGAGTCCCCAGGTGATTTGGCTGTGGGTGGTCTGAGCGCCAACTCAAAGGTTCATTCATGTCCTCCAGCATGTTTACTAGTGTGTTTCTTATCTTGTTTTTTTTTGAGAAGGAAATAAAGAGAAACTGTTTTCCTTTTCGATATCTTCCTACCCACTTAGCATTTTTTAATTATGTCGCTGCCAGCAGAGAATGGAAGCTTTAAAAACAGCCAGATACCAGCAAACACCTTTAACTCACAGCCCAGTGTCATTGCCCAGGCCAGGGCAGCAGTTGCTGAGGGCCAGTGAGGAGCCAATCCCACGCTCTGCTGCCCTGAGAGTCAAAGGAGAGAGGCCACTGGGCTACCTCCTCCCTCCCCATTTCTGTCGTCCTGTAACTCCCTTCTGCCCTCTCCCCTTGGCCTGCCTTCACTGTCATGGATTTGGCCATGGTGAGCTCAGTTAAGTGAAGCCTCAGCCTGTCCAGTATTGTAGGGAGATGCTGGAACAGACCCCGGGGCTGCAGCCAGTACCTGGTCCTATCCTGCCCCAAAGGAGCTGAAATCCCCACTCGAATGAGAGGAAATCAGACATTTTCAGGTGGCTTGAACATTTTCTTTAGTTGGGATCATTTTAATAGTGTTAAACTTTTCCAGTACACAAATACAATGCATGCTTGTTATAGAAAATTGAAACATTAAGGAAATGAAAATACCCTGAAATCTGCCTCAGAGACAACCAACTGCTACCCCTCTTGATGCCTGGATCCTCACCTGGCTGTGTAGACTCAGTGGGCCTCTTCGTGGAAGGTGGATCAGATGTGCTTACTAGCTGTTTTGTAGCCTGTTTTTGTTTTCATACATAACAATGCACTTTTTCTAGGTTAGTGAATATCTTCCTTTTAAATGACTGCATAGTATTCCATTATATAGATACACTTTTTCTTTAACTTTTCCCGCTAACATTATTTCTATTTTCCCCCATTCTTAACATTTTTCTCCACTTCTCTGATTATGTCCTCAGAATAAATTCTCACATGGGGTAGAGCTGCAGAGAGAGTATGAATCTATGTATGCAAGTGTGTTCTCAGTACAGCCTAGGCAGATTTGCACTTTCACTGCAGTGTAGAAAAGTTGTACTTCCTGACACTTTGGGAAAGTCCTAAATGTCAACATCAGCCTTCAGTAACTGCAGAGGAGAATGCAGTGACTCTTGCCCGTAGCCCCATGCAAACCGGTGTGGCCACATAACCCACATTTGTGTCTAACCCCCTTTCTGTCAAAATCTAGAATTGAAGACTTTTAGAGCTGAAAATAATTATAAAAGTAATCTCATCCAGCCCTTTAAACTCATAGATGAGGGTCCTATGGCTCAGAGAGATCGTGGCTTTTCCAAGTAGTGGCGGAGCACGCAGGGCACCCAGTTCTTTGTCCTCCTGGCTTTGCTGCCACCCTCCTGTCTGTGAGACCATCAGTTTCCTGGTCACACGTATACCATGCCTTTTCCCCTTCCAACTTGCACAGGGATTCTTTCTCTTATTCTGCACAGAAGTAGGATCAAGCTTTCCCTCCATCGATTCAGGGTCCATTTTTGTGCTACCCAGAATCCCCTACCAGGAGGTAGCATTGCTTCTTCCTGGCAGGATCCACAGTAAGTTAGCAGTTCAGGTTCCTGGCCACAACCCCCAAGTTGTTCTTTGGAGGATCCTCTTACCCACACCTGTGTTTAACATTTGGTGCTGTCAGCCTCCTGGAAACTTGTGGCTTCCATCATGACCACAGATCCTGGCTTCCCTCCTTTCCTTCTGAGTGCCTCCAGCAGGTTCCCTCCCACCTCTCCTTGTCAAGTTGCAACACTGTTTACAAAGGTCACTCTTCACTTCTGTTAAGGCCTGATCATTCTTTAGAATCCTGGGCCTACTTCAAGCTGCCTCCTGGTCACTTTAGCTCAGGGTTTCTCAACCTCTGCACTACTGACATTTTAGGTTGGATAATTCTTCATTGGAGGGGGGACTGCCCTGTGCATTGTATGATCCCAAGCCTCTGCTGAACAGATGCCAGTGGCACGCACTACATTTTGACAACCAGAAATATCCTAGACATTGCAAATATCCCTGGGGGTAAAGGTCCCCCTGTTGAGAACCACTGCCTTAGCTGGCCTCAACAGCATCAAAACAAAACTTCGACCTGCTCCTACCCTACTCTTCCCCAAATAAAATGAGGTTGAACAGAAGCCCTAAGATCCCAGTATGACTTTGTGTATAATACAGGGCAAGAAGCAGAGAGAAAGGAGTCAGAATTATAGAATTCTGAGACTTGGAAGAGGCCTCAGGGTCCCTGAGCTCAGGTGTGCTAAGCAATCATGGCCCCCTTTCTAAGCTTAGACACAGCTTCAAATCCTTTTCAGCATAGCAGCCCAGTTAATAAGAGGGGATGTGAAAGATGAGCCTTCATGCCAGCCCTGCTCAGACCACTGCCCTTGTGTTAACCTGCACAAGTAGAGTTTAGTGGCCAAAAGTTTCTTTGTCATGGCTTCTGGCTGTCCTTGTTAAACAAGACCAGTGGTACTGTGTCCTCAACACCAGGCCTGGCATATAATTGGTGTTGAATAAATGATGGTTGAATAGATCACTTTAACAGTGACTGTCTCTGGGTAGTGAGACCAGGGGTAATGCTTTTATTTTATTTTGCATTTCTTCATTTTCAAGCCTCTTTATAATTGAGAATATTTATTACCTTATAAAGGAGGAAAACACATGAATATTTTCCCCTAAGTTAAAAAGAAAAAAGCCCTCCGCCTCATTCTACATGTCTTGCTTCCGCAGGTCTGACCTACAAGAACCATGGCAACCAGCGCTGTCCCCAGTGACAACCTCCCCACATATAAGCTGGTGGTGGTGGGGGATGGGGGTGTGGGCAAAAGTGCCCTCACCATCCAGTTTTTCCAGAAGATCTTTGTACCTGACTATGACCCCACCATTGAAGACTCCTACCTGAAACATACAGAGATTGACAATCAGTGGGCCATCTTGGACGGTGAGACCTGGGTGGCAGCCCTGCATTGGGTGGGACAGTAGATGGGGAGGATCAGGGACAGTGACAGGTTTCAGTGGGGCAAGATGGTTTCCTTAATGTTGCTGTTATGGGATGGTTGGTATAAAGCCATGTATCGTTTTCAGGGTGAATTCTGAAAAAGGAAGGCCTTCATAGAGGGCTTACGAGGTTTCATGGAAACCAAAATATGCATTCAGCAAAGAGGGGAGGCTAGAATCATGCCAACTCAGTGATGTCAGGTTTGTTTTTTCTTGCTGATCAAAATCTTTGATTAACAGTTAGGATGTCTTTAGCTAATAAAAAAGGGAAAAATCAGTTGTTTCTTAGTGAACATAGTTTATTTGGTACTTGTCCTTTGTGGGGAATCTCTTGCATCTGACATTGTGTTTCCAGCTGAGTGTGAATTAGTCTGGTTTACTAGTCCTAAGTGTGGCAGCCGGGCCAGCAGCAACTGCAGCATCAGGAAACTAATGAGAAATGCACATTCTCAGGCCCATACTGCTTTGGAATTCCGAGGGTGGGCCCAACAACGTGTGTTTTAACACACCCTCTAGGAGATTCGGAGGCTAGACAACCACAGTTCTGGATTCTTACTGATGAGTGTTTTGTATTGCCTAAGTCTTGCTCTTAAACAAAGATCCATTCATCACAGAATGAATGTACATCTAGGAGGTAAGCTTTGGAAACAGCTAAGATACAGTGCCTCTGTCAGATAGGTGATTCATACATGTTTTCTCCCAGTCCGTGGCTTGTTTTTCATTCTCTTAATACTTTCTAAGACCAGAGTTGTACATTTTGATGAAGTCCAGTTGATCAGTTTGTTCTTTTATGGATTGTGCTTTTCGTGTTGCATCTGAGCAACCTTTGCCTAACTGAAGGTCACAAAGGTTTTTTTTCCTGTGTTTTCTTCTAGAAGTTTGATGGTTTTGCTTTTACATTTAGGTTTATGATCTACCCTGAGTTAATTTTTGTATATGGTATGAAATATGAAATAACAGTTCATTTTTCTATATATGGATATGCAGTTATTCCAGGACTACTTGTTGAAAAAATTATCCTTTTCCCACTAAATTGCCTTTGTATCTTTGGTGACAACTTAATGTTTATATTTTCTGTTTCTTCAAGCTATTTATCTGTCTTATCACCAGTATCACACTGTCTTGATAACTGTAGCTATGTAGTAAGTCTTGAAATCAGGTAGTATTAAATCTCCAACTTTGTTCTTTTTCAAAGTTGTTTTAGCTAGTCCGGGTTCTAAGATATTTCTGTGTGAATTTTAGAATCAGTTAAATTCTAAAATTCTAGATTTTGGTTTGGATTGTGTTGAATCTGTAGCTCAGTTTGAGATGAATTGATATTTTAGCAATGTTGAGGCTTCCAACCCTTGAACACAGTATCTCTTTCCATGTTTTTCTTGTTGGTTTGTGTTTTTGTCTCTGCTGACTAAAATATAAATGTCTGAGAGCAGGGACTTTATGTATTTACTGCATTATTCCTAGCATCTAGAATACTACTTGGCTCTTAGTAAGCCCTCAGTAAACATTTGTGGAATGACCAAATGAATGAATAAACCTTGAACAATGTATGTGTAGTGACAGGATTGATGTGCTAGCTGTATTATTTTTTTCTAACTCACATTACAATAATATGCATATATAACTATTAAAATTAAAACTTACATTTGTGCACTTTCTAAAATCATGTCATGCATCACCTGTTGGAATATGCGGCACACTTTGGGATATACTGAGTTAAGTAAATGTAAGAAAATTTCTTCACTGCAGGACTTACAAGTACCCTTACTGTGCAAACATATATTAGAAGTGTATTGATAGGATACATTGTCCTTAGGGCTTCCCAAAGGGGTCATTTTTGCACATGATTCTGAACTACGTTCTGTAGAAAACATTCTGAAACACATTGCATAATGCATGTAAGAAGTAACGCCTGGTACATGGTTGGAACTCAATCAGTATTTTTCTCTGTGGCCATATAAACTTCTCTAACTTTTTTCCTGAGTAACTTTGGATGTTAAATTGATTTCTAAGGAAAAAGTTTTCCTCAAGGTTGATGTTTAGGAAGAATTTGTGATAACATTTCTAGCAGGAGCAGCAGGGAGAGGGGAAACATGGCCGCAGCGTTATATTAGAAGCGTGCATTTGCAAAGCCTGTGTTCTGAAGTGCCCGGGCTCTCCATGGCATTACGTTAGAAGCATGAATTTGCTAAGCCTCTAATTCTGCTACCAGAGTCAGGCCCAGTTTAGGCCATTGCCCACCCAGGTGTTCCACAGGAATAGACACCAGGTTCCCAGATTAGGTGTTTCTCTACTCCGTTAGATTGGCTACTAAGAAAAGAAAGACTTAAAACATTGCAATGAATTATTATTTAGTATGACATGTGAAAGAGTGCTCCCTATTTTGAGAACTTTAACCAAAGGCTGGTTGTATTTAGGCTTGAGTGTAATTCTGAACCTTTCTGGGGCTGAACTTTGCTGGAGTGGGCTGCAGCCCTCGGATGGCCAGGACTTTTCTCTGGGCATCTGGATCCCAGAGGTCCTGCTCCCCTGAGGCCATGCCATTTTCGGGGAGGTGCTAAGCCTGGAGGTGCCCTTGGTTGCCCTATACCCACTGAACTCCAGGGGCTCTCAGCTCTGCAGTTTCTCTTCTTCCAAACTCAGAAAGATAAAAACATGGCAGCACAATGACCAGGAGAAGGAAGAGAATGGTAATTTTGGTGACAGGGGTATTTAATGGGCAGAAACTGTGTGGAAGGCCCATGCTAGGCACATTGCATTTGCTGTCTTTGAATCCTTACAAATGCTATTGCCGTAGTTGCTGCTGTTGTTTCTGTTTTATGGATAAAGAAAACAAAGTTTCATACAACCAGCAATAGTTTGAGCTACCTGTGGACTCCTATCCGCTGTCCGTCTGGTTGCGTAGGGATATCCTCTCTGACAGCACAGTGCATCCTTGTGCCTCTGGGTAGGGGAGCTGAAATCCCAGGAAGAAGCGGGTGTGGCCAGACTCTCATGCCTCCGCTGCCCTTCCCACTCCTCACCCAGGGTCCTTCCGAGGGCCAGGTGCTCCGGTTGTGATCTCAATCTCACATCAGAGATTTGCAAGCTGGTTAAGGAAGCCTTCTCTGTGGCTTCCATGCTGCTGATTCTCACAGGCTGCCTTCATTCTTGCAAACCTGTTTTGTGTTTTCTTCCTAGAAGTGGCATTGCCTGTGTCCTCCCAGAACCTAAGAGACAGGAGCTGGCTGGCAGCAGGGGCCAGCAGCCAGGCTCTCCTGTGGCTGTGGGACCCCCAGGCTTTGGAGCAAGCCTACCCTGAGTTCTTTCCCACAAGGGTTTGGGATCCTTATCTCACTTTACACTGTCAAGGCCCAACCCTGGGAGCCTCTCTCCCTCTCCGTCTGGTCCCCACCTCTCCGCTGTGGGGTTCACTCCAGCAGCACCACCTCTCCATGCTCTCAGCCCTCTCCTCACTTCTCCGACTTTGGATCCCCACCTCACCCCGGCTTTCAGCCGTGTCACCTCTCTCACCGCAGTCCTCTCTCTTCATGAATCAGGAAGCCTCAAACCTTAGGCAGAGCCATGCAGCTTTGTGTTTGTTTTATTGCGATAAAGTATACATAACATAAGTTACCGTCTTAACCATCCCTACGTGTATAGAGCATTCACTTTGTTCTACAATTATCCCTGCCATTCATCTCCAGAACTTTTTCACCTTCTCAAACTGAAACTCTACCTATTAAACACTGACTTCCCCATTCTCCCTCTCCTCAGTCCCTGGCAACCACTATTCTGCTTGCTTCCTTTTCTTTTATTGATATATCATAGTTATACATATTTTGAGGGCACAGTAATGATCAAATCCAGGTAATCAGCATATCTGTCACCTCAAACATTCTTTCTTTGTATTGGGAATGTTACAATTCTTCTCTTCTAGCTATTTTGAAATTTGCAATAAATTATTGTTAACTGTTCTCTATTGTGCTATCAAATACTAGAACAAATTCCTTCTATCTCTCTGTATTTCTGTACCCATTAACCAACTTCTCTTCATCTACCCACACACCCTTCCCAGCCTCTGCTGTCAGTCATTCCACTCTACCTCCATGAAATCCACTGTTTTAGCGCCCACATATGAGTGAGAATATGCGGTATTTGTCTTTCTGTGCCTGACATTTCACTTAACATAATGACCTCCAGTTCCATCCGTGTTGCTGCAAATGACAGAATTTTTCTCTCTTTTTTTTTTTTTTTTTTTTTGAGGTGGAGTCTTGCTCTTGTCGCGCAGGCTGGAGTGCAGTGGTGTAATCTCGGCTCATTGCAACCTCCCGCTCCTGGGTTCAAGCGATTCTCCTGCCTCAGCCTCCCAAGTAGCTGAAATTACAGGCGCCCACCACCACGCCCTGATAATTTTTGAATTTTTAGTAGAGATGAGGTGTTTTACCATGTTGACCAGGCTGGTCTCGAACTCCTGACCTCAGGTGACCTGCCCACCTCAGCCTCCCAAAGTGTTGGGATTACAGGCATGAGCCACTGCGCCAACCTCATTCTTTTTTATGGATGAATAATATTCCATTGTGTATATATGCTACATTTTCTTTATCCATCCACTGAAGGGCACTTAGGTTGCTTCTACTCTTGGCTATTGTGAGTAGTGCTGCAGTAAGCATGGGAGTGCAGGTATCACTTCAGTGTACTGAGATAGCTCTACTTTTAGTTTTTTGAGGAATCTCCGCGCCATTTTCCATAGTGGCTGTATTAGTTTATATTCCCACCAGCAGTATCCAAACATTCTTTTCTCCACATCTTCCCTAGCATTTGTGATTTTTGTCTTTTTGATAATAGCCATTCTTACTGGGGTGAAATGACATCTCATTGTAGTTTTGATTTGCATTTCTCTGATGATTTGTGATGTTGAGCATTTTTTCATATACCTGCTGTCCATTTGTATGTCTTTTTTTGAGAAATGCCTATTTAGGTCTTTTGCCCTTTAAATCAGAATTTTTTTATTTTTTTATTTCTTTTTTTGCTAGTGAGTTGAGTTTCTTATATATTTGGGTTATTAATCCTTTATCCCTTAAACACTAACTCCCCATTCTCCCCACTCCTCAGTCCTTGGAACCAGCATTCTACTTTCTTTTTCTTTTCTTTTCTTTTTTTTTTTTCTGAGATGAAGTCTTATTCTGTCACCCAGGCTGGAGTGCAGTGGCGCAATCTTGGCTCACTGCAACCTCTGCTTCCCGAGCTCAAGTGATTCTCCTGCGTCAGCCTCCTGAGTAGCTGGGATTACAGGCACACATCACCACACCTGGCTAATTTTTGTATTTTTAGTAGAGATGGGGTTTCACCATGTTGGCCAGGAAGGTCTCAAACTCCTGACCTCAGGCGATTCACCCATCTCGGCCTCTCAAAGTGATTACAGCCACTGCACCTGACTTCTACTTTCTGTCTCTATGAATTTGACTACTCTAGATACTTCATTTAAGTGCTATGATAAGTGGAATAATATAATATTTGCCCTTTTGTGTGGGTGGCTTATTTTAATTAGCACAATCTATTCAAGGTTCATCCATGTTGCTGCATGTTCTGAATTTCTTTCTTAATTTTTATTTTTATTTTTGAGACGGAGTCTTGCTCTGTTGCCAGACTGGAGTGCAGTGATGCAATCTTGGCTCACTGCAACTTCCACCTCCCAGGTTCAAGCGATTCTACTGCCTCAGCCTTCCGAGTAGCTGAGATTTCAGGCATGCACCACCACACCCAGTTAGTTTTTGTATTTTTAATAGAGACGGGGTTTCACCATGTTGGCCAGGATGGTCTCAATCTCTTGACCTCGTGATCTGCCCACCCTTGGCCTCCCAAAGTTCTGGGATTACAGGTGTGAGCCACCGTGCCCAGCCTTCTTTCCTTTTAAAGCCAAATGATATTCCACTGTATGGATGTACCATGTTTTCATTATCTATTGATCTGTTTATGGACACTTGGGTGCTTTCCACCTTTTTGTTGTTATGAATAATGCTGCTATGAGCATGGTATATAAATATCTGTTCAAGTCCCTGCTTTCCTTCTTTTGTCTTAGAGTTCTGTGTACCTATTTTTTATGTTGGTTAGGGATGGAAGGCTGCTAAGCCCCTCACTTTACAGTTGTGGAAATTGAGGTACAGATGGAGAGGTCACTAGCCTAGAGTGAGACCTAGCTAGCTGGAGAGCCGGGTCTTGGGCTTCTTGACTCTGCCAAGAATGTCCTCCACCCTGTCCCACTACCTCCTGCTTTGGCCCAGGCCTTGGGCCCCTAGGGTGGGATGCTGACCAAACCCTCTGCCCACTTACAACAGGGCAGATGTCTCTGGGCCTTCTCACCCACTGGCTCCCAGCGTCCCCCACCGCCCCACCCAGCCAGCCTCTGGAACTTTGTATCTTTCTTGCATCAGTGGAGAACAGCAGTGGGCCCTGAGTCTCCGGACACTGCTTTCCACCTTGGGGCTCTTGCTTCCAGCTCTGCAACCTGTCTGTGTCCCTGTCTCCCAAGCAAGGGCCCAGTGTTTCAAAGAGCAAAAGCCTGGCTCTTCTCCTGCACCCTCAGAAGCTGGGACATTTCTACCCTGGCTTCTGTCCAAACCTCAGACACAAGTGCTGTTGTCTTCTCAGAGGGGCCTGAACCTGGCTTCTCCCCGCATACTTGAATCCATATTCTTTCTGGGGTTGGGGAGGAGAGAGGACATTAGAAGGGCAGGGAGAGGAAAAGAGGGCTTTTTGAGAGTTTTTTTTTCCCTGAGCCAGGGGCTTTACCAGGGGGCTTTTATGCTCAGCAGCCCTGAGGCCAACTACAGAGTGGGTACTTTCCATGGGCCCCGACTAAGAATGGGGTACAGGCAGAGCTGGCCTGTCCCCTACCAAGGCGAAGCTGCCCTTTCCCTGCCAGCAGTGATGTGGGAGGAATTTCCCTCTTTCCCTTTATGGGGAAGCATGGCTGCTGGCCTGAGATTATGCAATCCATCCCTGCAGGCCTGGGCCTGACCCTTTGTCCCTGCAGCATCAGCCCCACTGCGAAATGCCTCACTGATCTCCATGGTGCCCAGGGCAGTGCTCTCTGGTAGAAAGCTCTTCCTCACATTGCTGACAGATCTCCTCCCAAATCCTCTCTTGCTGTCTGGCCTCAGAGCAGTGAGAGCAGTCACTACCAACCAGACTTTTCTTGAAGGCCTCATGCTAAGGGCTATTACAAGAATGCCTTATTTCATCCATGTGACAATTCTGTGAAATTGAGGTTAGTCAAGTGAGAGTAAATCACTTTACAAGTTAGCACAGCTGATCTGCAGCGGTGCACCTCAGTACTGCTGCACTAGTTGGTAAAACAGTGAAGTACTCTCTACCGCTGGAAAATTGCTGTTGCTGCCACCCTGTGCCCCAGGGGCCCTTCCCCAGGGAACCCCTGACCCACTAGCCAGGGTGGGACCTGAAGGACCCACCTCCAGCCACTGACCTAGAGTCAGCTCAGTGAGGCTTGGACTCAGTGATGAAGGTGTGAGTGGAATATGCAGCTCCTCACACCCAATTCTTAGCATAGTCTGGGCTCATTCCAAATTTGTCAGCATCCCAAAATCCAAGTGTTTTTCCACTTTCATTGCTGACAGTTAGGTCCTATAAACCAGTTAATGTGGGGTTTTGCCTGAGTTTCAGAACTTCGTGTTGGCCACTGTTAGAAGTTATGTGACCAGTTTGGACGAAGCACACCAGCCTGACCAATAGATCTGAGACCTCCCCTGTCTGCCATTGTGTTGGGTGATGCCACCTTCCCCAGGCCTCAGTGCTGCCTCTGCCAGCCTGTGCTCCCCACGCCCTGGCTCTGGTGACAGGGCCTCCTCCTCCCTTTGGGCTGCCTCTGGACAAAGACCTTGCACCCTCATCAGTGGGATCTGTATCCAAATGAGATATATCTCATAGTTGTTGCAAAGGATAAATGAAAAAAAAATACAAATTGTGAGTTCCTTGAGGAAAAGGACTATGCCCACCATTGTATCTCTGATGCCAGCCCAGACCTGGTGTCTATTAGGTATTTAATTATTGTTACTGAGTGAAGAGGGAAACAAGTCACCTTTCAAGGGGCTTGGCACATAGCAGACCTCAGTAGATGCTATTGTTGCAGTGATTGCTTTAATATGATATGTATTATTGTTATTTTTAGAGATGGGGTCTGTCTGCCACCTAGGCCAGAGTGCAGTGGCATGATCATAGCTTACTGCAGCCTCGAATTCCTGGGCTCAAGTGATCCTCCCACCTTGGCCTCCCAAAGCGCTAGGATTACAGATTGAGGCACTGTGCCTGTCTGTATTATTTGTGAGGTGGCTTGATGCTTTCAAGAATAGGTCCCATTGCCTGTATGGATGAGGGGCCACTAGCACATGTTCCTGTGTCTAGGGAGGCCCAGGAGTGAGGCTTGAGTCCCTGACTTAGGGATATACCTCTTTGTCCAGAATTGTATGAATTGAACCCTGAGTTTAATCCTACATACCTGGGTATGTTCACCAATTCATTCTGCAAATAATTGTTAATGTACCCAACTCTCTTTTGGGCTCTGAGAATGTAGCAATTGGCAAATCAAAGCCCCTGCACACATGAAGCTTATGTTTTAGTTGGGTGAGGGGACAGAACACAAACAAAGATGTATGGTGTCACATATGCTGTGATGTGAGAATAAGACAAGGTGAGGGAGTCACAGTGAGGAAGGGGTTGCTGCCTTATGTGGGCTGGTCAGGGAGGGCCTTCCTGATAAGGGAATGTTGGAGCAGAGACCTAAAGGAGAAAGCTGCACATGTATCTGGAAGAGAATCTCAGTCAGTGAGAGTATCAGGTGCAAAGGCCCGGAGGCACGGGTGTGGCCGGCCTGTATGGGGAACAGCTAGGAAGCCAGCCTGTGGAGCTAGTGAGAGCAGGGCTAGCGGGAGAGAGGTCAGGCAGGTAGCTGGAAGGGCTTGATCTCACAGGGCTTTGTAGGTAAATGAGAAGCCCTTGAATGATGAGCATTTTTTCATATGTTTGTTGGCCTCATGTATGTCTTCCTTTGTAAAGTATCTGTTCATATCCTTTGCCCACTTTTGAATGGTCTTGTTTGTTTTTTTCTTGTAAATCTGTTTTAGTTCTTTGTAAATTCTGGATACCAGCCCTTTGTCAGATGGGTAAACTGCAAAAATTTTTTCCCATTCTGTTGGTTGCCAATTCACTCTAATGACTGTTTCTTTTGCTGTGCAGAAGCTGTGGAGTTTGATTAGGTCCCATTTGTCTATTTTGGCTTTTGTTGTCAATGCTTTTGGTGTTTTGGTCATCAGAGAAATGCAAATCAAAACTACATTGAGATACCATCTCACGCCAGTTGGAATGGCAATCATTAAAAAATCAGGAGACAACAGATGCTGGAGAGGATATGGAGAAATAGGAACACTTTTGCACTGTTGGTGGGAGTGTAAATTAGTTCAACCATTGTGGAAGACAGTGTGGCGATTCCTCAAGGAACTAGAAATAGAAATTCCATTTGACCCAGCAATCCCATTACTGGGTATATATCCAAAGGATTATAAATTGTTCTACTATAAGGACACTTGCACACGAATGTTCACTGCAGCACTGTTTACAATAACAAAGACCTGGAACCAACCCAAATGCCCATCGATGATAGACTGGACAGGGAAAATGTGGCACATATACACCATGGAATATTATGCAGCCATCAAAAACGATGAGTTTGTGTCCTTTGTAGGGACATGGATGAACCTGGAAACCATCATTCTCATCAAACTGACAGAAGAGCAGAAGATCAAACACCACATGTTCTCACTTATAGGCGGGTGTTGAACAATGAGAACACCTGGACACAGGGAGGGGAGCACTACACACTGGGGTCAGTTGAGGGGAAATAGGGGAGGGATGGTGGGGGGTGGGGAGTAGGGGAGAGATAGCAAGGGGAGAAATGCCAGATGTAGGTGATGGGGAGGAAGGCAGCAAATCACACTCCCACGTGTGCACCTATGCAACAACCTTGCATGTTCTTCCATGTACCCCAAAACCTAAAATGCAATAAAATAAATAAATGGAAAAAAAAAAGCCCTTGGAGGATTTTGAGGAGAGGAAGGAGATGATCTAACTTGTTTAAAATGCTCAAAATGCTCACTCTGGCTCTGGCGTGAACGGAACACAGAGGAACCATGGCAGAATTGGAGAGACCAGTAACGAAGCTCCTGCTGGTGGGCCTGGGCACCAGTGGAGGAGGTGGTGAGAAGGGTAGATTCTGGAGGTGTTTTGAAGGAGGAAATGACAGGATTTGTCCATGGAGGATATGGGGTGGGCAGTTAGAGAGGGAAGAGTCTTTGGCTTGAAGAACTAGTATGATAGAGTTACATTTGTCAAGATTAGGGAGAATAGTGAAAAACAAGTTTCGGGGAGAAATCAAGAGTCTAGCCAGGCGCGGTGGCTCATGCCTGTAACCCCAGCACTTTGGGAGGCAGAGGCAGGCGGATCATGAGGTCAGGAAATCGAGACCATCCTGGCCATGGTGAAATCCCGTCTCTACTAAAATACAAAAAATTAGCCGGGCGTGGTGGCGCACACCTGTAGTCCCAGCTACTAGGAGGCTGATGCAGGGGAATTGCTTGAATCTGGGAGATGGAGGTTGCAGTGAGCCGAGATCGTGCCACTGCACTCCAGCCTGGTGAAAGAACAAGACTCTGTCTCAAAAAAAAAAAAAAAAAAAAAAAGTCTAATTTTGGACATGTTAAATCCAAGATGCCGTTCACACATATAAGTAGAAGTCAAGGTGGCAGCTGGACATCTGAGCCTGTAGGAGGGGAGACATGTGGGCTGGATAGAAATCTGGGTGGCGACCTGAGAAGCTGCAGGCTGAGAGATCACCAAGAACAGGACTGTGGTTAAAGAAGGACCCACCAATATTTAGAGACTAGGAGAAGAGGGGACAGAGCAGGATCAGTCATTGCAGTCCGATAAAGACTAAGAGAGAGTGGCATCCTACAGCCAAGTGAAGAAGGCACTTCACAAAGGCGGGGACCATCAACTGCATGAGAGGCTGGCCAGGAACCCCGTGGGATGAGAAACTGAGAAGTACGCATTGGATTTGGTGACATGAATATCATTGGAGGCTTGACAAGATCCATTTTGATGGAGTGGTTAGAAATGAAAGTCTAAGGGGCCGGGCGCAGTGGCTCAAGCCTGTAATCCCAGCACTTTGGGAGGCCGAGGCGGGTGGATCACGAGGTCAAGAGATCAAGACCATCCTGGTCAACATGGTGAAACCCCGTCTCTACTAAAAATACAAAAAATTAGCTGGGCATGGTGGTGCGTGCCTGTAATCCCAGCTACCCAGGAGGCTGAGGCAGGAGAATTACCTGAACCCAGGAGGCGGAGATTGCGGTGAGCCGAGATCGTGCCATTGCACTCCAGCCTGGGTAACATGAGTGAAACTCCGTCTCAAAAAAAGAAAAAAAAAAAAAAAAAAAGAAATGAAAGTCTAATTAGAGTGGGTTCAAGAAAGAGTGGTGGAGAGAAGGAGCGGGCAGCGGGGATAGGCAAGAAGTGCTTCTATAAGGAGGAAGAGAGAAATAAACAGTTGTGGGAGGGAGAGGTGAGGCCAAGGGGTGGGGTTTTGATTTGTAATTTTTTTTTTTGTTTTTAAGACAGAGTCTTGCTCTGTCACCCACGCTGGCGTTCAGTGGCATGGTCACGACTCACTATGGCCTTGACCTCCCGCAATCTTCTCACCTCAGCCTCCCCACAGTTGGTCCCTCATTTGGGACCACAGGCCTGGCAAATTTTTATTTTTTGTAGAGAAGGGGGTCTCACTTTGTTGCCCAGGCTGGTCTCAAATTCCGGGACTCAAGCAATCCTCCCAGCTCAGCCTCCCAAAGTGTTGGGGTTACAGGAAGGAACCACTGCACCCAGCTTTATTTGTAAATGTTTTGTTTCATTTTATTGTACTTTTGAGATTTTAAAAATATTTATTTATTTATTATTTTTTGAGACAGAGTTTTGCTCTGTCACCCAGGCTAGAGTGCAGTGGTGTGACCTCGGCTCACTGCAACCTCCACCTTCCAAGTTCAAGTGATTCTCCTGCCTCAGCCTCCTGAGTAGCTGGGACTACAGGTGCCTGCCACCTCCTGTTTTGCCAGGCCTTGGGCCTCTAGGGTGGAATACTGACGAAATCCTCTGTCCACTGACAACAGGGCAGGTATCTCTGGATCTTCCCGCCCTCTGGCTCCCAGTCCCACCCCTACACCTGGCTAATTTTTGTATTTTTATTAGAGACAGGGTTTCACCGTGTTGACCAGCTGGTCTCAAAATCCTATCCTCAGGTGATCTACTGGCCTCAGCCTCCCAAAGTGCTGGGGTTACAGGCATGGGCCAATATGCCTGGCCAATGTGTTTTTGTTTTAAGGTGACAGAAATTACAGCATGTTTACCTGCTGATGGAAATAAACCAACAGAGAATAGGATAATGCAGGAGAGGGAGGAGACCACAGTTGCAGCAGGATCCTCGCACAGGGGGCAGGGGCCCGAAGCCAGTGCCCAGCTGGAGAGGATGGTCTTAGGAACACAGCTGAGTCATCCACCCTAGCGAGAGGCAGGTGGAACATGTATTGTAGAGGAAGGGAGGTAGTTGATTTTTTTTTCTCATGTAACTTTTTTTAATTGAGATATAATTCACATGTAAAATTCACATGTACAGTTCAGTGGCTTTTAGTTTATTCACAGAGTTGTACAACCACATATTGCTGATTGATTAACAAATCAGTAATCACTGCCAACTCATTCCTGAATGTATTCATCCCCAACCCTGCTCAAAATCCCCATACCCATGAGCACTCACTCTCTTTCCCCTCAACCCAGTCCCTGAAACCATTAATCCACTTCCTGCCTTTGTGGATTTGCCTACTCCAGATGTTTCACAGAAGCGGAATGGGACAGCACATGGTCTCTTGTGCATGGCTTCTTTCACTTAGCACAGTGTTTTCCAGGTTCATCCTGCTATGGTGTGTATCAGAATTCCATGTTTTTTGTTTTTTGTTTTTTGTTTTATATTCTAGTGTATGGATATGCTACATTTTGTTTTTTGTTTTTGAGATGGAGTTTCTCCCTTGTCGCCCTGACTGGAGTGCAATGGCGCGATCTCGGCTCGCTACAACCTCCACCTCCTGGGTTCAAATGATTCTCCTGCCTCAGCCTCCCGAGTATCTGGGATTACAGGCATCCACCACCACACCCAGCTAATTTTCACTATGTTGGCCAGGCTGGTCTCAAATTGCTGACCTCAGGTGATCTGCCCGCCCTGGCCTCCCAAAGTGCTGGGATTACAGGTGTGAGCCACCATACCCTGCCATATGCTACATTTTGTTTATTCTTTCATCAATCAGTGGACATTTGGATTGTTTCTACTTTTGGCCATTATTAGTGATATTGCTGTGAATGCTTGTGTGCAAGTTTTTGTATGAATATGCTTTCAGTTCCCTTGGGTATATACCTAGAAGTGGAATTGCCGGGTCATTTTGTAACACTATGTTTAACATTTTGAGGAATTACCAAAGTGCCTTCACTGTCTTATATTCCTACCAGCAGTGTAAGAGGGGTCTAATGCCTCTCAGGTGGGTTGATTTGGGGTGCAAGCATGTGGAGTTTATCTCCTTATGGATCCCTGTTTCAATTTCTGAGCTGAGAGTGCAGGCTTGGCAGAAGAGGAGGGGCAGGCAGTTGGCACCCAGGGAGTGGGAGAATGATGGAGAAGGATGGCGGATGCTCTGAAGGCCCTGGAAGTTGATGCTCAGGCTTCTAAAGGGGGCCAAGCCAGTGCACTCATGAGCTTTCTCTTCCCTGCCACCCATGGCTGCCCAGGTGCAGGTGCAGAGTAGGCGGACAGTTTGGTGTAAGCAGGTGGGATGAATGCAGAAAGTAGCCTCCAGGCTTCTGTCCTCACCCCTCTTTTTAGACCTGCTGCTCTTCACAGGCTGTGCGGATGCTGCTGCTGACTCCCTGCTCAAAGACAGGCTGGTGTGAGGAGCAGAGCAAGGCTTGGAATGAGACGGGCATGGGTTCAAATCCTGCCTCTACTGCTTGTTAGCTATAGGAACCTGAGCAGATCACTTGCCTTGCCCTGCCTCTGCTTCTTCACCTGTCAAATGCCGGCCTCGCAGAGGGGTTGCGAGGTAGAAATGGGATTCTAGGCCAACGCTCCCAGTTGCTTCCCTGTTTCTCTGCACTGCCAGGCCCCCACCTGGTCATGTGATACTCCTGGGCTCTAGTTACACAGCTGAGGCCCCTGCTACCCGTTCCCCTTTCTTCTCTTCCTTCCCTGAGAGCAGCATTGAGGCTTCTAGGTTCCTCTAAGAATCCCACAGAGCCACAGACCATCTCCCCAGATTGTGTACCCACATATGCAGTTTGTATACCAAATCTAGGGATCATGGGCCTTGTGAAAATTTATCCCAAGACCCCCTCACTCCATTCCCCACAGCTGCAGGAGTGTGGCCTCTAGCATGAGCATCCTCAAGGCTGGTGGCTGGCACTCCTCCCCTGATGTTATCCTTAAGCCAGGGTGTTGAGGAGGTTGGGGTCACTGCCAGAGGGTCTTTTCCCTGTCACTAGAGAGCCAGTTGGTGCCCGCTACAGGACTTTGACCCCCTTCCCCTCGGGGAGTCCCAGGTGTCCTGGCTGCCTGCACCCTGCCAGCATTTTGGAGAAGTTCAAGAAAGCAGCCCTTTTTCTAGGAACAGTGCATGGTGAATGCCTCAACCCTTCTGCCCAGCACCCAACCCCACTCCATACACACCCATTACCCAGAAAGGGGAGCACAAATTCAAATAGTAAACACCCCTTAGTATGCTCAACTGAGTGACATTGTTTTTGAATCTATTCTTAAGCTTCCTCACCTTATTCTTCTATAAAATGGGCTTAATTGTTCCTGCCTTCCATAAAGAGTCAATGAATTAGAGATACACAGAAAACTCTAGGCATGGGGCTGGGCACAGTGGCTCATACTTGTAATCCCAGCACTTTGGGAGGCCAAGGCAGGGGGATCACTGGAGGCCAGAAGTTTGAGACCAGCCTGAACAACATAGGGAAACCTCATCTTTACTAAAAATATAAAAATTAGTTGGGCGTAGGGACGCACACCTGTAATTCCAGCTACTTGGGAGGCTGAGGCACAAGAATCACTTGAACCCAGGAGGCAGAGGTTGTAGTAAGCTGAGATTGCACCACTGCACTCCAGCCTGGGTGATGGAGTGAGACTCTGTCTCGAAAAGGAAAAAAAAAAAAAAAAAAGGAAAAACTTTAGGCATGGGCCTTGGAGGCATATCATCTCTAGAAATTATTTTCTCCATTGCTCGATATTCCACAACCCTTATTTCACCCTGAAGGGTGTGTCATAAAAGTTTTGTTTTGTTGTTTTGTTTTGAGACAGAGTCTCACTCTGTGGCACCATCTTGGCTCACTACAACCTCCGCCTCCCAGGTTCAAGCAATTCTCCTACCTCAGCCTCCTGAGTAGCTGGGATTACAGGTGCCTGCTACCACACCCAGCTAATTTTTGTATTTTTAGTAGAGACGGCTTTCACCATGTTGGCCAGGCTAGTCTCGAACTCCTGACCTCAGGTGATCTACCCACGTCGGCTTCCCAAAGTGCTAGGATTATAGGCCTGAGCCACCATGCCAGGCCGTGTGTCGTAACAGTTTAAAAGTCAGTTTTTAGTGATTCCCTTAATGCTGGAGTGGGCTAATTTAACCTGGTGATGGCATTTCCTGTAGAGTGCAGATGATTTGTCTAGTCATCCTGCAAGTATTTTTGAGCCCTCATTGGGTGCTGAAGCTTTTGTGGGCCTGGGGAAATGAAAGCCAGGGTCCCACACCCTGGGACTCTACCCCATGGTGGGGAGCTGAGCCAGGCCCAGAGGCCCAAACTTGGAGGAACAGATGACACACGCAGCAGGAAAGGCTCAGAGTTGGAGATCAGAGGCTGGGTGCTCTTGTGAGGAGGAGGGGAGATGGACTGCATCCCAGCTGGAGGGCGGCCGGGACAGCCAGTGGAGAGGAGGGGAAAGGGCATTCCAGATGGAGGTCATGGCTTGGGCAAAGGCTTGGAATAGAGATACAGCCCATCCAGTTCTAGGGTGGCCAGACAGTGGTGGTTCTGGTTGAAGAAAAATGACTGGACAGGCTGGGACGCTTTGGCCTTAGGGAAATAGGAACACCGTTCTTCCTTGTGAGTGGCCTTTAGTAGGTCTCTTTAACTCCTGGGCCTCAATGTCCCCATTGATACTAGGAGAGTAATATCTTCCTTCCAATGCCGTGAAGAGGACTCAGGGAGCTGGTGTGTACAAAGCCTCTGGCACAGTGCTTGCTGCCAGCAGGAACACGGTGGATGGGACCACTGTTAGCCAAAGATCTTGACTGTACGCTGGGCTATGGGCCACTGTCAGAGCCCCTAGAGCTCATGCTGTGGTTTTTCTCACTCTGGAAGCCTGCGTAGAAGAGGGGAAGAAGGTGGCTCATGCCTGTAATCCCAGGCTTGGGCAGTTTCCCCAGTATTTCCCAGCATGGAGCAGGAAAGGGAGAAGCGGGGGAAAAGAAGCAGAGAAAAAGGGGAGAGGCAAGGGGGAGGAGGAGAACGTCTTGACCATTACATCGGGGCCCCAGGCTGGTGCCCCTCCATGCTGGCTCCCCTCCTGCCTGGGACCATATGCCTCGCTAGCATGTGGCA
Organism: Sapajus apella; assembly: GCF_009761245.1. Classification (NCBI taxonomy): domain Eukaryota; kingdom Metazoa; phylum Chordata; class Mammalia; order Primates; family Cebidae; genus Sapajus; species Sapajus apella. The sequence continues at coordinate 28,327,226 of NW_022436944.1, read as the reverse complement.
CTTGCCTTGGCATATGAAATCCACAAGCTCCCAGCACTTCCTGAGTCTCCACTTAAATCTTCCTCTGCAAAGCTGCTGGGCGCCTTGATCCCTTGATCCTCAAGTGGAAGGATTGGAGCATCGCAGACAGATGTGCACACCACTGACCCTGTCTCTCCATTTATCTTTCTCTTTCCTCCTGCCTTCATCTGGCTGCCTCTCTGTCTCTGTCACTGTCTGTCTCACACACACACACACACACACACACACACACACACGCACACGCACATTGGCAGTATACCTCTTCTCCCTCAGTGACTAATACTTTCTGTCTCTGGAGTCCTCCTACCTTCATGACATCAGGCATGGGGAATTCAGGCAGGATCAAAATTTCTTAAAAGCGTAGCTGCCCCTTATCTTCAGCCTCCCCCAGGAAGTCTTGGAGTCAGAACTGCTGACAAGGGGTCTGTGGCCAGGCATTTCCAGGTGTAAGTGTGTGGAGGGGAGGGCTAGACAAGGAGTGGGCTAGTCCCACATGGGACCAGGCCCAGCTCAGCCACACTCCCCTCCTCCCTGCCAGCCCTCCCAGACCAATGGATTGCTTCATACCATTCCTGGGATAGATTTTATCTCTTCCATTTCGTCTGCAATTATTAGTGTATTCAGGTTTTATATATTTTCCAGAGCCAATTTTCATCATTTGCATTTCTTGAACTATCCATTTCATTGAGAATTGAAAATTTATTATCAAACTGTGTATGGTTTTCTCCATAATTAAATATATATCTGTATCCATAGTCGGAGGCCTTTTCTCCTTCCAAATGCTTGTCTTTTTTCTCTGATAAGAATTGCTAAGAGTTGAGGTTGTTTTAATTGGTCCTTTGAAATAATCTATTTTTGATTTCTAGATATCAACTACTTTCCCTCTCCTCCTACTTTGGCAATTTTAATTTTTATCAATACTTTTTCTTTCTCTCTCTTTTTTTATTTTTCCTTTTCTAGCCTCTTAAGTGTTTAGTTAATTTTCAGTTTAGTTTTCTGAAATGCATTTAAAGCTATAATTTTTCTGTAAGTACCACTTTGGCCTCAAATCAGAGGTTTCATTACTGTTTGTTGTCCTTCAATTCTAAACTGTTTGTGATTTCTGCTTTTTAACTAGAGAGTTATAGAGGAGTATGGCTTTTTAAATTTTCAGGTGGATAGATTCTCTTATACTCTTGTTTCTGTTCATTTCTGATCCTGTTACAGTAGCACAGGTTGAGCATCTATAGTCCAAAAATCTGAAATTTGAAATGATTCAAAATCTGAAACTTTTTGAGCGCTTATGTGACGCCACAGTGAAATAGTCCACATATAAGTACTTAACATGCACTTCATTTTAGGCACAAAATTATTGGAAATATTGCATAAAATTATTTTCAGTCTATGTGTATAACTATAAATGAATCTTGTATTTAGACTTGGGTCGCATCCCCAAGAGATCTCATTATGTATATGCAAATATTCCAGAATCTTTTAAAAATCCAAAATCCAAAACACCTCTGGACCCAAGAATTTCAAATAAAGGACAAAACTTAGCCTGTAGGATTTCTGCCTTTTGGAATTTGTTGAAATTTTTATTTATGGCCTAATATATGGCCAAATTTCATGTGTGTTTAAAAAGGCTTGTTCACTATTTGAGTGTAAAATTTGTTCTCTCTGTCTCTCAGAATAAGCTTACTTTTTGTTTTGTTTTTAGAGACAGGTTCTCATTCTGCCCCACAGGCTGAAGTGCAGTGGCAAGATTGTAGCTCATCGGAACCTCGAACTCCTGGGCTCAAGCAATCTTCGCGCTTTATCCTCCCAAAGTGGTGGGATTACAGGGATGAGCCACCTCCCCCAGCCGAGTATTTAAATTTTGTTATTTAATGATAGGACATTGCTTTTGAAGACCATTTGTTCTATATTTAAGAGAGGCCTCTTCAAGTCTCTAATAATGATTATGGAATTTGTGAATTCCTGCTGTTTCAAAAAATCAGTTTTTTGCCCACATACATATTTAAGCAACATTCTTAGATGCTTTTGATTTATGACTGCAGCACTTCTTGATGCATGTACCTTTCCGATTTTAAATACTCTGTCTTTGTCTGTTTCATGATTTGGCCTTGTAGTCTGTTTCGTAGATGCACTTCTTTTCTTTTGATTACCATGTGGCTGGCATATTCTTTTTGTCTTTCCATTTTTTATCCTTTCTGTGTCATTTTGCTTTATATGTGTCTTTGTAAGAAAGTAGGCAAATGGATTTTGTATTTAGTATCTGCTTTTAGTAGGTGAATTTAATCCATTTGCATTTATTGTGATGAATCATAGATTTATTTCCACCATCTGTTTCATGCCTTTTTATTATGTTAGCTTATTTCCGTTAAGTTTATTTTTGCCTTTTATTGGATTGGTTCCATTTATTTTGTCCTGTTTTTATTTCTTCTGTTGCTTAGGAAGCTTGGGGTTTTACTTCTGTTCTTCTAGTGGTACACTATTTATGTATGTGTGTGCGTACTCATATTTTTCTATCAACATCTGGATGTAATCAGGATCATTAGCCTCTTGACAAATAAGGCAAGAACTTTAGTACTTACTTTTTCCCAGCTCCTACCCTTACACATGGATCATCATAGATTTTAGTTCTACATTATCATCTATTCTCTTCAAATTATGCAACAACATTTAGTTAAACTTACCTGGTTTTTTTTTTTTTTTTTTTCACATTCTCCTGTTGTTTTTTTTTTTTCCTTCACATTATCTTTTTTTTTTTCCCCATTTATTTATTTTATTGCATTTTAGGTTTTGGGGTACATGTGAAGAACATGCAAAATTGTTGCATAGGAACACACGTGGCAGTGTGATTCGCTGTCTTCCTCCCCATCACCTACATCTGGCATTTCTCCCCTTGCTATCTCTCCCCAGCTTCCCACCCCCCACCGTCCCTCCCCTATTTCCCCCCAACTGACCCCAGTGTGTAGTGCTCCCCTCCCTGTGTCCATGTGTTCTCATTGTTCAACACCCGCCTATGAGTGAGAACATGCGGTGTTTGATCTTCTGCTCTTCTGTCAGTTTGCTGAGAATGATGGTTTCCAGGTTCATCCATGTCCCTACAAAGGACCCAAACTCATCGTTTTTGATGGCTGCATAATATTCCATGGTGTATATGTGCCACATTTTCCCTATCCAGTCTATCGTCGAAGGGCATTTGGGTTGGTTCCAGGTCTTTGCTATTGTAAACAGTGCTGCAATGAACATTCGTGTACACGTGTCCTTATAGTAGAACGATTTGTAATCCTTTGGATATATACCCAGTAATGGGATTGCTGGGTCAAATGGAATTTCTATTTCTAGGTCCTTGAGGAATCGCCACACTGTCTTCCACAATGGTTGAACTAATTTACACTCCCACCAACAGTGCAAAAGTGTTCCTATTTCTCCACATCCTCTCCAGCATCTGTTGTCTCCAGATTTTTTAATGATCGCCATTCTAACCGGCGTGAGATGGTATCTCAATGTAGTTTTGATTTGCATTTCTCTGATGACCAGTGATGATGAGCATTTTTTCATATGTTTGTTGGCCTCACATATGTCTTCTTTTGAGAAGCGTCTGTTCATATCCTTTGCCCACTTTTGAATGGGCTTGTTAGTTTTTTTCTTGTAAATCTGCTTTAGTTCTTTGTAAATTTTGGATATCAGCCCTTTGTCAGATGGGTAAACTGCAAAAATTTTTTCCCAATCTGTTGGTTGCCGATTCACTCTAATCATTGTTTCTTTTGCTGTGCAGAAGCTGTGGAGTTTGATTAGGTCCCATTTGTCTATTTTGGCTTTTGTTGTCAATGCGTTTGGCATTTTGGTCATGAAGTCCTTGCCTACACCCACGTCCTGAATGGTTTTGCCTAGATTTTCTTCTAGGGTTTTTATGGTGTTAGGTCTTATGTTTAAGTCTTTAATCCATCTGGAGTTAATTTTAGTGTAAGGTGTCAGGAAGGGGTCCAGTTTCTGCTTTCTGCACATGGCTAGCCAGCTTTCCCAACACCATTTATTGAACAGGGAATCCTTTCCCCATTGCTTGTTTTTGTTTGGTTTGTCAAAGATCAGATGGTTGTAGAAAGGTTGTGCTGCCTCCGAGACCTCTGTTCTGTTCCATTGGTCTATATCTCTGTTTTGGTACCAGTACCATGCTGTTTTGATTACCGTAGCCTTGTAGTATAGTTTGAAGTCTGGTATTGTGATGTCCCCCGCTTTGTTCTTTTTGCTTAGAATTGACTTGGCTATGCAGGCTCTCTTTTGGTTCCATATGAAGTTTAAGGTGGTTTTTTCCAGTTCTGCAAAGAAGGTCATTGGTAGCTTGATGGGGATAGCATTGAATCTGTAAATTACTTTGGGCAGTATGGCCATTTTCACGATATTGATTCTTCCTAACCATGAACATGGGATGTTTCTCCATCTGTTTGTGTCCTCTCTTATTTCGTTGAGCAGTGGCTTGTAGTTCTCCTTGAAGAGGTCCTTTACGTTCCTTGTTAGTTGTATTCCTAGGTATTTTATTCTCTTTGTGGCAATTGTGAATGGAAGTTTGTTCTTGATTTGGCTCTCTTTAAGTCTGTTACTGGTGTATAGGAATGCATGTGATTTTTGCACATTGATTTTGTATCCTGAGACTTTGCTGAACTTGCTTATCAGTTTCAGGAGGTTTGGGGCTGAGACGATGGGGTCTTCTAGATATACAATCATGTCGTCTGCAAATAGAGACAATTTGACTTCCTCCTTTCCTATTTGAATGCCCTTTATTTCTTTTTCTTGCCTGATTGCTCTGGCTAGAACTTCTAATACTATATTGAATAGCAGTGGTGAGAGCGGGCATCCTTGTCTGGTGCCACATTTCAAGGGGTATGCTTCCAGTTTTTGCCCATTCAGTATGATATTGGCTGTTGGTTTGTCATAAATAGCTTTTATTATTTTGAGATACGTTCCATTGATACCTAGCTTATTGAGTGTTTTTAGCATAAAGGGCTGTTGAATTTCGTCAAAGGCCTTCTGTTTTTTAAAAAATTTGTAATGATAACCTGTTTTTTAAAAAATTTGTAATGATGGGGTCTCACTATGTTACCCAGGTTGGTCTCAAACTCCTGGCCTCAAACTCTCCTCCTGCCTCAGCCTCCCAAAGTGCTATGATTTCAGGTGTGAACTGCCGCACTGGCCTTAAACTTAACTCTTATATTTTGCTGTTTTCTTCACTTACCACTGTTTGTAGTATCACTCATCTTTATCTTTCATGGATTCGTTTTTCATTTTGTAAGAATTCCTTCAGAAAGCGTGGGTGATATAATTTCTAAGACCTTCAGTGTCTGAGATTACTGTTTTTTCCTTTTCATAGGGCCCAATTTGATTTTCAGCTCCCTATTGAATTTTTAAAAAATTTTGAATGATGATATTCTAAAATATCCTAGAGCTCTAGTTTTCGTTTGGATAATACATACCTTCAAAATCTGTAACTATATGAATTATGATATTGCCTTTATATCTTCTGCTTTTCTTTTCTTTCTTTTTTTCTTTTTCTTTTTTTTTTTTTTTTTTTTTTTGAGATGGAGTTTCACTCTTGCTGCCCAGGGTGGAGTGCAATGGCATAATCTTGGCTCACTACACTTGCCTTCTGGGTTCAAGTGATTCTCCAGCCTCAGCCTCCCAACTAGCTGGGATTACAGGTGCCTGCCACCACGTCCAGCTAATTTTTTGTATTTTTAGTAGAGATGGGGTTTCACCATGTTGGCCAGGCTGGTCTTGAACTCCTGACCTCAGGTGATCTGCCTGCCTCAGCCTCCTAAAGTGCTGGGATTACAGGCATGAACCACTGCCCCTGGCCATCTTCTGCTTTTCAGTTCGGGCCTTTCTATCCACCCTTCAGCCAAGTGCATGCTGTATCCACCAGTTTTATTAATTGCATTCTGAGTGGAATTATTATTATTTTTTTTTAAGAAAAAAAAGCTGTAGTCCTTCTAGTTGAAGGTGCGGTCTTCTTCTAGGAAATACTGGGGAAACTGCCCAGTCCTTGGCTGTAGGTCATGTCTTCTGACCCCTTCATTTCACATCCAGATGAAATAGTTGTAGGATGTCAGAGCTGTAAGGACCTGCTGGTCCCAGAGCCCTGCCCCTCATTTCTTACATGAGACTGAGGCCCAGGGAATAAGCAGAAGTAGGCACGAGCTGCTTTTATGCCCTGGGCACCTCTCAGGTCCTCGTGTCCATCAGTGGACCCTCTGAAGTGCCAAATGACTCCGTGGGATGTGCAGTAATGATGGGCTGTGGGGACAGGCTACTTTCTTGGGTACCACGTAAAGGTTCCTGCCTAAGGAGCTGTGGATTCCTGGGCATCCCCAGATAGCTTGTCCTGAGGCTTTCCTTGCCATCTATAAACGGGCAACTCCCACATCTGTATCTCTTGACCCCTCTTCTCTTCTCTATGTCTGACTTAAGTCCCCAAACACCTATTGGAAGTCAAACCTGGTGTCTAATGGTGGCTGTGTCAAAAACTGAGTCTCCCCAGCCCTGTTTCTCACCCAGACTTCCCCACCTCAGCATCTGGCATCACTCTTCCCCCAGACGCTCAGGCCAGGAACAGGCATCATCCTCAATGCCTCTTTCTCTCACCGCTCTATCCCCACACTTTCCTCCGGAAAGCTCTGCTCCTGTTAACTCTGTCTTAGAAAGTGGGCTTGGTCTGGTCACCTCCCCCAGCACCCACTCCCTGCCCTTGGCTCTACCAGTGTGTGTCGCCTGGATTCTACACTGGCCTCCTAACTGGGTCCCTGCTTCCACCCTTGATCTGTTTTTCCCCAGCAGCTAGAATGAACTTTTCAAGATGTCCTCCAGAGTATGCCATTTTTTTTTTTCCTGAGATGGAGTTTCACTCTTGTCGCCCAGGCTGGAGTGTGGTGGTGGTATCTCAGCTCACTGCAACCTCCACCTCCCGGGCTCAAGTGATTTTCCTGCCTCAGCCTTGTGAGTAGCTGGGATTACAAATGCTTTCCACCACGCCTGGCTAATTTTTGTATTTTTACAGGGTTTCACCATGTTCGCCAGGCTGGTCTCAAACTCCTGACCTCAGGTGATCCACCCGCCTTGACATCCCAAAGTGCTGGGATTACAGGCATGAGCCACTGCACCCAGCCAGAGTATGCCATTCTTTTGCCCAGACTCTCCAGTGGCCCCTGTCTTGCTTAGAACCAAGTGAGCCTTTCACAGTGCGGCAGGCCCCACCATCTGCCCCCACCTCCTCTCCTTCCTTCACACGCCCTTCACTCCCTGTCTTGCCCTAGCGCATCTCTGCCATTGAGCCTTCGAATTTGTTGTGTTCCCTCTGCCTGGAGTGCTCTTCCAGTAGGCCATGTGGCTCCCTCCCACCCCTCATTTAGTCACTGCTCAAATGTCACCTCCTGATAGCGGTCCTCCTTCCCTATCCAAAATGACACCCACTTCTGCCCGTGCCCCCTCTAGTCGACTGTATCGTTCTTCACACTGTGTATCTGTCTCCACTAAAATAACGTTAGCCATTCATTTGTCACTTTATCTCGCTACTAGATGGTGAGTCCCACAAAAGCAAGGATTTGGTCTCATTCTCCTTGTGTCCATAGGGCCTAGAATACTTCCTGGCACCTAGCAGACACTCAGAAATTTCTTAAATGAATGAACAAAATAGGATAGACTTCACATTTATTTTTTCATTCAAGTACTATTCAGGGGTACTTCTTGGCTAGGCCTTGAGTAGGCAGGTGACTGGCACAGACCTATGGAGCTAACAGTCCTGCTGGGGACAACTACATGGGCAGCAAGAAGTGTGCCCGGAAGGGTTGGCACAGGGCTGGGGTGGGTCCTGGGGCTCCAGCAATAGCTGAGTGAGAGTCCCCTCACCAAAACCAGGGGAGAAGGGAGGAAAGGGGGAGTTGGAGGAAGGCCTCTGGGGTGCAAGGGTAGCCAGAGCAGGAGAGAAGACCTGGAGTGAGGATGGCAAGCTCACAGCAGACCCTCCCATAGGGCTTTTGTGCCAGGCACTGCACTGAGGGCATTACATATATTAACTGAAAATGACCTCGACCATCCCCATTTTAGGAAATGTTAGTGCTGAGAGATTGCCTGGGATCACACCCAGGCATGAGGAGCCAGACTCCGCCCAGTGCACTGGCTCCAAAATCTGTAACCACGCAGCCCCCTGCCTCGAGGGAGAGGGGAAAGTTGATCTGGTCAGACAGTAGGGGCAACTGGGAGAATGCAGGGGAGGCTAAGCCGTGAGCAAGTGCTGGGAGGATGCTGCAGGTCCAGACCTCATGCCCCTTGAGGGCCGGAAGGGGTCAAGCCTGCACTGCTAAAAGGAGCCCCCCACCCTGCCCACTGAGCTGTGAGCAAAGGGATGAACACTTTCCTCAGCAGGAAGGAGGCTGGAGGAAGGTGGGGCTGGGAGCCAGAGTACCTGGGCAGGAGTAGTCAGGGGATGGTTGGGTTAGAAGGAAGAACTTCCAGCCCCAGCCTAGGAGGGGGTGCCCTGGCTGTGAGGGACCACTCCTCCCCCAGGGCCTCCTTGGCATCTGTCCCCTTGGGCGCTAAGAGGCCCTTCCTGTCCAGATGGCCTCTTCAGGCTTCCCCCCAGGCACATCCACAAATAAGCTCTCCTCCATTAGGGGGGTGCAAGGTAGAGGCACTGTTTTCACTTATAGAGGAGGAAAGGCAGGCTCAGAGAGTCAAGCAGCCTCCCAGAGAGTCACAGTTTGTAGGGCCTGCAGCAGGGTCCAATCGCAGGTCTGGCTAGAGGGATTGCGTAGCAGAATTCGGACTTAATGAGGTGTGTCTGGAGATCAGAGAATTTAGGCCCAGTAGGCATATGGGGTGAAATTGGAGGAGAAGAGTTTGGTGGGTGAGTTAGAGCCTCACCCTGAAGCAGCCTTTAATGGGGGGGCTTCAGCTGGGGCCCTTCGAGTAGCCCCAGAGAGAGAGCCTGTGCTGCCGCTCACAGGACAGCTCAGACTGGGCCATGGTAAGGACAGCAGCAGCAGCATGAGAGTCTGCAGGCTGTAGGGGCGGCAGGGTGGGCGAGGACAGCCCGTGAGTAGCCTCATTCCACCCCAGTTCTGGACACAGCTGGGCAGGAGGAATTCAGTGCCATGCGGGAGCAGTACATGCGCACGGGGGATGGCTTCCTCATCGTCTACTCTGTCACCGACAAGGCCAGCTTCGAGCACGTGGACCGCTTCCACCAGCTCATCCTGCGTGTCAAAGACAGGTGAGCATCAAAGACAGGTGAGAGTACCAGGAAGGCCTCCCTGCACCTGCCTCCTAGGGCGTGCTCTCTCTCTCTCTCTGATTTTCATGGGAAAGTGGAGGGTCAGAGGGGCAGTGCTGAATTCTCTCCTCCCCACTGGTCTCTGTGTTAGTTCCTCTAATACCTACCCTAGTTCTTTCTATGAGGTCAAACAGCTTCCAAGGCTACAGGGGGTCAGCTCCCTCTTATCTGTCATAACTGTCCCCTCCCTGAAGGTCAGTAGCATCTTTGTTTTTCAGCTCCAATTTAACTTAATTGTATTAGGTTCAAAGAAAAAGTGAATTTTCTCTCCAGTAAACATTGTAATTGGTCAACTTCCATTTAACTATGAGATTGATAAGCCCCTAATTAAAGGCATGGATTTTTTAAGCATTATGTGGAATAATTAAATAATTTGAAATCTGGTTTATATTCATTTGGTCTTGTTGAGTCTTAAAGAGGCTAAGTAATGAAAATAAAAGCACTAACTAACAGGAAAAGAACAAGCTTTGAGCAAATTCCAGGAAAGACAGAAAAAATTTAGCTAACATGTATTCCAAAGGCAAAGTGTTAATAAGTTTACCAGGTAAAGGGACACACAGATATACACATAAAGCTCCCACAGATTAATGTGGGTTTCACTCTGAATACATGAATTGCAAAACAGAAAACAAAAATGGCTCAGATGTGGGAAAATATTCAACTTCCTTGCTAATCAAAGAAATATAAGGAAAATAGTAAACTACCATTTTTCACCTGTCAAATTATAATTTTTTTAAATGGAAATACCCAATGCTGCTGAAGAATGTGTGAGATTGTCATTTCATTCCATTTTGGACAGCATTTGGCCCATGTCAATAAGAATCTTGACAGTGGTCATGACTCTTGATGCTGCCCTTCCCCTGCTGGGATCCATCCTAATTGTGCAGCTGGTTGTGTGGTTGGTACACCTGAATGACCCAAGAGATGGGAACCAGGTCTGGGGAGCCAGCCCCGGGCCAGCAGCCCCTCGAGGTCTCACCACTGGCCTTGCAATGGACCTGAGGCTTCAAGACAAGGCAGCCAGCAGCCCCCAGGCCCTTTTCCCCAAGCCCTAACCTCTCCGGAAATGAGGAGGGAAGGGACTGCAGTCCAGGCTGACTGGGGAGGTGCTGTGTGCTGTGCTATGCCTGAGATGTGGCTGCACCACCTTAACCAGGTGTAAGGGGTGGTGGAAACCTCACAGAGCTGCTATTCCTTTATTTCCCAGGGAGTCATTCCCGATGATCCTCGTGGCCAACAAGGTCGATTTGATGCACTTAAGGAAAATCACCAGGGAGCAAGGAAAAGAAATGGCGACCAAACACAATGTAGGTGTATGCGTGTGTATAGAGGGGGTCAGGAGATGTGTAAAGCTGTTGCCTGGTCACCCCTGCAGTCCTGGTCTTTGGGAATGGAACTACCATTTATCAAAGGGCTCCCCTGAGTTTTAAGTCTTGTTGCTATTGAAATCCTGCAATTCTAGGAGTTCAGGTAATGCACATCAGTGTTTCTTCCATGGTAGAGGCAGATCTCCCAGAGAGAAAGTAGGTGTCTGGGAACTGGGAGGATCATGCAGCTCAGGGACTTCTGAGCGATGGGGTGGGACAACAGGTGGCAGTGGTCTGAGGCCCTGGTGCCTGGGCCATTACCGAGCCGGCAGGAGTAAAGATGTGAAGGGGCTCCAGGCAGGTTGCAGCTCAGGCTGTAGTGCCTTCCTGCCTCCCCTCTGGGTGTGTGCAGGGAAGCACGTTGTCCTGACTCACAGGGGCCCCACAGGACTCTACTTATCAGGGGCACCTGCCATGCCTGGACTTGGTGTCTAGCCTGGAAGAGACTCCAAAGCAGACTTTAGCACCCCCTACCAGGGCCCGGAGAAAGTGGCAAGTGGGCCTGGTTCAAACCCTGATTCTCTCCCAGCCGCTGTTGACCCCAATTGGGCAAGTGTGTCACTCTGAGCTCAGTCTCCTGTGCTGTAGAATGGAGATACTTGCTTACCTCAGAGGGTTAACGTGAGGACTGAATGAGGTCAGCAATGGTGAGACCTGGAAAGCCACACAGCCCACAATGAAGAGCAGTTTCCATTTAGTGTTATCAGAGCCTCAAATATTTGTCGAATGAATATTTCAAAGGCATAAGCTCTGCCCTTTGTGCTCTGCGCTTTGTGTGTCTGTTGGCTGTGACAGAAGTGTGCACATCTGACCTCACGCGATGACGATGGATGGGAAGATACTGACTGGTGTGTGTTCTGGGCAGTGATTTACAATCTACTCCTCTAAAACACCAGCTTACTCTGCTGCCCTCCACCATGCATTTCAAGTATTGAATAATTTTCTTCACGGTGCTTTTCTTTTTCCAGTGTATTACAATGAAAGGCATTAATTTTGTAATCAGAAAAAACTTAGGAAAAATAGAGTTCTTCAGTCTAATCGCACTCAGCTACTTCCATCTGTCTCATCAAGGGAGGCCCGTGTGTTCCCCACCCTGCTCCCCACCTTTGGGGGAATAAGTACTTCCTGCCTTGGTGCGGTCCCTGCTGTAGGAGAAGGTGAGTGCTCAGGAGTGAGTGTGTCCTGACCTCACAGAGCCTTTGTTCTCCTCCATCCGCCAGCCCAAGGCTTGGTGTAGATCTGACCCTGGAAACCTGCTCTATGAGGTCACCACGGTCGCATCTCCGCTGGTCTGCTCCCTTTCGGCTGGGTGATGAGTTCTCAGCATTGAACGTGTAGACAAAACCCTTGTGTAAACATGGCTGAGCTCCCAGATACAGACCAAACAAGAGCTAGGCCGGGTCACCCGGACCCAGAGTCCTGCATGGCCCAGCCTCTCCTCAGCCTTTTCTACCAGCATCCACTCTGGAGGGGTCCCAAAAGAGGGGCAGAAGTCACCCCAAGGTGGAGAAACAAACCTCAGAAAGAAAAATGGATAGCATCAGAACGTATTTTAGTTGGATAAATGAAACAGCCTTTTATCTTCAAGTATACAAAAAGATCATTTTATTCTATTTTTAGGGAGCTATTAAATATTTCTGTGCCTAGAGAACAAGAGGGAATTGGAAAAGCCATTAGTAAGGCTTTCCAACCTTAAAGAGTGAGAAGCCCCAAAGGATGCTTGAGACTGTTGGGGGTGGGGGTGTCTGTGGGGGCTTTGAAAGCACGTGGGTTCTTCAGAACCTCTGGGCGTTTTTAAGGGTAGAACAGGGCTTTGAAGATCTCTGTGCCACTTTGACCAAGTTGAGCTTTGCCTTCCAGATTCCATACATAGAAACCAGTGCCAAGGACCCACCTCTCAATGTCGACAAAGCTTTCCATGACCTCGTTAGAGTAATTAGGTAAGCACTGCCCCCTCCCTAGAAGCTGGCCTCCACAGAGTCAGTTGGCTCCTGGAGACAGCTGGGAGCTTGAGGAAGCAGCTCCTGTTCTGAGGCCTTGAGGCTGTGGAATTCCAGGCCTAGTTTTTGATTTCTTGTACCTCCTTCCATTTCTTTCTTTTGCTTTTTCCACCCACCTCTGCCCTCCCTGCAACTGCTAACAGGTTTGCCGGTGAAGTCTGCTGCACGTGCTCAATGGAATTGCCTTCCTGTCTGAGGCAGAGACTCAGCCTCCCTGGAAGGCAACTGGCTTCAGTGTTCTCCTCACGCCAAAGCTTTCAATACCATACAAACTAGGTCTCTCTCCTCTTCCCTGCACTGCTATCAGAGCACCCTTTCTGATTTCAAGGTTCAGGTTTCAGAGGCATTGCACATGCATCTCCTTTCCAGACCCCACCAGCTGTCAGTCTCCAAGTATTGTCAGCAATCCTAATGAAAGTTTCTTCTACATTCCTCTTCATGGTCAGGGTCCAGATCTGAATTGCCTCATGCACTGATGACTGAAACAGCCTCCTGGCTGCCTCTGCTGTCACCCATCTATCCCATTTCCTGAATCTTCAACATGCACAACTGCCTAACCAGTGGGTCTCAGACCTTGCGTGTTGAGTTTGTGGCCTGGTTTGCTGGTGCCTCCAAGGCTGCTGGTTAGCCGTGAGGTCAGCCCCCAGGAAGGATAGTCTAACAGTGTCCTTCCCTGTTTGCCACCTGTCTGTCCCCACTCTACACATGCATCCCCCCATATGCTCAGGAAGCTCGGTTTCTCATTATTACCCAGCATATGAGGAAATACTACAGTCTTCACTTGATGTTTTTGCTGGCAGTTTTGCACTCTCAAAATGGTTTTCTCATCCAGGCGTGGTGGCTCACACTTGTAATCCCAGCACTCAGAGGCGAAGGTGGAGGTGGAGGTGAGGCTAGGAGTTCCAGACCAGCCTGGGCAACATAGAGAAATGCCGTCTTTACAAAAGAAAGAAAGAAATTATTTTCTCTTGGGCATTTTGCCTCCAGTTAGGACCTGCTGCTGTCAGGCGTCCTATGGTGATGTCTTGGGTATGAATCTGTAGTGCCCAGGTCAGGTTTTAGACATAGGAAGTTAACAGAAAACATGGAAATGGCTTTTACACTTATTTGATCCATCATTTTATTTTAAACTTTGAAACACAGAAATAGAGGCCAGCATTCTACAAAACAAAATGTCACATAACTTATGATTTATGTAAATGTAGCCACAACATAATGTCAGTCATTCCCATCAATGGGGCGATTTAGGTTATGCCCTCCGCTGTCTGCCCAGTTTTATTGCCTCAAGAGAAGCAATCCTGCCAGGCCCTCCTCCAGCAGCCAGGACAGCTGCTGGGTGAGGGATGGCGCCCCCATCCCCCTCACCCACTAACCCTGCCAGAACAGGCCTCCTCCCCCTCACATCTGGGGCTAAGGGAGGAGAGGGGCAGAGGAGACGCAAAGCCCTTTCTGACTTTGTCTTTCTATCCTTCATTGTTTCCAAAGGCAACAGATTCCAGAAAAAAGCCAGAAGAAGAAGAAGAAAACCAAATGGCGGGGAGACCGGGCTACAGGCACCCACAAACTGCAATGTGTGATCTTGTGACAGGCCTGAGTGGGCACAGTGACTGTGGCCTGACCAGCCCTTCGGACCCCTCCCCGCCTAACTGCACTGAAACCATTTCTAACCACAACCCTTGGCCTGAGGACTTGGCACAGGAAGGGAGAAAGGGAGGGTGGGCAGGGAGCAGACAGGGTCTGGCTTTGCCCAGAGGGCACGGGCTTTGCCATCTCTCACAAGAGACAAGGGAGCCACCCATAAGCAGAAGCAGCGTCCAAGTGTCCCTGGCCCCCCCATGTGTTGATTCAACCCGGTTCCTCCCCATCTCTCCGTGGGTGTGTTGTTTATTTTAACTATATAGTGTTGGTTTGATGTGGAAGTGTTTATCCACATACAAAGTACAAAACAAGCCATGAACAAGCTTCTTCCCCTTACCCCCCATCCACAGTGTCTGAGCTTGGATATCTTTTATAGATTTTTAAATTATTTTAGTGATTATTATTTTATTAAAGGGGTCTGGGCACACTGCCTGGTGAAGTTTCAAGTGTCCAGCAGACCTCTCTGGTAATATGTCTGGAATATTGTTTTTTAACTGAGTTTTTCCATCAGTGCCAAAACTCAACTCAATCCGAAAGTAGAGTGACAGAGAGGACAGATGTTAATGGGAACTGGAGCTGGAGGCCTCAGGCCATGGGGGAAACTCGGGAGGGAAAGAGACCCTACTCATGGCCTAGAACCAAGAGAAGAGAGAAATTTACCCAGAGGGTCTTCCTATGGTTGGGGTTGCAAATATTAGAAAACAGATTGTATTTTGCTGAGGGGAGTGGCTGTCATGAGCATGTCAGTTCTAAACGGGGTTTTCATTATCCTGGAAATGTATAAACTAAAGTAAGCTGATAGGCTTTGCAAACGTGTTCATTTGTTTTTCAGGCAGTGTGGGTTAAGTTCTCTGCCCTCCGCAGGTGTCAGAGAAGGCTCTGGGTTTCTCAGATCTGTCTCTTGCTTTCTCACGTCGCCTGTGCTGCTTGGTGCCTCTCTGATATGAAGACGCTGGCACATCCAAGTCACCTAATGTGGACACCATCCAGAAAACTCCAGTTCACACTGGATCTCAACCAAAAATGATTCAATACTGTTATCACTAAAACAGCACCAAAACCTGAAGCCATCTTCCCTTGGAGTTAACTGACAGCCACCTCTGTAAGCCCAGTCAATGAGCAGACTCCTCCCAGTATTTGTAAAAGTAGTCCTAGCTTGCCCTTTTGGCAATTTTTATTGACCTGTTGAATCTTGACTATAATATGATCAAAGAAGTAAGGAGGGCTGAGCTGATGCGTGGCTCTCATACGCCTTCTGCAAGGGGGTGTCTCCCCAGCTCTCATGACGCTCACCTCCCGCTTAGGTGCTGCTGGTGTGAGCCAAAGACTGGAGGTTTTCCAGCCGGGATGGGAGTGGAGAGACAGCAGGAACAACGGTGCACCCACGAAAAGGTCAGAAGATAAGGCAGCCAGCTGGTGACCTTATTTTCCAGATGTTACAAATCAGGTCACTATGCAAACTAGAATATCCTCAGCGGGTGGCCTGCCACTCTGGAGAAAGAAACCCAAGGAAAGTGAGCACCCAGATGGATGGCAAGACACCTGGATTCTGAAAATGCGCTGTGTTCCTGCCTCGGTAAGGTCACCAGCACTGAAGGGCCCAGCCAGAGAGGGATTCTGCTGCAAAAGGAGACAGTTGAGACTTTTGTTCGTTGGAAATCAAACTTATTTGTCTAAATTGCCCCTTCTTCTGTTCCTAAAAGGAAGGATAAGAGAGAACATTCCAGATGAGGCACTTCAGAGTTTCCTTAGATCCTATAATGTTAAGAGGTATTTTAAACACTAAGAGGACAAAGCTCTTCCCAATCCTTACGCTTCCCTAAGTGGCATCTGCGGCAGATATGTGTGCAGTTTGATGGCAGCTGTGAACTGGAGGTGAGGAGGAGGAAAGGCGGGAAAGGCAGGAAGAAGTAAGGATGGAGATGCTTGGAATCGAGAGCATAGCAGAGCAGGAGAAGCAGCCCTGCACATAGGGCAGTGTCTGTGGCCAGAAACCTTCTGCTGGGCACCAGCCACCACAAGCTCACCCCGTGCTCACCAGGGAGCTGCAGCACCTCGACAGCACTGAGTGGGGTCGTCTCAATGGAAGCAGATCAGCTGACACAGAACAAAGACCTTGGCCATAAGGGTGAGAAGACACAGGGATTCCAACCACACAGTTGGGACAGAGGGACCATGCATCTGCTTACCTGTCCTGCACTTGGCCCGCAGTTGAACTCCGCAGTGCCTGAGACAGACTAGCTAAGGGTTGGCCTTCTGTAGCCTCTGCTGTTGGGCCTCTGGTAAGCTTTCATCTCCCATGACCTCATGTTCCCCATAAGTGAGATGAGTAAGCAATGCCCCATTTGTAGAAGTGGGCCCTCATTTCCGAGGTAGCCTCCAGATAGCCAGAGTAGAGAGTAGAGTGTGCCCCATGGCATCCCTCCTTCATCTTCTCCATCATCACCTAGCGGGGTCCAACTGGGAGACACGGTTGGCCGCGCCACACCATGACTGAGGAGCCCACTGGGACTTGGGGATGTTTGACATTCTCACGTTCCCGTTGGTCCTCCAGAGAATAGTGCTGCCCCACATCCCCTGGCACAGCCTTCCCGAAATGCCCTCACCCCATGCCTTTGCCATTGTGTGCTCTCAGATTTACCCCACTGGTTGACACCCTCTTTAGAGGGCTGCTTTTTTCTCCAGAGATGATTCTAGCCATCCTCCCCACTCTCACAGCTGGAGGCTCTGGCCGCTCACTGCCCATGCACTTTGCCACACAGGGGACATCCGAATGGTTTCTCTTAGGACTTTGCCCACCTCCTTCTCGTGGCACTGGCTGTGGAGAGTGCCTGGCTGGCCTCATGGGGCCTGTCTCACTTTGCCAGGAGACATGACCCACTAATGTGGCAACTCTAACTCAAAGGCCCCTCAGATATGTTACAACAAATTTGGAACCACAAACAGGTTCCCACCATTGGCAGCCCATCGTGTTTGAAATTCCATGTTGGGTTTACTTGGAATGAAAGATACTTGAATTGTTGAGTGCCTGTGAGCGCCCAGCTTCTGTTTCATAGTCTTAACAGGTGGCCATTGTCGTGAAACGAGAGTGATGCCTGAAGATCTCAATGATGTTTGAGCCTTTTATGTAACTTTTTATTAAGTCTTTGTGTATCTTGACTCATTAATAAAGAAGAGAAACACATGTCTCTTATTTCCTTGTACTCCAATATTCCTGAAGTTTTGCTGAGAACATTGTGAATTGTCAGTGTTTTTCCCAGAACATCCACCTCTTACAGAGCATGACCTTGGTCCTAACCAGATCTAAAGTGAGGAGGAGTCCACTGGTGGCCATGGGGTGTCTCCTTCCTGCATGGAGCCAGAGGACGAAGGCAGGCTAGCACAGCATTTAGAGGCAATACCTGTTGATGCTGGGCAGGCCTGGATTTTAGCCCTGCCACCGACCTTTATGTGCCTTTGAGCAAATGACCTGCCTTAGTCTTGAGCTGCCCTGTCTGTGAATGGGACGATCGTGTGTACCTTGAAGTAGCTGGAGAACTAAAGCTAATGTAGGAGTGTGGTGAGGAGCCCAGAAGTGGTGCTCTTTGTACAGGGCACCTGTTGGGTTATCTGCCTGACATTCCTTTTCATGGAAACTGCCCTCTTCCCCCATCCGTAGGGTTACGGTCTTTGGCACAATGTGATTTCACTTCTTTGTTGATTAAATATGGTGGGTACCACCAAGCTGAACCTCTCAGTCTCCATTTTCCAGGGAATAGAAGCCAACACCCCCTCTTGGTAGCTCTTTGGGCAATGCTAGCTGAAACATGTAAACTTGGGTGCTGGAGGATGCTTCTCATGCCCTCTGGGCTGGAGGCAGAGGGCTAGACTGCAGACTGGGGAAAGGGGTGATGTAGTGGTTTGCTCAGGCCTGGCTTCTTGCCGATTCATTCTTCCTACAAATATTTATTGGGCACTACCATATGCCAGGTATTGGCTGGGTGCTGGGTGCATGGTAGTGAACAGGGCAGTGGGTCTTCTAATAAGTCAATTCATTCTCCTCTAGTTCCGTATTAGTTTCATGTGGCTGTTGTAACAATTACCACAAACTTAGTGACTTAAAACAGAAATGTATTCTCTCACAGTTCTGGAGACCAGAAATCAAAACTCAGTATCACTGCCCTGAAATGAAGGTGCCAGGGGCCTTCGCTCCTCACCTCTCCCACCTCTCCCAGCTTCTAGCAACTGCTGGCATTCCTTGGTGTGTGGCTCCATCACTCCAGTCCTCGAGGCCAGCATCTCCAAATCTTTTACTTCGCCATCTTCATAATGCCTTCTCTGTGTGTGTCAAACCTCCCTCACTCTCGGTGGATACTTCTTCTGTCACTGAGAAAGTGGAAGCCAGCTGAATAGAATTTTCAGACTCCTTTCACCTCCTCTGCCCCCTCACCAGCATCTGCACCCACCTGCTCTGCCTTCTTCATTGTTAGTGATGAACTCTTGTGCTCCTGGCTGAAGCCAGGCCCTTTCCTGAGCACTAGCACACACCAGGCATTACTCTGGCTCCTCGCCCCTCCTCCTCTGTGACATCAATGTCCCCCTCTACTGGATCTTTCTCATCTTACAGAAAAGAAAAATCTCTTGACCCACTTCCTTTGCCAGATACCACTTGATTCTCTGCTCTCTTTTGCAAGAAACCTTTTTTTTTGTTTTGTTTTGAGACAGTCTTTCTTCCTCTGTTGCCCAGGCTACAGTGCAGTTGCACAACGACCTCAGCTCACTGCAACCTCCACCTCCCAGGTTCAAATGATTCTCCTGCCTCAGCCTCCCAAGTAGCTGGGACTACCGGCGCCCACCAGGCTAATTTTTGTATTTTTAGTAGAGGCAGGGTTTCGCCATGTTGGCCAGGCTGTTCTCGAACTCTTGTCCTCAAATAATCCACCCACCTCCACCTCCCAAAGTGCTGGAATTACAGGCGTGAGCCACCACACTGGCCAGCAAGAAACCATCTTTAAAGAATAATCTATATTCACCGTCATGCATTCCTCCCATTTCTTCCTCTTTAAACTCTTCCAGGTGAGCTTTCACCTGCTACTCCATCACCACCACCACCACCATTCTCAAAGTCACCAATGGCCTCCATTTGGCTATATTCAAAGGCTGCTTCTCAGCCTTTTCATGCTTGAGCTCCCTTCAGCAGTGACACAGTTGAACGCTCCCTCTTCCTCGTGAGATTTCCATTGGCTTCTAGGATGCTGCCATCTTTTAGTTTTTCTCCTTCCCTGGTCACTTCCTCCTTAGTCTCCTTTGCTGGTTCCTCATCTTCCACCTAATCTGTTAACTTCGGAGCACCCCAGAGCTTAGTCCTTGGTCTGCTTCTCTGCCTACCCTCACTTTCTTGATGACGTCATCCAACCTTGAGCCTTTATCTGCTGAGGGCTCCCAGTTGTACCTCTCCAGCTTGAAACTTTCTCATAGGTCCCAGTCATATATCCAGCTGCCAGATTGACATCTCACTTGGATGTGTCAAGTACCAAGTCTGGAAGTTAATATGTCCAAAACAGAATTCCTGATTTTCACCCTCCCATACCTGCCTCACATGTAGCCTTCCCCAGCTCACTAATGGCAACGCCATGCTCCCAGTTACTCCAACCAAAAGCCTTGGCGTTACCCTTCATTCCTCTCTTTCCCTTGCATCTCACACCCAACAAATCTCTGCTGACCCCAAAATATATTCAGTATCTGCCCATTTCTCGTCCCCTCCACTGCTAACATTCTACCCTGAGCCATCTTTCATGCCTGTTTCATTTTTGTCTTTCTGCAGTTCATTCTCAACACAGCAGCCAGAACATTTTTGGTAAAGTGGAAGTCAAATTATGTCTCTGCTCTGCCCAAACCCCACACCCCAGTGGTTCCTGCATCTAATTTTTAAGATGTGTCAGAGTGGACTGTGCCACTGAACACCTGGTAATGAGCTGATGTTTATTAGCCACAAAAAAAGGATTGTCAAACATGTCCCATCATTCAGGCAGCACACACTCACTGATCTCTGAGCCCCACATCAGGGCTACAGAGAACATTAAAACCTGTGTATCACTGGGGGGCCCACCCTCATGGGGATGATGAGCTGTGGTGATCTGTGCATTAAGAGAATGCTCTGACCTGGAGGTGCTCCCATAAATCTTGGTCCCTCATCATCCTTGTACTCAGTAGATGAAGAGGGTGTTCATTGACTAGATGAAACTTTTAGTCACATTTTCGGCCCACTAATTCCATCACTTTTGAAGACTGAAGTTTCCCTTTCTGAATGATGCCCAGATTCCCAGGTCCATACCAAGACTATTTTAAAGTCCACTTCCCATCTCCACACACTTCTAAAGAGGCTGTGAACTGAAGTTCCCAGGTGTCACAGATGTCAGCGTTGCCATTGTTAAATGCGTGCTCTGAATGAAGAGACCCCCCCAAACAGGCTTTGTGTGAGCAACATGTTCATTCATCTGGGTGCGGGCAGCCTGAGTCCAAAAAGAGAGTCAGGGGAGGGCGGTGGGATCGGAGTTGGTTTTATAGGTTTGGGGTAGGCAGTGGAAAGTTATCGAAGTTATGGTTTAGGGCAGTTTTTACAAGCTGGGAGGGGGCTGTAGGGTTTAGAGTCACGAGGTTGACCAAGGTTGGTTACAAAGTCCAATTGCCTTATCAATTGAGGCAGGAATAAGGAACCATAGAAGAATGTCTCAAGTTAATTAGGTGCCGCAGGGGTTGATCATCCTTCCCCTTTTCATGGTCTTCCAGTTACTCCAGATTTTCTAATTCCAGGAGGCCATCCAGAGGTGTACATGTGGGTCATGGGCGTCGCCATGGCTCGACTTAGGGTATGGCCTAAAGAACCTTGCAGTCATCACCCAGGAGCTTTTTGGAAATGCAGATTCTTGGGCCCTGTCCCAACCTGCTGAGTCAGGATCTGCATCTTAACAAGAACCCAGGAGAGTCATGTACACAATGAAGCCTGGGTAGCCACTGGCCCAGAACTTCAAGCCCGGCACGAAAATGAAATCCAGCCCTGGACTCACTGCACCTTGGGATCCGGTTCAGCTTCATCCAACCAGAGGAAGCTTCAACTGCATTCATTCGATGACTGAAAAGTTTTCGCCTCTGCCTTTAACAGCTGCAAGACTCTGCCCAGCGATGAGGAGGCAGTGAGCTCTAAGTGTCCGCCCACGGTCAGTATGTGCTTCCCTTAATTATGGGAAGTTTTGACACAAAGGCAAGTGGGCTCCCAGTTTGCTTCTCAAACACTTGCATTGCGGTTAGAATTTGCACAACTATGGTAAATGTAAAGAACAAGAAAAAGTCTGACTGAGCTGAGAGCTCTCAGGGACTTTGAGTCCCTAAGCACTCGAAAGGGTGGGCTATCCTGTGCAAGCTGGGTTTTCACTTATCATAGCTGCTGGGCTCCCACATCATCCCACATAGCTCATTATTATGCTAAGGTGGAAATTTAAATAGAAAAAAGGAAAGCTAAGTTCATACCAAAGCAAAGAACTAATGGATGCCTTCAGTGGAATCTACTTCCTGGCAATTATGTGCTAAACCATTAGCTCTGACTCAAATCCAGCTTCCTAGTCTGTCATCAACCCTGAGCCTGGGCTGATGAGTGGAGGTGAAATCACTGGGTAAGTGGCTCTCAGAATGTGGCCCTCAGACCAGCAGCTTCTGTGTCCGGGGAGTTTGCGAGAAAGCAAGTTATCTGATCCCACCCCAGACCTGCTGAATCAGAAATTCTGAGGTGAAGCACAGCAGTCGGTGTGGAACAACCTTCCCGGGAGATTCTATTGCTCCCTAAAGTTTGAGAACCACTGAATTACATAAACTTAGGTAAAAATAAAAGTTCCTACCACAGGAAGGTAAACTGCGGCTGGGTTTGTTCTTATGTACAAGACAGCTGATGGCTCTCTGGGCAAGGTTGTCCACGTACTTCTTCCTTCCTTCAGCTGATTCATGAGGACCCCTCAAGGTCTGGAACTGTTCTCAGAAAGGAGTCCCGATCCAGACCCTCAAAAAGGTTCTTGGATTTCGTGCAAGAAAAAATTCAGGGTGAGTCCAGAGAGTGAAGTGAAAGCAAGTTCATTAAGAGAGTAAAGGAATAAAAGAATGGCTACTCCATAGACAGAGCAGCCCCGAGGGCTGCTGGGTGCCCGTTTTTAGGGCTATTGCATGGTTATATGCTGAACAAGGGGTGGATTATTCATGCCTCTCCTTTTTAGACCATATAGGGTGACCTCCTGGTGTTGCTATCGCATTTGCAAACTGTCATGGCGCTGGCGGGAGTGTGGCAGTGAGGACGACCAGAGGTCATTCTTGTGGCCATCTTGGTTTTAGCCAGCTTCTTTATTGCAGCCTGTTTTATCAGCAAGGTCTTTATGACCTGTATCTTGTGCCGACCTTTTAGCTCATCCTGTGACTTAGAATGCCTTAACCGTGTGGAAAAGTATGTTTTACCCCCATTTTAGCCAGCCTCTATTCAAGATGGAGTTGCTCTGGTTCAAATGCCTCTGACAGAACCCACGTGCCTCATAGAGGGGTTGTTAACCTTCGCTCCATGGGGTTGCAGGTGAGGTGGCTGACACCCCTGAAATCATATGCAAAAATCCCTGTATACATACATTCTTCTGGGAAGACAATCGTTTTATCAGATTCTCACTGTACCATTGAGTCACCCAGCATGAAAATGAACCAGGCTCTTTAACCTTCTTTTTTGACATCAGGCCCTTCTGGTAGTTTCATAGCCAAAAAGAGTGGAAAGAGGAAATGAAAGTATTCAAGATCCATCCACTCCACAACTTCTGAGAAGCTCTAAATCGTTCTCTTGGTGGACACATATCTGAGCTTGCTCCCACGACATCCCTAGAGAGGGGAGGTGGCTGGGCTGCCCTTCTCCTCCCAGTTCCCTGGCATATGTGTAACCCACATGACTCCCTCACCTCCACCCTGCTGTGGTTGACACCCCCTGCCTCTCTGACCCTCAACATCCTGGTACAAAACCAGCAAAGGAGCATTCTTGTTTGGGGTGTTATGGCAGCTCCAGGACTACTTGGCAACCCATCACTAGGATGGGAGCCCAGCTGGTCAACGGGAGCAGAGGAGAGATGGGAGGAATGTCGAAAAAGCACTTGAAGGCAAATGCCATAGGCTCAAATTAGAATTGGTAACCACCTAGGCCAGGGGTTCGCAACTCAGCCTGTATAGTAGAATCACTCAGGGTGCCTGGAAAATCATTCTGCTGCCCAGACCACTCCTTCAAAGAGTCTAGTGCCATTGGTCTAGGTTGGGGCCTGGACATCAAGACTTTAAAGATTCCCAGGTGATTCTACTGTGCAGCCAGAGCTGAGACCACTAGCCAGGCTGCATTTAAACCCATCTCTTGAACACCATGCCTTTCAGTGATCATGGGTTAATTACAAAGTAGCTGCCTGGAGTACCCACTGTCTATAAAGGCACTCCTATAAAGGAACACAGTTTCCCAGCCCTTAATGTGTAAATGGACACTTGACCATAGGGGATTCTTATATTTTCGTTAAGGTGGGTCCCCTCAGAGCCTGGCTTGACTTGTTGGTGATAACCAACCAGTAGTCTGGTCACAGTCTACTGTGATGCCTCATTTGCCCACATCTCTTCCATTTTTATATCCAAGGCCCAGGGAGGGGCCTGGTGGTATAAAGTTAATACTGAATGTTTATCAAATGAATTAATAATTATTACACATCTCAGCAGGGGCCTCCATGCCTTAAACCTAAATCAGATTGGCTCAAACTATCCTTTTCCATTCCCAGGCCTATGGTTTGTGGCAGTCCCAAGGCCCACTGAAGACTTCACACAGTTCTCAAAAGTCAAGTTCTCACTGGGACCTCCACTTCTGTCCATTTCACTCTGAAGTTCAGCCCCTGCCTTGGTTTCTACAAAGAAAACTCTCAATAAACATTCCTAGCCAGGTGCAGTGGCTTGCACCTGTAATCCCGGCTATTAGGGAGACTGAGGCAGGAGGACCGCTTCAGCCCAGGAGTTTGAGACCAGCTTGGGCAACTTAGAGATACCTTGTACCTTGAAAAAATAAATAACCATTCCTGAGGTTTGCTGGGGACTTGGGGGTCCCAGGGATGGTCCCTCTGCTGTCAGGGCCTCTCGACTGGCCTTCACCCCATGCCAGACCCTCTACCAACCTATCTTCTCCTCCAGCACCAGCCCCCCAATAAGCTAAACACCCATCCCTTAGATTCTTTAAACCTCATTTGCTTTCTTTAGCCGTAATCCCATAGTCTCTTCCTAGAATGAAATATGGCTTCAGCTCTTAATAGGATGGCCAAAACCAAACACTGGTCATTCATTGCTAAATCCAGGACAGTTCCAGGCCAACCAGGACCATTGGTCACCTTACTGGTAAGAATAAAATGTTCGCCTTGTTCTATAATAAGAGTACTAAGAACTATAAATTAGCTTGTAGTTCTCAGTCTAGCAATCGTCATCATCATCATTACCTGGGAAGCTAGTTAAAACACAGGGTTTTATGATTTGGCAGGTTTGGAGCCTGAGAAATTGCATTTCTTACAAGTTTCCAGTGGATGTGATAGTACCAGTCTGGGACCACACTTCGAGAATCCTGAATCAGGTAATCCACATTATACATTCAGCAGAGGACTTGGCATAGAGTAAATCAGCTGATGTTTTGTTGAGCACTTACTGTAAATCGGGCACCCTGCTGTTTCTATATATTATCTCATTTAAACCTCATGGCTTCCCTGTAAGGTAGGTGATGTGCTTGTTTTACAGAAAGGGAAACTGAGGTCTAGGGACAGCCACAAGTGACTGAGCCTGCACGTGCACCCAGTTCTGACTTGGAAGCCCGTGCTCCATTCACCAGCACCCCTGCCACGCTGAGGACTGAGCGAGTCCCAGCTAGCTACCATGCCCCTTTTTAATTTTAACTTTGTTTGAGGAAAATGTTTCACTGCATCTCCCACATCCCTGTCTTCTTCCAAGTGAGCTGATTGCAGATCAGCTTCCCCTGCGTGACTCAGCAGCAGCATTTTGAACTTCAGTGACAGTCATTTTCTGGAGTGTCTGCACTGGGCCTCCTCCAGGGGCGGCCTGAGCTGTGGCCTTGGACACCCCCTCTAGTTCTGTTCCTCCAGCTGCCTTTCCCACGCAGGAACTTTTCTCTATCTGAGAAAGTTGAGGCCAGGACAACCCAGCAGTTAGCCCAGTGAGTGAGACCCAGGAGGCCTCATGTGTAGTCTGGGGGCCTCTGGACTGCAGCCTAGGGGAGCACCCACAGCCGGGAGCCCCCTCGGCCCTGACCTTGGCCCTTCTCCCTCAGAGACAGCCTGGTGGCTGAAGCTGCTGGAAATGGATCCTGTGATATAAGTAAATACAACTGATTTTCTTGTTAATATAACAGTTCTGGCCAGGCAGTGGCTCACACCTGTAATCCTGGCACTTTGGGAGGCCAAGGCGGGCAAATGACCTGAGGTCAGGAGTTCAAGACCAGCCTGACCAACATGGAGAAATCCCATCTGTACCAAAAATACAAAATTAGTCAGGTGTGGTGATGCATGCCTGTAATCCCAGCTACTCAGGATGCTGAGGCAGAATTGCTTGAACCCAGGAGTCAGAGGTTGCAGTGAGCTGAGATCGGGCCACTGCACTCCAACCTGGGCAACAAGAGCGAAACTCTGTCTCAAAAATATAAAAAAATAAAAAACAGTTTTCCCCACCACCCTCCTCCTCCAAAGAATCCAAACTTTTGGTTCCTTCTCTGTGGCTGGCATTGCTGAGATTTCTGGTGTTACTGGTGTACAGAGGATGTGTGGAGTGTGGTGAGAACACAGGCTTCCTAGGTCTGGCTTAGCAATGCTGCTAGCTGATGGCTTTCAGTGACTTGTCCCAGCTCTCTATGCCTGATTGCCTCATTTGTCAAATTGTTGATGATAACATACTTATTTTAGGGATATTGAGCTATTTCGGAATTAGATACAGTCATATGCCATATAAGGATGTTTTGGTCAAGGACAGACCACATATACAAAGGTAGTTCCGTATATTAAAATACCCTATTTTTACTGTCCTTTTTCTATGTTAAGATACACATATACTTGCCATTGTCTTACAGTTGCCTACAGTATTCAGTCCAGTAGCATGCTGTGTAGGTTTGTAGCCCAGAAGGAGCAGGCTATCCCACAGAGCCTGGGTGTGTGGTAGGCTGTACTATCTAGGTTTGTGTAAGTGCACTCTATGATATTCTCACAATGATGAAATCACCTAAGGATGCATTTTTCAGAATGTATATCCATTGTTCAACAACACATGACTGCATATACTTTCAAAATAGTGGCTGACACATCAAAACTCTATTTAAATGTTAGTCAGGATTCCAGAATCAAATGGGCAAATGCTTTGGAGTGCCTGCTAGTAACTACAGCCACCACTTACTGAAACAGCATGCGCCAGTCATTGTGCTTTGCACAGGTCACCTCATTTAAGGCTTGGAGGAGCTGGATGACTTGCCCGAGCACACCCTCGTTAGTAAGTGGGGTGCTTGCCTCCCAGGCCAAGCTGGCCTATCCAGCAGTACCCTCTCTGCCTCCCTTGTGGGGCAGGTGCTGGCCTGGGCATTCAGCAAGGAGGCTTGGCCTCCCCCATTCTCTGACCACAGCCCCTGCCCTGCCCCCCTCCCCTGCCTCACTCCCCCTTCCCTCAGATGCTCCTCACCCAAAAAACAGCCTCCTGTTGCCTTCTCCTCTCCTGGGTCCCAGGGCTCTGCTGGGTTCTGCTCTTGCCCAGCTCCCCTTGTCAATCAAAACAGATTCAGCCTTCACAGGAAGGAATTTGGTATCTGGTATCAACAGGCTTAAAATCCTCTTTCCTGAAAATGCCACTCCTAGGACCCTCTCCTAAAGAAGTAATCAAAGATGCAAAGAATGATGAGTAAAGATGATCGTCACATTCTTAAGATACAAAACGTTAAAGGATCTAAGTGAGCAATAATTGGAGAATGACTAGGTGAATGATGCCGTACCCCCATAGTGAAGGACTGTACCACAAACATGACCAGCAGAAGAAATGTTTGTTTCCTGCACTTTCATCATCCCTGGATGGTAGCATCTTTTTTTTTTTTTTTTTTTTTGGAGGCGGGGTTTCGCTCTTGTTACCCAGGCTGGAGTGCAATGGCACGATCTCGGCTCACCGCAACCTCCGCCTCCTGGGTTCAGGCAATTCTCCTGCCTCAGCCTCCTGAGTAGCTGGGATTACAGGCACGCACCACCATGCCCAGCTAATTTTTTTTTGTATTTTTAGTAGAGACGGGGTTTCACCATGTTGACCAGGATGGTCTCGATCTCTTGACCTCGTGATCCACCCGCCTCGGCCTCCCAAAGTGCTGGGATTACAGGCTTGAGCCACCGCGCCCGGCCAATGGTAGCATCTTTTAAAAAATCTTTGCTTAATGGAAACACAAAGGAAGGGCATCTAGTTTCTATGCTATTTTTATTTCCTTGACCCCCAGTAAAGTTGGACTTTTGAAGACTTGTCAATTTTTATTCCTTATAAATTGCCTATTTATGCCGTCTTCAATTTTCTGTTGATTTCATTTTTCTCATTTATTGGTTTTATGTATTCAGTTTATTGACCACTTATATGTCATATTTACTGCAAAATTTTCCCTTAGAATGTAATTTCTTTTTTCATTGTATTAATGATTTATTTTTATACTATATTTAAATTTCTAAATGTCCAAAGCTGTTATTTACTCCTTTATGGTTTTTGTCTTTGGTGCAATGCTAATATAATCCTTTCTCATCCAAGTATTATTATTATTTCCCTTGAATACCTTTAGGGTTACACCTTAATTTTTTTTTTTTTTTTTTTTTTTTTTTTTACATTTCTTTTAGATACAGGGTCTCACTCTGTTGCTCAGGCTAGATAGAGTGTAGTGGTGATCACAGCTCACTGCGGACTCGAACCCCTGGGCTCAAGCAATCCTCCTGCCTCAGCCTCCTGAGTAGCTGGTACTACAGACATGTGCCACCACACCCAGCTGTTTTTTTTTCTTAGAGAGGCGTCTCACTGTGTTGCCCAGGGTGGTCTCCAACTCCTGGCCTCAAGGGATCCTCCCACCTCAGCTGTTCACAGTGCTGGAGTTACAGGCATGAGACACCATGTCCGACCCAGATGACTTTCTATTCATAAAATAAAGGAATGGAATTGTCAATATCTCATGCCATTATGTGGAAGATTACATAAACAAATTTACGGAAAGCTTTAGAAGCAATAACTGGTACATAGTCTTTTCTCTGTCATTGTTAACCTACTCTTAATTTAAAGTTTATTGGAAATTTATTCTGGAGTGAGGTGTGAAGTATGTTTTAGCTTTGTGTTAAGCCAGTTGTCCCAACACCACATTTTCAATAGTATATCCTGACCTCATCAAAAAGCCTGTGACTGGAATGCAATCTTCTTGCTGATTCTGAGCTGCGTGGGGAATTCCCTTTACAGAGCTATGAGCTGGGGAGGAGACTGTTCCACAATTCCCTGCTTATCTTCTCACTGGTACTCTCCCCTATGCTAAGTTCACCGTGGCTCTCCTAAGGACAGGGTGTGGAGCCAAACACACTCAGCCTGACTGTTCTCTCCTTCTCAGCCCAAGTTCAGGGTGTCAAAGTCAAAATAAAAATACAGAGTTAAATCTCTAAATTTAACATTTTATTGGGGAAGCAAGAATTGCAATTCAGGACATATACACAGACCCAGTACTTCTGAAGAACAAAGAGGTTAGAGGTTTTATAAAAAGGAGAAATGGCTGGATGCATTGGCTCACACTTGTAATTTCAGCACTTTGGGAGGCCAAGGCCGGCAGATTGCTTGAGCCCAGGAGTTCCAGAGTAGTCTGGGCAACATGGCGAAACCCCATCTCTATAAAAAATTTAAAAATTAGCTGGGTGTGGTGGTGCGCACCTATAGTTCCAGCTACTTGAGAGGCTAACGTGGGAGAATCACCTGAGCCCAGGGAGGTTGAGGCTCACTAGCCATGATCATGCCACTGCACTCCAGGCTGGGAGACAGAGTGAGAACCTGTCTTGGGGGGAAGCTCTGATTGGTGAGGGGTGGCAATGGTTAAAACTAGTCAGGATAATAGCAGGCCAGGTGTGGTGGCCCACACCTGTAATCCCAGCACTTTGGAAGGTGAGGCGGGTGGATCATGAGGTCAGGAGATCAAGACCATCCTGGCAAACACGGTGAAACCCCGTCTCTACTAAAAATACAGAAAGTTAGCCAGGCATGGTGGCGGATGCCTGTAATCCCAGCTACTTAGGAGGCTGAGGCAGGGGAATTGCTTGAACCTGGGAGGCGGAAGTTGCAGTGAGCCAAGATCATGCCACTGCACTCCAATCTGGGCGACAGAGCAAGACTCCATCTCAAAAGAAAAAAGAAAGAAAAAGAAGAATAACAGCAGGCTGTTTCAGTAGCCATTAGATAAAACTGGGTTCAGTTTATGACAAACAGGCAGTTTCAGCAGGCAGGCTTGCAGAGAATCACATATTCAGATCGATGTTACCTTCCCTGGGAGTGTTTCCCCCCAGACTCTCTACTCTGATTTAGTTGGATATGACAAGAACGATACAGTTTGTGCCACCAATTTTCACAAGAGTTTTGCATCCTCAGTCCTTCCATAAACCCTCCTCCTTTTCTTTCACTGAGATATCATTTTCTCTAACCACCCTGGTACCACAGCGCAGGGAATCTGCTGGGTCAAGGCCAACAATGACTCTCCCTCCAACCCCCAGCCCAGGCCAGCATGCCCAGGTAGGAGACAAGAGGAAAACAGTGCCTCCGTCCTGCACTGGGTGGTGGTGAGGGGGGTAGGGTGCCTCCCTCCCTTTGGGAGACATCCAGCCAGGCTTTCTTGCCATTGTTTGCCTGGGCTCAAGTAAGAGCCAAACCTGCATCTGCAGTTCAAGCAAGTGTTAATGCCGCCGCCTTCGTAACACCCACCTCTGCAAGGAAGCTCTTCAGACGTAACATACATTTTCGCGTGGGGCATAGTATCAAAGACTACGAAAGGAGATGGACGATGCCTCTTTCTGTTAGGCAAAGAGCTGAAATGCTACTTTTTGAGTGAGGGCTCACTGTGTGCTGGGTAGGGCCAGGTGTCTGCACAGCCTGCGGGGGAACTGTTGACATGACTTGTGTGTGAGTGGCACCTGCTGGTCCTCACAGCAGCCAAGGTATGTGCTGAGAATCCTCACTGCATCCGGAGTAAAACTCAGAAGAAGAAACTGGGCTGCAAGGCTAGGATTCAAACCTGTGTGTATGATCCATTCCACACCAACCCCAGACAAGGATCAGAGGACATTTCCTCCCTCTGTGGCCTTGGGCAAGTTATTCCAGTTCTATTGACCCGGGTTCCCTCTTCTGAAAAATGGACATCCTACGTTCTTCTTGGGTTGTTGTGAAGATTAAATGAGTTAACACATTCAAAGAGCTTAGAATAGTAGCCGTGTTCCCTCCACAGTTGCTTTAAAAAAATATTTAGGCTGGGTGCGGTGGCTCACGCCTGTAATACCAACACTTTGGGAGGCCGAGGTGAGCAGATCACCAGGTCACGAGATCGAGACCATCTGGCCAACATGGTGAAACTCCGTCTCTACTAAAAATACAAAAATTAGCTAGGCTTGGTGGCATGTGCCGGCGCGTGCCTGTAATCCCAGCTATTCGGGAGGCTGAGGCAGAAGAATCACTTGAACCGGGGAGGCAGAGGTTGCAGTGAGCCGAGATCGTGCCGCTGCACTCCAGCCTGGCGACAGAGCGAGACTCCGTCTAAAAAAAACAAAAAACAACTGTTTAAGCACTATCCTCATTATTACTGCAGTAGCCCCAGCCGTAGATTATTAGCCCGCTTGAGGTTTCCCAGCCAACCCAACACCTGGGAAGCAGGACCAGTGCTCCTCTCGTCCACCAGATGGCAGCATCGCAGAGCGGATGGGCCCTTTCCAGCCGCCTCTGTGCGCACGGTTTGTAAGGAAGCCCTCCAGCTTCCCCAGAAGCCCGGGAAAGGACCAGCACCTCCTCCAATGCAGGAAGGATATCAAAGGTCAGGCTCCTTTACCCACCGGCCCCTGTTCTTGCCCCAGCCCTCTAGGACTTCCTGTCCGTGGGGGGGCCCAGGGTCTGGATCTCGGCAAGTTCATTATTTGTATTTGCCAAATGCTTCACATAGGGCCAGGCCAAGGAACCGTTTCAGGAACTGCCTGATGAACCCTCCGGGTGTAAACTTCACCAGCGAAGGCCCAGCTCTTTCTGGGTGCTTCCTGCTGAAAGCCACCCCAAACCCTCCCAGCTGACCTCCAATGCCTTCCAGGGGTTGACTGCTCCATCTGCTTCTGGATTTCCACGTAGACACAAGGACTGTGGGGTCCCCAGGAAGGGCTTTCAGAAAGGCTCTCTTGGTTCCATGCTTACAGGCTCCGTGCACACACACAGTCCCACCACTGCTTCTACCTTGGGAAACCCCAAACCCTGACCTTGCGCCTCTGGCCTGCTCACTTGCACCCATTGGCCATGTCATGTGAGGGCCGGCTGCCTTAGATCACAGATGGAGCTTATTAAAAGGGTGAATTCCAAAGCCTTAACTAGGGCCGGTGGTCCTCAAAGTGCAGTTCCAGGACAAGGGCAACACCTCTTATGGGAACTTCCAGGAAATGCAAATTCTCCCCACACTCCCACTGAATCCGAAACCCTGGGTTGGGGTCCAGCAAGCTGTGTGTGATGTTGCTATGGCATTTGTAAACTATCGTGGTGAGAGTGTAGCAGTGGCAACGACCAGAGGTCATTCTCAAGGCCGTCTTGGTTTTGGTGGGATTTGGCTGGCTTCTGTACTGCACGCTGTTTTATCAGCAAGGTCTTTATGACCTGTATCTTGTGCTGACCGCCAATCTCATCCTGTGACTTAGAATGCCTTAACTGTCTGGGAATGCAGCCCAGGAGGTCTCAGCCTCATTTTACTCAGCCCCTATTCAAGATGGAATTGCTCTGGTTCAAACACCTCTGACATAATCACATGAGCCAATTCTTTATTAAAATGTCTATCTCTCTCTGTGCATCCAATGATTCTGTTTTTCTGGAGAATCCTGACTAATCCAGCCCCCAAAATAGCACTTAGGAAAGAGGTGTGGCCGGGCGTGGTGGATGACACCTGTAATCCCAGCACTTTGGGAAGCTGAGGCAGGTGGATCACTTGAGGTCAGGAGTTCAAGATCAGCCTAGCCAACATGATGAAGGCCCGTTTCTAATAAAATTTTTTTAAATAGCCAAGCGCAGTGGCTCAAGCCTGTAATCCCAGCACTTTGGGAGGCCGTGGCGGGTGGATCACGAGGTCAAGAGATCGAGACCATCCTGGTTAACATGGTGAAACCCCGTCTCTACTAAAAATACCAAAAATAAAATAGCTGGGCATGGTGGCACGTGCCTGTAATCCCAGCTACTCAGGAGGCTGAGGTAGGAGAATTTCCTGAACCCAGGAGGTGGAGGTTGCGGTGAGCCGAGATCGCACTATTGCACTCTAGCCTGGGTAACAAGAGCGAAACTCTGTCTCAAAAAAAAAAAAAAAAAAATTAAAAAAGAAAAGAAAATAGCCTGGCATGGTGGCTCGCGCCCGTAATCCCAGCTACCCAGGAGGCTGAGGTGGGAGAATCCCTGGAACCCCGGAGGTGGAGGTTGCAGTGAGCCAAGATCATGCCACAGCACTCCAGGCTGAGTGACAGAGTGAGACTCTGCAGAAGGAAGGAAGGAAGGAAGGAAGGAAGGAAGGAAGGAAGGAAGGAGGGAGGGAGGGAGGGAGGGAGGGAGGAAGGAAGGAGAGAGGAAGGAAGGAAGAAAGGAAGGAAGGAGAGAGAGGAAGGAAGGAGAGAGAGGAAGGAAGGAAGGAAGGAAGGAGAGAGCTGAAGCCATTGCGCTCCAGGCTGGGTGTCAGAGTGAGACTCCATCAAAAAAAGAAAGAAGGAAAAAAGGAAAGAAGGAAAGAAAGAGAGAGAGAGAAAGGGAAAAGAAAAGAAGTGAAGCCACTGTACCCCAGGCTGGATGACAGAGTGAGACTCCGTCAAGAAAGAAAGGAAGGAAGGAAGAAATGAAGGAAGGCAGGAAGGCAGACCACTGTCCCCATCACAGATTTCCCAGCTGAAGGCAGTGCTAAAGGAGAGGAGAAATTTAAGTCAGATAAAAAACTAGAGTTCCAATATTGCTTAATATTGAACAGGGTTTTTATTACTAAAATGAAACTGTTCTTAGACAATGTAGACATTTGTATAACAAACTGGTTCCACCAGGAATGCAAGTGTGGTTCAGTATTAGGATAATTTAAAAACCATGTGATCAGACTTATAGATGTTAGGAAGATATTTGATAAAAGTCAGCATACGTTTCCAATAGAAAACTATATAAAATAGGAATCAGGCTGGGCACAGAGGCTCCTGCCTATAATCCTAGCAGTTTGGCAGGCCAAGGCAGGTAGAATGCTGGAGCTCAGGAGTTCGAGACCAGCCTGGCCAATGTGGCAAAACCCTGTCTCTACAAATAAAAAAATAAAAAAAATTATCTGGGTGTGGTAGGGCACACCTGCAGTCCCAACTACTCAGGAGGCTGAGGTGCAAGGATCACTTAAATCCAGGAGGTCAAGGCTGTGGTGAGATATTGCGCCACTGCACTCCAGCCTGGGGGACGAAGTGACACCCTGTCTCAAAAATAAAATAAAATAGTAAAATAAGGTAAAACAGGAATCAAAAGAAACTACCTAATATTTTAAAGACTGTGTACGTGAAACTAGCAACTCATGTCTATTTTTTATTTTAAAATGCAGAAAAGTACAAAGAAAAAAATTATTCATATTTTCATCATCTAGAACTAATAATTTGACTATTTGCTTATGGCTTTTTATATTTATTTATTTATTTATTTATTTA
>NW_022436944.1:28154984-28292814 GCF_009761245.1 Sapajus apella | reverse complement strand
TATTTATTTATTTATTTATTTATTTATTTTGAGACGGAGTTTCGCTCTTGTTACCCAGGCTGGAGTGCAATGGCGCGATCTCGGCTCACCGCAACCTCCGCCTCACCGCAACCTCCGCCTCCTGGGTTCAGGCAATTCTCCTGCCTCAGCCTCCTGAGTAGCTGGGATTACAGGCATGCGCCACCATGCCCAGCTAATTTTTTGTAGTTTTAGTAGAGACGGGGTTTCACCGTGTTGACCAGGATGGTCTCGATCTGTTGACCTCGTGATCCACCCGCCTCGGCCTCCCAAAGTGCTGGGATTACAGGCGTGAGCCACCGCGCCCGGCAGCTTATGGCTTTTTAAAGAAAAAGTATTATGCTGCATAATACATATTTATTAAAAATAACTATAAAAAAGTACAACAATAAAGTTTGAAAAAAAATCGCCAACCAGAAACAGTCATCACTGCCTGGGCATGGTGGCTCACATTTGTAATCCCAGCACTTTGGGAGGCTGAGGCGGGCAGATCACTTGAGGTCAGGAGTTCGAGACCAGCCTGGCCAACATGGTGAAACCCAGTCTTTACTAAAAATGTAAAAACTAGCCGAGCACTGTGGCAGGTACCTGTAAACCCAGCTAATCGGGAGGCCGAGGCAGAAGAATTGCTTGAACCGGAGAGGGGGAGGTTGCAGTGAGCAGAGATGGCACCACTACACTCCTCACTGGGCAAAAGGGCAAGACGCTGTCTCAAAAAAAAAAATCTAGCTGGCCTTGGTGGTGCAGGTCTGTGGTCCCAGCTGCTTGGGAGGCTGAGGTGGGAGGATTACTTGAGCCTTGGAGGCTGGGGTTGCAGTGAGCTGAGACTGAACCACTGCACTCCAGCCTGGGTGACAGAGCCAGACTCCATTTCATAAAAAAAGAAAGAAAAAAAGAAAGAAACAGTCATTATTAATATCAGGTAAACATGGACAGAGATACATACATTTAATTTTACTTAAATTTGCATCTGTATTTGTGAGGAATACTGGTCTAGAGTTCTCTCTTCCTGTAGTGTCTTCATCTGGTTTTCATATTAAGGTAATACTGGCCTCATGATATGAATTTGGGAAGTGTTTTATACGTCTGTATTTAAAGAAAAGAGTTTGTAGGCCAGGTGTGGTGGCTCACACCTATAATCCCAGCACTTTGGGAGGCTGAGGTAGGCAGATCACAAGGTCAGGATTTCAAGACAAGCCTGGCCAACATGGTGAAACCTCGTCTCTACTGAAAATACAAAAATTAGCCAGGTGTGGCGGTGTACACCTATAATCCCAGCTACTTGGGAGGCTGAGGCAGGAGAATTGCTTGAACCTGGGAGGTGGAGGTTGCAGTGAGCAGATATTGAACCATTGCACTCCAGCCTGGCAGCAGAGCAAGACTCCATCTTGAAGTGGGGGAAGAGCTTGTATAGTATTGCTGTTTTAAAAAATAGTGTTTCATAGAATTCACGAGTAAAGCCTTCTGGACCTGGAGTTTCTTCTGTGGGACATTTTAAATTACAAATTCAATATTTGGAATTAACATAAGGATATTCAAAATTTCTGTTTCTTCTTTGGTAGTTTGTGTCTCAGAAGAAATTTTTCTATTTCATCTAGATTGTTCAATTATTTTGCATAAAGTTGTTCATAGTATTTTATTCCCTTATCATCCTTTTAATATCTGTGGAGGCCATAGTCATGTCCCTTCTTTCATTGCTGCAATTAATACTTATCTTTTCTCTTTTTTCCTTGCTTAGTTTAGCTGAAAGCTTATCAATTTTGTTGATATTTTCAAAGACCCGGTTTTTTATTTCATTGATTTTCTTTATTGTTGATCTATATTTTATTTAATTAATTACTGTACCTGTCTTTATGATTTGCTTTCTTCTATCTTAGGTCTAATTTATACTTCTTTTTCCAGTTTCTTGAGGTAGGAATACAGATCATTGGTTTTAGACTTTTCTTCATTCTAATATAAGCAAACATTTAAAGCTATAGATTTTTTCTTACCACTGCTTTAGCTGCATCTGATAAACTTTAATACGTTATCATTAGATTAAAATATTTTCCAGTTTCTCTTGTGATTTCTCTTTTGATCTATGGATTATATAGAGTGTGTTATTTAATTTTTAAATATTTTGGGTTTTTCTAATTATCTGATTTTTCTTAAGCACTAATTTAACTCCACTGTGATCAGAGAATCTATTCTCCATAATTTCAGATCCTTTAATGATCTGGACCATCATAAGATGTATCATATGCCCTTGAAAAGAAGGTAGTTGGCCATTTTGTGGTATAGGATCATCTTTCAAATATCAATTAAGTCAGGTTTTGAACGTCTCTTTCAGATCTATATCTTTGTTGATTTCTTTTGTCTGCCAGTTGCTAAGGGAGGGATGTTAAAACCTTCCAATTTGGTTAAGAATTGTCAATTTTCTCTTTGCTGAATGTTTGAATGGCAGTGATATGGTTTGGATCTGTGTCCCCAACCGAATCTCATGTTCAGTTGTAATTCTCAGCGTTGGCAATGCCGCCTGGTAGAAGGTGATTGGATCATGGGGGCGGATCCTTCAAGATGGTTTCGTTGCCATCCCTTGGGTGCTGTTCTCGTGATAGGGTTCTCACCTCCTCCTGCTCCAGCCACGGAAAACATGCCTGCTTGCCCTTTGATTGTAAGTTCCTCGAGGCCTCCTCAGCCATGCTTCCTGCACAGCCTACAGAACTGTAAGCCAATTAAGCCTCTTTTCTGTATAAATTGCCCAGTCTCAGACACTTCTTTATAGCAGAGAGAGAACGAACTAATACAGGCAGAAAGGGAGAAAAGGGGAACAGACACCAGATAGAGCTAAGAGAAAACAAAGAACAACACAGCACACTTGAGACCAGATATATCAGTTATTACATCAAATAAAAAAGGACTTCAACACTACGATTAAAGACAGAGGTGATCTGACTGGTAATTAGACAATGACTCAACTTTATGTGTATGAGACACATTTTAAACGTAAGCACACAGGTTGAAAGTAAAGGGATGAAAAGAGACATATCATACATACAGTAAGCGTGAAAAAGCTAGGGTGCGTACATTCATACCAGGCAAAATAGACCTCAAGACAAGAAGAACTGTCAAAGATAAACAGGGATATTTTATAATAATAAAATGGTGAATCTATTAGGAAGACATAATTATAAAATGTGTATGTGCCTAATAGCAGAGCTTCAAAATACATGAAACAATATTTGACAGAATCTGAAGATGAAATAATAACAAGCACATTTGGAAAGTTTAACGCTGCTCTCAGTAATTTAGATGACAGCCAGACAAAAAATTAGCAAGGATATAGAAGTTCTAAGCAATATTATCAATCCTCTTGATGTAAGTGACATTTATAGAACAACTACAGAATATACCTTATTTTCAAGCACTCATGGGACCAACATAGACTCTTTGCCGTGCCATAAAACAAGACTCACCACATTTCTGAGGCTTTAAGTCATACAATATACGTTTTCTAACCACAAAAAATCAAATAGTTAATAACAAATAAACTAGAAAATCTCCACCTATTTAAAAATTAGAGACTTCTAAATAATTAATAAATCAAAGAGAAACTCACAAAGGAAAATAGAATATTTTTAAACAAATATTTTAAAAAATTTTAAACAAATAAGGAAACTATAACATATTGAACCTAAACCTAACATAAGAATACACAAAATGTCTGAATAATCATAGATGTTAACAAAATTAGGACTGGCACTGTGGTTCATGCCTATAATCTTAGCACTTTGGGAGGCCAAGGAGAGAGAATTGCTTAAGGCCAGAAGGTCATGACCAGCCTGGGCAACATAGCCAGACTCTGTCTACGAAAATATAAAAGTTAGTGGTGGTGTGTGTCTGTAGTCCTAGCTACTCAGGAGGCTGAGGCCAGAGGATCACTTGAGCCCAAGAGGTCGAGATATGTTCACACTACTTAGCACTCCAGCCTGGGTGACAGAGTGAGACCATCTCTTAAAAAAAAAAAAAAAAATTGCAGGAGTGGAGCAGAGCTGAGAAGAGGGGACAGGGTGGGAATAACACTGTGGGAAGGGATGAGGGAATGTGGGAAGGATGTCCCAAACTATAGCTTCCAGGCCCTGTCTAAAAGTCCTGGAACCTGGGCCGGGTGTGATGGCTCACACCTGTAATCCCAGCACTTTGGGAGGCCGAGGCAGGCAAATCACGAGGTCAAGATATCGAGATCATCCTGGCCAAGATGGTGAAACCCCGTCTCTACTAAAATTACAAAAATTAGCTGGGCATGGTGGCGTGCGCCTGTAGTCCTAGCTATTTGGGAGGCTGAGGCAAGAGAATCACTTGAACCTGGGAGGCAGAGTTTGCAGTGAGCTGAGATTGTGCCATTGCACTCTAGCCTGGTGACAGAGCAAGAATCCATCTCAAAAAAAAAAAGAAAGAAAGAAAGAAAAAAGAAGTCCTGGAACTATGCACACCTGTCCGCAAGCAGCAAGGGCAGGTATGTGGAGGGAGATGAGGTCACAGATTCTGCTCATGGTCTCTAAGCGAGGCCTGGCTGAGGTTTCAACATGGTGGTTGTCCTCCTGGCCTCCATCCCACACCATGTTAGAGAAAGTGAAGCAATCAGAGCCTGACCGTCCAAGAGGACAGCAACTCCACCTTCTCCCAGAACAGTGAACGCCAAGCAGGCCACCTGCTTCACACTTAGGGTGTGAGGTGTGTGAGAAGTGTGGTGGGGCTGGAGACCCCGGCGCAGGCTGGATCCCTCAAGAGGTGATCTTGGGCGGTAGGCAGGGGCCAGATCATGTAGGACATTGCAGAGACATTGCTATTCTCCCACTCCCCATGTCTTCCTGCTGCTCCTCCACACACCCACCTCCACCAAGTTTTCATGATAAAAGTGTAAAATAATTGGCTTCTTACATGCAGTCTCTGCATCTGCTCTCACCCCCAGGGCCCCAAACCGTGCTCTAAATGTGGTCAGTTTCACTGGCTGTCATATTGGTTCCAGGCACAGCCCAAAAAGTTGATAGGGTGAGCGGCCTAAGGGGCTGCAGCTTTCTCCTCACCTGTTCAACAGGCAACGTGAGAAGGACTGTCCTGTTTGTGGCTCAAAACATTCATGTGTTCATTCACGTGTGTGTTCCTTCACGAACATTGAGCACCTGCTGCACTCCAGGCACTCTGACAGGGGCTAAGCTTGGCAAACCAGAAAACTATTCAGATACACTCAGAGAATTGGATGCCTTTTGCATGGTAAGACCTCAGAAACACTCTGGTTAAATCCTTCATTTGATCCAACAGCTTGCCAAAGTCTAGAGTGGGAGTAGGATTTGCCCGCAGTCATACAGAAAATCATTGTTTTTGTGTTTTAAAAAATGAGATGCTATATAAATGGCCAAAAAGTACACAAAAAGATGCTCAGCATCACTAATCATCAGAGAATGCAAATCAAAAACCATAATGAGATACCACCTCACATCCATTAGAATGATTACTATTAAAAAAAAAAAACAAAACTAACAAGTGTTGGCAAGGATGTGGAGAAATTGGAACCTTTGTGCACTGTTGATGGAAATATGAAATGGTCCAGCTGCTGTGGAAAGCAGAATGGCAGGTCTTCAAAAATTAAAAATAGAATTACCATTGATCTAGCAATTCCATTTCTGAGTATTACCCAAAAGAACTGAAAGCAAGGTTGAAGAAGAGATATTTGTACACCCAGTTCACAGCAGCATTACTCACAGTTGTTACAATGTGGAAGCAACCCAAGCGACAATGGACAGATGGTTGGAAAGACACAATGTGGTAAATACAGTGAAGGATCAGCTTTGGAAAGGAAGGAAATTCTGACAAATGCTACAACATGGATGAACCTTAAAGACATTTATGCTTTAAAAAAAAAAAAGCCAGTCACAAAAAAAGACAAACGTGGAATTATGTTTGTAATTATAATTCCACATAAACATATGGAATTACAGAATGTAAGATTCCGCTTACATGAGGTATCTAGAGTAGTCAAAATCAGAGTGACAGAAAACAGAATGGTGGTTGTGGGTACTGGAGGGTGTGGAGGGGAGTTATTGTTTAATGGGTATAAAGTTTTGGTTTTGCAAGGCGAAGAGTTCTGGAGATGGTGATGATGGTTACACAACAATCCGCGTGTACTTATTACCACTGAGCTGTACCCTTAAAATGGTTAGAATAGTAAATATTATATGTATTTTGCAACAATAAAAAACTTTTTTTAGTAGAGACGAGGCAGGAGAATTGCTTGAACCAGAACCTGGGAGGTGGAGGTTGCAGCGAGCTGAGATTGCGCCACTGGACTCCAACCTGGGCTACAGAGCAAGACTCCAACTCAAAAAAAAAAAAAAAAACTTTAAAAATTATACAGATAAAACACAAATACATTCTTGTTGTAAAAAGTCAAACAAGACAAACAAAACCCTAGTTCTTCCCTGACAACGTCCCCATCTGGATATACAGCCTTACGCACATTGTATCTGACTCAGTCCTCATGACCACCCTATGGTTTAAATATTATGATCTGCATTCCACAGATAAGGAAACGGAACTACACATTCTCTAATTCCAGAGTCAGTAAGTGCTTGAGTCTCAATTTAAACTCAAACAAATGTAAGATATTCTGATTTTACCCCATGCTCCCTAGCCTCCTCCTGTAGGTCAGGCTTGAACCTACGCACTGAGACAGAAGATATACCAGATACAACTGCTGCTCTCAAAGAATCCCGTCTAACAGAGGGAACAGACACAGAAAATTTCTCTAGCTCTGTATGGAAATAAAAAATAAAATTAATGACACCCCTGGACATGGAGGCTCATACCTATAATCTCAGCACTTTGGGAGGCTGAAGCAGGTGGATGATTCGAGGTCAGGAGTTTGAGACCAGCCTGACCAACATGGTGAAGCCCCGTTCTACTAAAAATACAAAAAAATTAGCTGGGTGTGGTGGTGCATGCCTGTAATCCCAGCTACTTGGGAAGCTGAGGCAAGAGAATAGCTTGAACCTGGGAGGCGGAGGTTGCAGTGAGCAGAGGTCACACCACTGCACTCCATCCTGGGGAACAGAGTGAGACTCCACTTCTACAAAACACAAACAAAAAACTAATGATACCTACATAGCAGAGGACATATATCTTTCTGTTCCAAAGGAGAGATGATTTGTGAGATACTAAATTTAAAAAAATAATAAAATTGGGCTGGACACTGTAGTTCCTGCCTGCAACCCCAGCACTTTAGGAGGCCAAGGCAGGCGGACCACCTGAGATCAGGAGTTTGAAACTAGCCTGGCCAAGATGGAGAAACCCCGTCTCTACTAAAAATAGAAAAAAATTGGCTTTGTGTGGTGGCACACACCTGTAATCCCAGCTACTGGGGAGGCAAGGCAGGAGAATCGCTTGAACCCAGGAGGCGGAGGTTGCAGTGAGCCAAAATTGTGACTCCAGCCTCGCCGATGAGAGTGAAACTCGGTCTCAAAATAATAATAATAATAGTAAAGTTTTATGTACACTTTGGTCACCTTTTTAATTTAGGTCTCCACGTAATTTTCTGAATCAATCTGGCTAAAACAGCCCTTCTCCCCACGCCAGTCACTGTCTCTCAGCCTACCCACTGCACTATCTGCAGAGCACCTTTCCTTACCTGCTGTTTTCTTGCACTTTATTTAAATGTTGGTGTCTGTCTTCCTGCACTAGAACGTCAGCTGTATGAGAGCACTGAGCCTGTTTGTTCTGTTCACCTGAATCTCTTATGCCTGGAACGGGGCCTGGCACTCAGCAGAAGGCTATACTCATTTCCTAGGGCTGCAGTAATGAAGTACCACAAACAGGATGGCTTAAAACAACAGGAATTTACTCTCACAGTTCTGGAGGCCAGCAGGGCTGAGCTCTCTCCCATGTTCTAGGGAAGAATCCTTCCTTGCTTCTTCCTGGCTCCTGGTGGGTGCCAGCAATGCTTGACATTCCTTGCGCTGTAGCTGTACCACTCTGGTTTCTACATGTGTCTTCACATGGACTTTCCTTCCTGTGTCTCCTCTGTATTCCCATCTCCAAATCTCCCTTTTCTTATAAGGACACCAGTCATTGAATTTAGGGTCCAGCCTAATTGAGTATGATCTCATCTTAACTTGGTTACATCTGCAGAGTCTCTTTCTTTCTTACTTTCTTTCTTTTTTTTTTTTTTTGAGACGGAGTTTTGCTCTTGTTGCCCAGGCTGGAGTGCAATGGCTTGATCTCAGCTCACTGCAACCTCTGCCTCCTGGGTTCAAGCGAGTCTTCTGCTTCAGCCTCCTGAGTAGCTGGGATTACAGGTACCCGCCACCACGCCCGGCTGTTTTTTTGTATTTTTAGTAGAAACGGGGTTTCTCCTTGTTGGTCAGGCTGGTCTTGAACTCCCAACCTCAGGTGATTCGCCTGCCTCGGCCTCCCAAAGTGCTGGGATTACAGGTGTGAGCCATCGTGCCTGGCCCAGAGACTCTACTTCAAATAAGATTACACTCACAGGTACCAAGGGTTTCAACATAGACACAATTCGATCCACACTAGTGACCAATGAATATTTATTTGAGCTACTGTTCTTCAAACAGCTAGTATGTAATAGGATGCACATTCAAATGTGTTCAGGCAAAGGCTCTGGAAGGTATCATTCTCCCCAGGTTTGGCTGTGATTAAACCACTCAACAAATATTATCTTGCTGGCTGCAGTAACGAGATGTCCAGGTCAAGGGAAATAAAGGCTCCAATGTTCTAGGCACAGATTCCATCTCAGGTGGGGTGGAGAGCTTTCATTGCCATATTCTCAGTGTTCTCATATATTTAATTTATGAGAGTATTTTACTGACATTATAAATAAGGTTTTTAAAAGGAGGGGGCAGGCATGGTGGCTCACACCCGTAATCTCAACACTTTGGGTGGCTGAGACAGGTGGATCACTTTGAGGTCAGGAGTTCAAGACCAGCCTGGCCAACATGGCAAAACCCCGTCTCTACTAAAAATACAAAAATTATCTGGGCATCATGGCAGGTGCCTGTAATCCCAGCTACTTGGGAGGCTGAGGCAGGAGAATTGCTTGAACCCTGAAGGCGGAGGTTACAGGGAGCTGAGATTGCGTCGCTGCGCTCTAGACTGGGCAACAGAGGGAGACTCCGTCTCAAAAAATAAATAAATAAAAATTTAAAAATACATTTAAAAAGGGGGAAATGAAGTAATAATCCCACCACCCTAATGTACTTTGGAGAAGTTTTAGAAGAGGAACATTCCAGGTAGAGAGAACAGCAAGTTCAAAAGCCTTGCGGCATAAATGAGCTTGATGTGTTCAAGGAACAGAAATGCGATGCAGCTGGGGGTGGCAATGTCCTGCAGGTCTCAGGCTGGGCATCTGTCGCAGTGGGTTTCCATACAGTTCACAAACAAACAACCTTCTTTTCTCTAGTAATCCCCCCACAAACTCACTACCTTCCACACCCTCTCCCAAACTAACTCACGTGGGGTTTGAGGTGTGGACCTGCTGTGTGTGAAGGACGAAGGGGATGATAGATTCAGTTGTATCCTCTCCAAGGGATTTGAAATCGGGACAGGGTAAGGGTCAAGGCCGTCTCTCTGGATTGCTGAGACCTGTGCCCTGCAGCTCTGGATGTTGGAAGAAAAGTCTGTTCTGCACTTCAGCCAGCCAGGCAGGTCAGCAGGGAGGGACACAGGATGAGAGCGCAGTTCTGCCAATTAGCTTCCTGGTCCGTCCATCCTGAGAGCAGCCACATTCGGCCTCAGATTCCAGGATTCCCAGCATCCCTATTGTACACACTCTTTTGCTTCAGCAGACCGGGGTCAACCAACAGAGAAGTATTTTCAGGAAAGAATTCTGTGGTCAAATAATCTGGGAAACACTGGGTTAAATAGAATTTAATAGCTTTTTGTCTGAAGGACTTCACAGAGCCTTTAATAGGACTGTGTACATGCAACTCTCTAGAAGGAACTCCAGTAAGCAGCATTTCTTAGGTTGATTTCCCAGGCTACACTGGGACCTGCCAGTGTAACAGGATGTTAAGTTGGGGGACTTTCAGCCTCTGTTTTGGCTGAGTCCTGGAAAGCCAAGAACAGAGAAGGGTCCAGGTATTCTGACCACCAGGAATACACCCATTGTTGAAAAAATTCATTACGGTAAGTAATTTTATCCAAGAGAGAAGGATAAAACCAGACAGAGAAAAAGAAAGAGAACAAGAGGGAAAGAGAATGAGAACGAGAGAGAGCGAGGGTGGGGGTAGAGAGAGAAAGACAGCGAGAAAAAGAAGAGAATACAGCTGTTTTATGATGGC
This sequence comes from Sapajus apella, assembly GCF_009761245.1. Lineage (NCBI taxonomy): Eukaryota > Metazoa > Chordata > Mammalia > Primates > Cebidae > Sapajus > Sapajus apella. Next base: position 28,282,465 of record NW_022436944.1, on the reverse strand, counting down.
CATCCATCGGCTCCAGCCTTTCGATAAAGCTGTTGAAAGGATATAGAGTCATTCTAAATCATTCCTGTACATTTGTCAACTCCAAAATCACATTCCAGCAACTGATGTGAGCCCTTTCATGTGGTCGCCTGAAATATATGCTATCCACAAGATGATTTACTATCAGAACTTAAGCGATTCGGAGCTCCACCTGCTCTGATCATTCAATGGCTAGAAACCATGGGCTTTGCCGTCGACTCTCACGCACCTCGGGGCTTCCTCTTTATCTCTCCTTTTATTCACCGGTCACTTGCCCTTGTTGGGCGCCCCAGAGATGGCCAGGATGGGCCGGCCCCCGGAAGTTCCGGGTCTGATGTTGCCGGGAATGACGATCCAAACTGACACCTCATAGAGAGGGTGGGGAGAGCCGGGCAGAGGGTTTTGTGGCGCTCAGGAGGGGTCCTGAGCTCAGCTTGATGAGGCTGGGGGCTAGGTCCAAGCTTTACAGATGCCAGAGGAGCTGGCAGCGTTGCAGGCTCTAGGGGCCAGTTGGAGGGCCGGGAAGCAGGATCTGAGGATGGGGAGGCCTGGCTGAGCCTGCCGAGGGAGGGCCTCGAGTGCCAGCTGAGTCCAGCCTGTACGGTGTAGTACTGTGTATTATAGACTGAGTGTAGCAAACAGGTTTTAGGTGATGTTTATCCATGATAAGCCGGTTGTACACAGGCCTCGGTGAGTCATCAACCACCTAGGGCTGCACTTGGTCCACCCAGACTGGCTAGAGCGCACCTCCGCCTGACGCCTGCGCCGCCAGCTGGGGTTGGAGGTCGAGCTCACCTGCAGGTGGCTCTTGAGCCAGGCTGGGGGCCCGCCCCCCGTGGCCCGCCCCCCTGGGGCGGAGACTTCCGGAGCGGCGGGCTCACTAGAGGCGAGCGCGGCTCCGTGCTTTTCCAGGCGCCGCTCTCCAGTGCGCCGAGAACGCTGAGCCGCAGAGAACGCTGAGCTCGGAGCGCCGAGAGTCCCAGCCGGGCAAGGAGGTGCGGCCTGGTCCTCGCGCGTGGGAGACAGATGGGCCCCGGCGTCGGGGAATGCGGACCTAAGCTCGGGTGAAGCTCTCGGGAAGGGTAAGACGGCGGCGACGAGATGCAAGCGGAGGAGCCCTGCGCCCCCCGGCCCCCCAGCGCCCCGGGAGCCCAGCGCGCGCCGGGCCCCGAGCTGCGCCTGTCCAGCCAGCTGCTGCCGGAGCTCTATACCTTCGTGGTGCGCGTGCTGTTCTACCTGGGGCCTGTCTACCTAGCCGGCTACCTGGGGCTCAGCATCACCTGGTTGCTGCTCGGCGCCCTGCTGTGGATGTGGTGGCGCAGGAACCGCCGCGGGAAGCTCGGGCGTCTGGCCGCCGCCTTCGAATTCCTCGACAATGAACGCGAGTTCATCAGCCGCGAGCTGCGGGGCCTGCACCTGCCAGCCTGGGTGAGCCGAGCCTGGGGCGGGGGGGGGGCGGGTCGGAGGTGGGCAGACGCCTTTCGAGGTTGGGAGGAACTTGCAGTCAGCGGGGAGCTGGGGCGCGCAAACCCGAGGGAGGGCGGGAGGCCGGCGACCCGCACACCGCGTTCCCCACGGCACTCGGCGCGCAGACCCTGGGGTAGCCGTCCCCTCCCGCAGCGCGCCGCGCCCTCTGGTCCGACTTTGGTGGGAGCGGGGAACCTGGGTTTTATTTAAGGCTCCAGAGCCTGAGAGAAGAGTCACGGGCGGGCCACACCCTGGAGGAAAACAAGGGCGTCTGGGACTTCGCAGAGTAACTCGCTTTGGAACCAGAAGGCATTTCTTCCATCCGCCTGTTGGTTCAGAGAACGAAAGCCGGACGCAAAACATAGATGGGCAAATACAGCAGTGACAGAAACAGCGGGACCTAGTTGCTTTCGTTCGAGGCCCGGACCGCGGGAGGGGGAGGGCTCCGCGGGGCTGGAGGTGGAGTGGGGGTGCGGCTGGTAGACCCACTGCGCGGTGTTCCAGGCCTCGCTCCCTCCCTTCCTCCCTCTGCCGGATAGGGATGCCCGCGCACGCACACTGCGCCGACAAATCCATCTCCTGGGGTGGTATGAGTGGCACTACGGTTCCTGAAACGCTTCTGGTCCTGGCTCACCTAACAAAACCGAAGTTCCTGGCCCCATCGCATAACTCCCAGGGTGGCTCAGAGGTACCCCGGGTGATTCTTATGATGAGGCGAGCTTGGGAAACACTGGCGAGAGGGGTGTTCCGTCCAACGGTTGGCCTGCGGCAAACCCTTACTGTCCCTCCAGTGTTGGGGTCTCTGCCTTCTCAGATTTCTTCCAGATACTCTCAGGCCCACGGGGGAGGCTACCAGACCCCTCATTGTCTCTAGCCGGTGCCCTATAAAGTCCAGCAGGGCCATAGGTTCCTCCTGACAGTAGTCTGCAAGGTGGGGTGTGAGAAAAAAACATAAGGCCCATTTAGGCCATAATTGAGTACCACCGGCTGCGTGGCTTAAGCAGCAGACACTTCTTTCCTTTCCTTTCCTTTCTAGAGCCCCAAAGTCCAAGATCAAGGTGTTGGCAGGGCTGGTTTCTTTGGGGGCCTCTGCTGGCTTGCAGCTAGCTGGCTGTCTTCACAGGGTCTTTCTTCTGTGTCCTATTCTCTTCTTAGAAGGACTTCAGTCATATTGGATTAAGGCTCACCCTAATGAACTCATTTTAACTTAATTACCTCTTTAAAACCCCTATCTGCAAATAGAATCACATTCTGAGGGACTGAGAATTAGCACTTCAAAGTGGGCATACACTTCATAACACTTAATATTTCATGTACGAATTGATGGTAAAGCTTTGTAAATAGTTTACATATATTGGGGATGAGGAACCAAAAACTTTTCCCGATAAGGGTGCACACTTTCCTATGGTAGCCGTAGGGGTAGCACACGGGTCCTCACTCCCACAGGCCTTGGTCATCCTGATGGTTCTGTGGGGCTTGTGATTCTGAAAGGTGTGGACCCAAAGAGCAGGCTCGACCTGTCCACACTCCTTACTCACTGTAGGGAGCCCAGGCCACCTGTTAGATCTATTTTGTCCCCCTTGGTGGCCTTAACCCGTGAAGGTGGGCCTGTGAGACTTCACCAAGTAACACCTCTTTTCTCCCCTTCTGTATTAGGTAAGCCTCTAGACACTTAGCTATATGTAAAGGCAGAATGTCTGGTTCAAATCAGACCCTGTAGGGGCATTCACACCCTCCCTGCCTCTTCCCTACATACACCAGAGACACTGTTGGCCTCTGTTGAGGACATGGACCCCAGGAGCAACATGGACCTGGCCAACAGGGAACTTCAGCCTGAACTCAAGTCACCTCCTGGGTTTTCCCCTTCACCCATATCCTAGGCCTGACTCAGCTGCATATGGGGACACCCAGAGGAAGGTGATGCTCTCTCTCCTACCAAGAGGACAGTCTTGGGTGGCAGACAGATGCATAACAGGTAATTGCTATAGAGGGGAATTGGAGTCAGGAGTCAGAGAAGAGTCTAGTCAGGTAGAAGGCCTGGTGTGAAGGACACACTATCAGGTTTCCATACCATGTTGTTCCCACATCGCAGCCTTAGCCTGCATTCTACAGACTCCCCTGGCTGGCATGTCTGGCCAGGTTGGAGGACCAGGGCCTGGATAACCTGTTGGATTGAGCCACTGCTGCAGCACAGGACATTCTGGCCGAGGGAGGCAGTGAGCACACGCTGGAGGTGTGACACGGCCACTACATGAGGGAGCACTGTATGCTGGGCCTGGCTGAAGAGTGTGGTACAGGTTGATGGACAGGGTCAAGTTGAGGCCGACTTGATGGAGGCTGGCCCTGTTCTGAAGGCTGCAAGGAGCCTTGGATGGTTTTGAAAGGCCCTTCAGAAAACAGCATGGTGGGACATGTAAGGTGGGAGGAGACAGGCCAGTTGGGGAAGTGGTTTGAGCCAAGACAGCAGTAGTGAGGGAGGAGGGTGGGAGATGTGTGGGAGAGGGACTTTAGATGGGTGGTAGCCTCTAGAGTGGGGGTGCAGGGGGATCCAGGGGTCTTCCAGGGCGCTTTCTGGTTTAGGGAGCTGGTTGCCCATTACTGTGATTGGGATTCCAGGATGAGAAACAGGTCTGGGGAGGTTGGTTACCTGCATGAACACCTGCGAAGTGCATACAACTAGATGCAAGTGTGGTCTTTCCCCAGCCTCGTGAAGGTTTCCACGCCCAGGGATGATACAGAAAACCTGGAGTCGATGTGGTTGAATATTTTTCTCTTTGGGAACACAAACTGTTTGTGAAGGCAAAGAGAGACGGGGCTCTAGGTGTGGTGGGGGCAGCACGGCCCCTTGTGCAAAATTTTGGGCACGGATAAATGCGTCACTTTATCACCTGCCGACCTTTTAGCATGCCTTCCCTCTTAAGAACTGATTTCTCTGCATGAAAGAGAGAATGAATGCTTATGACCTCCTTTGGTATCGAGAAATATTTCTATGTTAACAGATGACAAATCAATAGAGGGGACCTGAAGAAAAGTTGAATAACTCAAGGGCCTCCTACCTCAAGGACACCACGCTCAGGTGTGCCTTGCATATGTGAGCTGGCCCTGTACTCTAGCCCCCGGTGGGGAGGGATGGATATCCGCCCACCTGCTGCTTGTCAAGCTATATGCTGCCTGGAAGGGGCATCTTTTTCTAATTTGCACCGGCTCCCTATGAAGGGGTGGAGGCCAAGGCCTGGCTGAGCGGAGGCGGGGATGCCATCCCTCCCCCTGCCATCCATAGCAGTCATCGCCAGCCAGTCCTCAGTCACACACGTCTTTCCTGCTTGGTCTTAGACTCCTTCTCAACATTTTGCTCCAAGCTGCTGCCTCCAGGTGATCATAGAAATTGCTTTCCTTGGCTGAACCCGTTTCCTAGCCTTTAAAGGAGGTTGTATTGGATGGTCTTTGAGAGTCATTTTGGCCCTGATGTCTGATTTCTAGTCACACTTCAGACACTCCTGCTTCCCCTCCAGGTCCCTGGCCATGGGAGATACAGCTCGAAGGAATAATTTACCTTGCTAGAAGAGGCTCGGAGGGAAGAGCCTGTGGATCCCCTTTGCCTTGTGAAGGTGTCCTGATCACATGGGGAAGAAGGCAGGGTGGCCCCCGCAGCTCACCTTGAACAGAGGGTTCAAGAGGCTGCATGTTTACATGTGTATGATCCTCTGACACAGTTTTATATGTATTTTTGAAGGGATTAAGCGTCCTCAGTCAGCTGTACTTGTTGGGTGGGAACTGTGTATAGCACAGTGACAAGCACGGAGCCCTTATTTAGTTGTAGGCCTTTCAAACTACAAAACCTCTGTTTCCACACCTGGTTGTGGGAGTCACAGAGCCAGACACAAGCAAATACGTGGTGGGGGCTGTCCCTTTACGTTCCTCAGTTTCCCTGGCTTCCTATCTACTGTTTCCTAATATGAAATTACTGCCCAGTGTCCCAGTGGCAAGCTGGGCTTTCCAGCATTTGGATGACTGTCAAGGAGTGAAGCGAGCAGAAGGAACTCGCAGAGCACTTCTGTGGAACCCCCTTCACCCCAGTTCTCCCCGGAGCCTGCCCCTGTGGGTTCTCAGAGTCCCAGCTGTGCTGCTCATGCTAGAGCTGCCTTCTAATCTTCAGAGCCCATCCCTCATGCTTTGGGCTCCTAAGACCCTTCTCAGGGTGACTTTGCTACTTTCCTTCCCTGCCCACCTCCCCCGATAGGGGCCCCTGCATGAAGCTCGGCAGCTTTCACTCCTGGATTTGTGCATGGATCAGCTCTTTACTGACCTGTGAATTTCCATTTATTCATTCAGCCATTGATCAGTGTTTCAACTGGAATGATTGGGTTGCTTATCAGATATTGATTTACCCTGGCCATGACTGGGCCCCTGTGAGGAGTGAAGTTTGAAATCTTCACCTTGCTCAGGGTTGGGGGAATGAGAGCTGGTAGTAGGAAAACAGCCCAAGGCCATGTACAGAGCAGAAAGAGCTGTGGGAAACTTTGCATTTTGTCTATCTGTGGTTTCTAGTCAGGCTGGTGCTCCTTTCAGCTGGTAGCAATCAGTTACATCAGTTTGCGGCTTTGTGAGGGGCAGTTAACCCTTGTGTGTCCGCTGGTGAGGCAGTTGTGATGTGAAATGGTAGGATCATTGGAGTCGTTCACAGAGGGATCTTGAGAAGCCCCCTTTTCTTGCCTCTGATTTCTCTGAAAATAATGACATTTTAGGAGGTGTTCTCTAGAGTCTTCGTAGCCGTAGGGTCTGCTGTCATTAACCAGTCCTGAGTCAGCTTTTCTCTGGTGCCACATACCCCACAGGGCCCCACTCCCTGTCTTCCATCCCTGTCACACCAGGTGCACTCTGGGGCTGCCGGCAGAAGCAAGCACCAGGGGAAAAGGTGAGCTGTTCACACAAAGCGATGGGCATTCCAAGACACAGAGCAATGTCACTGGGATTGCCCGCTCCAAACTTCCCTGCCAGCCCTTCAGGCAGACAGCCAAGGGCTGAGTGCTCTGCTTACCTAGTGCTGAGAGTTTGACATTCTTTCTGTGGCTGGAGCCCAGGCTCTCACAGTCTGTCCTGAGATAAGTCAGTTAATTAGAGGACGTTAATTCAGTGACAGCTCTGAGCTAGCCTGGGCACTCTCAGATTAGATCCAAAGCCTAATGCTTGCAGCCGTGGCCACGGAACCTGATTTTACACCTCAGGACTGGCTGGGGGCTGCTTGGACTTGGGGAGACTTCTTACCCTTGAGGTCCCTGCAGCCCCGTGAAGTTATTCAAATGGCTTGGCATCAGGCCTGTCCTCAGGAAGAAAGAGGCAGATCGACTTTAGTCATGCTTTTGGGTTTCTGCCCCATGTCTTAATGATGGTTCATGGACTTATGTCGTGGGCCAGGATTGGGCAATGTGAGTGACAGAGTGTGGGCCCTCTTTCCTCCAAGCCCAACAGAGGGATCCTAGGCATCCATGTGTTCATTCCTATACTCACTCAGCAAGCATTTATGGAGAGCTTGCAGTGTGTCAGGCACAGGGCTGCAGGCGGGGCAGTGGAGGCCATAGGCGTGAGTGACACATGGCCCTGCCCTTGAGGAACTCATGATCTAGGTGGAGATTCAGACCCGCCAGGGCAGCCTCTTCTGATGCAGTGTGATCAGTTCTCTGAGGTGGCAGTCTGAGGCTCCGAGAAAGCATGGGGGAGGGAGTCTATCCTTGGCTGGCAGTGGCCCAGGAAGCCTTCTTGGAGGAAGAGGCACTGTGGTATTGCTGGCTGTGGTAGGGAGTTGGGGACTTGGCCCACAGTCTTTCACAGGTTAGGTCAGTTGAGCTCATGATTGAATCATGGGATGAGCAGATTCTGGGACAACAATGTTTGATACGTGAGCTCACATGAGACTACTTATTGCTTCATTTACAAGGGACTGAATCTTTCTGGGACAGGGTGTCCAGGCAACCTTTTCTCAGCCAGGGGCCTGAGGGCCTGAGTAACTGAGAGGTCACATGGGGGATGAGGATCAGGGCTACAAGTAGGGACAGGCCCTGTTCTCCTGTGTTGCAGCTCCCTCTCCAGTGGGCAAGAAGCTGGGGAGAGATGGTCACCAGCTTCCACTGGCTCCTGGCCCAGATCCTTGATAGCAGGCGGAGCTGGCACTTCTGTGGGAATGTCTCTGGTGACTTTGGGGAGGGGGCTCTGGGAGGTATAAGCTGCCCCCTGAAGACCTGGGAGGGCCGCAACACAGCTACCTCTAGGAGCAGGAGCCGAGACCTGGTCTGCCTTGCTCCTCCCCGCTAGCACTCCTGCCAGAGTTCAGGGATTTCTAAGTCTCTGGGAACCTAGAGCTTGTAGCACAAAAGTGCTCACATGTGCTTGAGGCAAGTGATTTCCTTTTCTTCCTCCTCCTCTACTGCAAAGACTGAAGAGGGATTTAAGATGTTTTTCTGCCCCATTGAGAATTATTAAAGGGACAAAGCAACTTTTTTTTTTTTTTTTTAAGGAGCTCTGCATTTCAAACTAAGGATACGAGACTTGATTTCCTCAGGCCACAGAGGGGTGCCGAGCCGAGGCTGCATAAGCCCTGTCTCTGCGGGAGGGTGGCTGAGAAGCCCCGTGCCAGTGTGTCAGGAGCCCTGGAAATACTCAGAGTAAAAAGCCAGGGAAATTCTCTAGGCTATAGGATGTTTCAAGACCCCAGAATCACCCACTCTATTTCTTTGCCCATGTTGTATTTACTTTTTAACATCACTGGTTATAAACTATCTAAAAATGTGTTTTTTCTTGTCATAAAAGCAAACTTTCTCATTGGAGAATATTTGGAAATGGCCTAAAAGTTAAAATTAGGATAAGCATTTTACACTCCCTCCACCCAGAGATGCAGTATGTTTGGGTGTACTTCCTTTACATAGAAAATATGTGAAAACAGTTTTTTAAAAATGTATACCCTTTTTCTTATTTTTTATGTTCTTAACATTATATTACAAACATTCTCCAAAAACACTTCTAAGGATGATCATATCCTTAATATAAATATACCACAAGTTATGTAATTGTTTCTCTAGCCTTGATTATTTTGGTTATTTTGAAGTTTTCCGGGTCACATGGCTAGCGGAGATAGGTGGTGGATTCCCCTGTCTGTCCACAGTTTCTCTCTCTGGTCTCCCCATCAAGATTCTGTGACTCATCCTTCAAGTCCAAGCTCAGGCTCCACCCCCAGGACTCTTCTTTGTCTCCTACAGAGCTCTGAGCATGTGTCTGTCACTCTGCTTCCCATACTGATTTGTAACCTACCTGTTTTTATGGCTAACTTTTCTTCCAAGCTGAAAGTTCTTTTAAGATAAGTTATGTTTCTTGTACATATCTGTAGCTTCGACTGCTAGCTCAATGCCCAGTACCTAGTAAGGACTCAATAGAAACCTGCTGAATGAATGCTAAGTGAATGCCTGCTGTGTAAATCTTAGTCCACATTTCTCAATTTAGTTAGTATGGATTCCTAGACGCTTATGAAGATTTTAAAGACACTTTTGCCCATTCACTGTGGCCTTATCAGCAATGAATATTATCTTTTTGGGGCCTTTGCTAGTTTGATAAGCAAGAAGATAAGTTTTTTAATTTCTAGGAATTACCAACCCTGACTGGATCATTGAACTCTCTGAATTTACCGTCATCACTTAGGTCCCCATTTAAAAACTACCCTGTGGACAGCTCAGGCCCACCCCAGTCTGCTTTGAGCCCTTATTCCTTAGCAAAGAGTGATAGTGTTGGGTGATCAGTGCTCTCATCACTGTGACTAGTGGAGTTTCATCCGCTCAGTTCTGCTGGGTCCAGCTGATTTAGGCCAGTTTGCTGGCTGCGTGTATTAAGTAGCATGTGGATTATAGAACAGTGCCAGACAGATTTTCAAGTTGGCAAAGCAATTGTTTCCCTTAAAGTACCTGAATGGGGTAATTTAAAGCAGAAGGGTTGGAAGATTTAAAAGTAGTTTTAGCGGTCAAATGTTTGCCTTCCGAGAACAGAGGAAAAAAAGGACAAAGGCTGTGCATCTGGAGAAAAGTGAAACTGAAGGACCACTTTGCTTGTAAGGCAGGAACCACTGAACAGGCAGCCACAGAGCAGCCGCCTACCTTGTGAAGACAGGAGCCAACCTGCTTTTGTAGGACATCTCTGTAGGACACTCAGAGTAAGTGGATCTCCTCTCCTCTGAGCAGTTAGTTAGCAAGGGTGTACGTCTGTTAGAATGCCCTTTGGAGTAGGGAAGAGCCAAAAGGCTTTTTTTTTTAGGAAACAGTGTGCGTCTTTGTGCATGTGTGTGAGTCTGCAGATGTGTCTGTGTAGTTGTCCATGTGTGTGAGTCTGGATGTGTCTGTGTAGTTGTGTGTGTGTCTGCATGTGTTTTCACATACCTGTGTTTGTGCATCTCTCTGTGTCTGTGTGACTGCATGGCTGCTCCCGTGGGAGGAGCTGCTACCCCATTCAAGGGAGTTGGCAGAATTCCCCGAGTGACAGGGAGGCCCTTTAAGTGAAGCTCCTTAGTCCCTCCACCTCCCAAGAGGGTCTGGTGGCCCAAACTCTTGTCAAGGCCTCATACCCCAACCCCAGACACATTTGTGTGGACCCCACCAAAACCTCGGCTCCGATGGGAGGCAGCTGCCATTCTGGCTCCATTTCCTTACTGCTGTGGAATCATTTTTCCTAAAGGTTTAAGAACGTGGCTGGGTGTGGTGGCTCATGCCTGTAATCCCAGGACTTTGGGAGGCCGAGGCGGGTGGATCACCTGAGGTCAGGAGTTTGAGACCAGCCTGATCAATATGGTGAAACCCCATCTCTATTATAAATAGAAAAAAACTAGCTGGGTGTGGTGGCACGCACCTGTCCAGCTACTCAGGAGACAGAGGCAGGAGAATCGCTTGAACCCAGGAGGTGGAGGTGCAGTGAGCTGAGGTTGTGCCACTGCACTCCAGCCTGGGCAATAGAGGAAAACTCCATCTCAAAAACAAAACAAAACAAAAAACCACACACACAGACATCACCACCTAAAGGTGGAGTATCGATGTGGGCCTCTTCGGTGGCCTGTCTAGCATGGAATTCTACTCAGACGTGGTTTGCTTTATCTTTTCCTCTAAATTCTCCTCATCACCACCACTCCTTGACAATGCCTAAAAACACTGTCGTTAAAATATTAGCTCACTGTGCCTGGAATGCTTCGGCCAAGTACACTAACAGCATTAAGAGGTATGCTAGTTTAGGGAGGCCTCAGATGGGGAGGGTGGAGGGTTGTAAACTGTGTAAACTTCTCTGGCGAGAAGGTGGTGTGGGTGACTCCCTGACAGCTGGTCCCAGAGACTCCCAGCCTCGTAGGGAACTGCAACAAAAGCTCAGTGATTTTAGGGCTCAGTCCAGTGTGAGCCACCCATCTTATTTTTCAGCCCTCTCTTTTGTTTCCCTAATGAGGAAAGACACAAGGCAGAGACTCTGATTCGGTGTAGTGCCCCCATTGGGCAGAGTTTCGCACAGGTGCCTGGCAGGCACTGGGCCCAGCTCTCTGTGGCTGTTTTTATCTGAGCCACACAGATCCCTGGGCCAATCAGTAAGGCCAGGGCAACACCAGCCAGCTGTGTTCCTCCTTCCATTGCAGCCTTTGCACGGTGTTGTATCCTCCTCATTCTCTATTCTCCCCTTGCAGTGGTGGCCAGAGGCACTAGGAAACTCAGCAGAGAATTTGCTGGGCTCTGGGTGAGGCAGAACCGGAAACATAGCCCAAGTGACCTTGTACTTGCATACACTTGAGGACAAAGGGGTCAGACTGCCTGCACCTCCCAGGTCTGTTTGACTTCCAGCAAGAGTTACCACTTCCTGAACGCTTATTTTGAGCCAGGAAGGACGCCGAGCACCATCCATGCACTGAGTCTTCTCAGGAACTGTGAAGGTGGCAGTATTGTACCCACCTCACAGATGAGAATGCTGAGGCTTACGGAGGTGAAATTTTAAATGCACAAGACATAGTTTAGAAAAACAGGAATGGACTTCAGATGCTGACATTTCAGGTGGAGGAGGGGGAGAGGAAATGGATGAGACAAAGATTTGAGGGTTGGGCTCCAATCGTATGCAGGTGAGATCTGGGTTCTGATCACATCGGTAATCCTGGCAAGTACTAACTAGTCTCTGAGCCTCTCTTCATTTGTAAAATGGGAATAATTACATCTTTGCTGTTCACTTTATAGAGTCGTAGGAGCATCAAATGAAAGTGTTTATGGAATGCCCTTTGTAAGTCATAAGGCATGGCCTACCAATCAGGGCTGAAGCCCCATAAGGGCAGTCGCCTGCTAAATCGCAGACTTTCTATAAAAGAGGTTTCTATAAAACCATACATAATGCTGTGTGAGGTGTTCTTAGGAGGGTTAAGTGGACGGTGTGGCAAAGCAGACTTTGTGGTCAGACAGACCCAGGCTTGGGTCTCAGTTCTAGCACTCCACTGCTGGTGATTAGAAGTTATGTAGCCTCTCTGAACTTTAGTTTCCTGATCTGTAAAATGGGGCAGACAAGGGATTAGGTGAGTATTAAATGACATGAGATGACATGAACTCCAAAAGTTTGAGAATAAGATGAGAAATACACAACTGGGCAAGTCTGAAGCACAAGCAAGCTGAGGTGGCAATTGTCATATTAGACAAAATAGAACTCGGACAGAGAAGGTTGTTGTATGCTTGTGAAGGGCAATAATTACATGCCTAGGCGTGGTGGCTCACACCTGTAATCCCAGTGCTGATCTGGGAGACTGAGGCAGGTGAATGGCTTGAGCCCAGGAGTTCAAGACCAACATGGACAACATGGCAAAGCCCCATCTCTACGAAGAAAGTAAAATGTTAGCCGGGAATGGTAGCATGTGCCTGTAGTTTCAGCTACTAGGGAGACCAAGGCAGGCGGATAGCTTGAGCCCAGGAGTTTGAGACCAGCCTGGGCAACATGACCTAACCGCATCTCTACCCAAAAAATCACAAAAGCTAGGAGTGGTGGTACACACCTGGGGTCCTAGGCACTCAGGAGGCTGAGGTGGCAGGATTGCTTGAGCCTGGGAGGTCAAGGCCGCAGTGAGCCAAGATCACACCACTGCACTCCAGCCTGGGTGACATAGTGAGACCTTGTCTCAAATAATAATTGTGATAATCACAGACATATATGTACTACATAATATAAACTTGAGATAGAAATCAACAATTGACATGAGGAAGTAGATAAATCAACAGTTGGGCTTGGAAACTTTTAACACATCCCTTTCTGAAAATGATAAATGAAGTGGCAAAGACGAAGCAAGGATAAAGCAGATTAGGAGGATATGATTAATGACCTGATCACACGTGGAATAGTCATGGAAATTAATCATGCACTAGGCCACAGATATCATCAACATATTCCAATGTATTGACAGTCCTACAGACTGTTCAGGCCACAAAGAAATGAAATTATTATTAGAAAACAACAGAAATAGCTATTGAAATCCCACATGTCTAGATATTTTAAAACATGACTATTTTAAAAACTCATTTAAGAGGAAGTCGTAACGGGAATAGAAAAAAACTGAGAGCAGAATAGCAACGAAAATATTGTCAAAAACTAGAGGAATTTATACCTTTGAATTCATTTATTACAAAACAAGAAAAATGGAAAATAAATGATATACCCCAAACTCATGAAGTTCAACTCTAAAAATATAAAAGAGCAACAGAATTAGGTCAAAGAAAAAGGAAGAGTTCTGGGAGAATCCGTGAACAATTAGAACTATTAACAAATTCAGCAAAGCTGCTCAGAAAACGAAGCCAATACCACACAGCAATCCAACCAAAAAAATATACGAGACTTTTATAGAAAAAGAGTTGAAAAGTTTATGATCCTAAATATGAATAGAAGAAAATGTGAATAAATAAAGGGAAAATTCTGTTGACAAATGCAATATTTAACAGTGTCAGTTATCCCATAAGTTAACTTATAACTTTAAAAATATAACAATTGGTTGGGCACAGTCACTTATGCCTGTAATCCCAGCACTTTGGGAGGCCGAGGCAGATCACGAGGTCAGGAGTTCAAGACCAGCCTAGCCAACACAGGGAAACTCTGTCTCTACTAAAAATACAAAAAAGTTAGCTGGGTGTGGTGGCAGGTGCCTGTAATCCCAGCTACTCGGGAGGCTGAGGCAGGAGAATTGCTTGAATCCAGGAGGCAGAGGTTGCAGTGAGCAGAGATTGCACCACTGTACTCCAGCCTGGGTGACAGTGCAAGACTCTATCTCGGAAAAAAAAAAAAAACAGGAGGATTTTTTTTTTTGTAGATTGACAAGCTGATTCTAAAATTCATACAGAACAATAAATACCTACTATTATTTAAGTCAGTGTGAAAAAGAAAAGCAAAATGGGAACTCGTCGGCCAGGTGCAGTGGCTCACGCCAGTAATCCCAGCACTTTGGGAGGCCAAGGCAGGAGGATCACCTGAGGTCAGGAGTTCAAGATCAGCCTGGCCAACATGGGGAAAACCTGTCTCTGCAAAAAAATAGAAAAAATTAGCCAGGCGTGGTGGCAGGTGCTTATAATCCCAGCTACTTGGGAGGCTAAGGCTGGAGAATCACTTGAACCTGGGAGGCGGAGGTTACAGCGAGCCGAGATTGCACCATTGCACTCCAGCCTGGGTAACAAAAGTGAAACAACAAGAAAAAAAAATGGGAGTGGGGATCGCCGTACCCCAGGTCATTTGGTAAAAACACAGTGATGTAAACTGGTACTGGTACTGGAACAGGCAGACTGATGGAGCTGAATGGTAAATCCAGAAACACACCGAAGTATATATGAAGAGCTAGTTTTTGAGTGGTAGATTCACAAGTCAAGGAAAAAGATGGAATTTTTTTTTAATGTGTTGGTAGAAAACTGCTTTAGTGAAAGTATAGAGGGAGACAAAATTATATCTTTGCCTCACCCTATGTAAAAAAAATCCAGAGAGATTAAAGACCTAACAGTGAAAGCCAATAGATAAAAATCCAGGGTAACTTTGAGAATGTGGGATGGGACAAGATTTCTTCAAGTTCCAAAAAAAGGCCAGTTATAATGGAAAAATAGATTGATCTGTTGATGTCAAAATGGGAAAGCATTGAGGATGAGGTCCCTAGGCAGGGTAGGGGACTTGCGGTCTCTTACTTTCTTGGACTGAATTGTTGTTCTCTTCAGGGGGTTCAGACTCATCAATGAAGGAGCTTGTTGGTGAGGAGCTTCATATGCAGGCATGGGTAATCGAGAGAGACCAGGACAGCTTAACCAGTGTGGGCGTTGCTCATTCTGTTGCAGCCTACATGTTATTTTTCTTTGGTTTTTTTTTTTTTTTTTTTTTTTTTTTTTTTGAGATGGAGACTCACTCTGTATGCCAGGCTGCAGTGCAATGGTGTGATCTCAACTCACTACAACCCCTGCCTCCAGGGTTCAAGCGATTCTTCTGCCTCAGCCTTCTAAGTAGCTTGGATTACAGGCACGAGCCACCATGCCCGGCTAATTTTTGTATTTTTTAGTAGAGATAGAGTTTTGCCATGTTGATCAGGCTGGTCTCAAACTCCTGGGCTTAAGTGATCTACCTGCCTTGGCCTCCTAAAGTGCTGGGATTATAGGCATGAGCCATAGCTCCCGGCCTTGCTTGCTACGTTTTCAAGATGCATGTGGGTCACCCTGAGGCAAAGGGTGGGCTGGTTATTGATTCCCAACCCTGCCTGAACTCCAGCATCATACCAGGAGCTTGTGAAAAATAAGTTGGCGAGCCCCACCCTGATACACTCTGATTCAGTGGCATGAGGCAACTGAGGAATCTTCATCTGACCAACTCCCAAGGGTGGCTGGGGTTGGACCCACCAAGCAAGATCGCTTTTCGGGGTCCAGAGATCAGAACTACTCAGCTCCTGAAGTCACAAAACCACCTGGGCCAGGGGTGTGGGGTGGGCAGCGCGATGCCGGAGCTGGAAGGAGGATAGCTACTGGTGAGGCCAGCAGGCTTCTCTGAGGATGCCCCCTCTTCCCACCTCAGCACTGACCCTGTACCAGAGTGATCTGTTAATCGCCTGCCTGTGAGTTCCTTGAGGGCAAGAACTGTGCTTCATTCATTCATTCCACAAGTATTTATTGAGACCTTCATATGTTAGAAATAGGCTTTAATGGGGGGTGAGGCTCAGTCAGTCCTCCTAGAGCTTCCAGTGTTGGGAGGTAGGCAGTAAGACCAGGCAGCTCTAGTAAAGTATATTAAATGCTGCAATAGATAACCAGCAGGTGCCTCACTTATCCCCAACTTGGGAGACCCAGAGGGGCTTCCTGCAAGTGAAGTCTAAGATAGTGATGAATTAATGAATCAAAGGGGAGCAGGAAAGACTGTTTCAGATATACAGAATGGCACATGCAGGCCTTCGGTAGGAACAGAAAAGGTAAAGGTGGTTGGATTTAAAGGGCCCAGTGGGAGTGGGCAATGAGGCCATGTCAGCCAACGGGACAGTCCCTCCACTACTCCACCCACCTTCTGCTGTTTCCCCTTCCCACACTTGAGCTGGGTCCCCTCTCTGGGCCCATGTGCAGGAGTTTTTCCTTTATTTACTGAGCAGTGTAATAGGAAGCAATGGAAGAGTCTCGCCTTCCATTTGCCTGGTGTCCAGCTGGGACCTGACCCAGGGTGGCTGCAGAGAATGTGTGCTGAGCAGGTGGCATCACCCACGCTGAGCTGGATGGGCTGATCTGAGCTCCTGCCCACTCTCCCCACAATTCCTCCCCCCATCGATCTCCTCTGCCAGCTGCACCTCTGGGAACCAGGCTGTGTTATCTCTTACTTACCTGGAAATATCAGTTCCTATGAGTTAGTATAGGCCACTGCCCAGAGCAAGGGAAACTGGGGCTGGAAGAATAGTATAGTGTCCCAAGAGTCTCAGAAGCACTGGACTCCTCTGACCAATCAAGGCTGTTCACAACTGTAGTAGGAGAATTGAATTGCTCTTTTCCCCGCTTTGGGAATGGCTGTGATCCTGGGCCAGTGCTGTAGGCCAGGGCATGTGTGTGTCTTTAGGGCAACCCCAAGGCTGGCTCAGCACCTAGCACTTGGTAGGTGTGTGAGCTGCAGGGGCCCGTCTACTCAGTCCCAGGACAATGGCCCTTCTGAGCTTCCGGATAGGGAGGGCAGCACCTTTCCCCACCGTGGGTGGTCCCAGGCCCACTCTGAATCTGACCCCAAGCCAGCCTCTTGCTCAGGGGACTTGGGACATAGCCATGGTGATGGCCGTGGCTGCCATCTTGGTGATCAGTGTTTTGTGCAGGTACCCTGTACGTGCGTACACCTACTTCTCTGTAAGAAAACCCCTGGGGGAATGAGAAGCTCAGCAGACTGAGGCAGAGACTGAGACTCCTAGAGGGGCCAAGCACTCTCAGAATTATGTCATGCCCATGTCAGCCACTACTCCACCCGCCTTCCACTGTTCGGCTTCCCGCACTGCAGTTCCCCCAGCAAGTGGAGCTGGAGTGGCTAGGAATTGTGACCCCATAGTTGGAAGCTATGTGACTATAGGAAGGGCCTAAGGGGAAGGGAGGAGGCTTGGGAGGGCCACCCCACAGCACCTCACTCCTTAGTTGTCCATGAAAACATCAAGCTAAGTGCTTATCACTGGGTGGTAGAAATCTCTAGTATTTTTTTCTTTTTGCTTAGCTGATTTTTACATTTTCTAATTTTTCTACAGAGACTACATATTGCATCACTGAAACGAATAAGGGGATGGAATTTGTAAGGAATACCCTGGGTATTATCCTGGGGCGTCCAGGTTGGGTTCTGTGCTTCCCCAAGAGTGGGGATTTACTTGTGTGTGCAAACAGGCAGTTTCCAGCCCTCCCTTTCCTCCTGCCTTCCCTGTCCTCTCTCCCACCTTGGCCTCCAGTCGTGGAGGCCTGTCCTGCCCACCACCGCAGGCCCCGAAACGCCCCCGCAGGTGCAGAAACGCCCATGCACGTGCTGCCGCGCCTCGGAGCTGGGCTGTACTGTAGAATCGGTGCCAGCTCGTTGGCTCGTGGCCTGTTTATTTGCTGCCTGCCCCACCTGATGGTGCGCTGTTTGAGGGCAAGACAGGTTCTGAGTTGCCAGGGATGGGCGCCGACTGGGTGCGGAGAGCGCGCTGGTGACCCATGTGGAGGCGGTGGGAGGAAGGGTCAGGCACGCAGGGGCGGAACGGGGAACCCACCAGGCCGGCTTGCTTGGTTCCCAGCGGGTGTACGGCTTCAAGTCTAACTTCCCCTCGGGGCTTCTTTCCTAGATCCACTTCCCGGACGTGGAGCGGGTCGAGTGGGCCAACAAGGTAAGGCCGCTGGCAGGGCCAGACGCAGCCAGCCATCCGGCCTCCCCCCGCGGCTGTCACCCCAGCAGCCTGATGGGGGCCTTGGCGGCCGGCAGTTCCCTTGCCTAATGGGGGTAGGGATGCTCACCTTCCCTCTTCTGTCACCAGAATGGCTTTCCTTTGTTAACGACAACAAAAAGGTACAATCCCCACTGGCCCACCAGGCCAAGAGCTGCACTTTCCTAGGGAGAGGTTGACATTAATTAGACAACAGCTTCTGGTGCCTGGTTTCCTGCCTAGATCCAACACCATTGCTGCGCAGTCTTGGGCAGATTGCCTAATGCTTCTGAGCTGGTTTCCTTATCCGTAAAATAGGAATAATTAGGGTCCTCGCCCTGGCTCAATCCACTGACATCATTAGTGTAATTGCTGTTAGGTCACCCCTGGGAACTCCCCTTGGACTCTGCTGCCGGATGTCCCCAGGAGGCCCCTGCTGGTTGATGACCCCTGGCCAAGCCATCCCCAACAGGAATCCCGACTTCACAGAGGAGGAACCAGAGGTCTGCCCCTCCCTGATCTGCCCAGACCTGTCCCTAACCATGAGGGCTCCATGGCAGCCCCCACCTGAAGTCTCCTGACTGAGGAATTTTTCTAATACAAACCTTGCCTCTGGGAGGAGGCTTAGCCCATAGCAGGGATGACTTCGGTATAAGAAAGGACTTCTGATGATGTTGATCCAAGATTGGTATTTTCACATTACCAGAAGTGTCATTGCTGAGTGCATCAGAAAGCATTCCCTGGCGGGACCTGGTAGCTCACATCTGTGGTCCCACCTCCTTGGGAGACCAAGGCAGGAGATCGCTTCAGCCCAAGAGTTCAAGGCCAGCCTGGTCAACATAGTAAGGCTCCATCTCAGAAACAACAACAGTAACAAAAAAGAACAGAGAATATTCTCAGCCTCTGGGTAAATCTGGAAGAAGCATGTTGCCGCTTTAAGAGGAGCAACTGGATTTCTGAGGATTTGTGCAGGACCCAGTGCCTCTGGGGCAAACCTTGTAGCGTTCCTCCTGCACTGTGTTAGCTGGTTCACGGATCTCTGCCTGTGTTACGTCTTTCTCTCAGAAACACACAGAGGCCTCCACATGGCACTGGAGATAGAAGACTGTTGGGATGTGAGGCTCCCACCTTCATCTTGAATGGGGGGACAGGGACAGTTGTGTAGGTAAACCACATACTAGGGCACGGAGTGTGGCCTAACGAGCTTTATACTCAGGAGGCACTTGGCCAGTGACAAACCAGCAAGACAGGAAGGTGAGACCTGACCCGAGAAAGGAGAACCTGGGGCTTGGAGAGGCCTTTGAGAGATGGGAACAGTGAGCCCTGAAGTCTCACAGCTTTCAGTCTTCTCCAGTGATGGCTTTGGAAGGGCACACGGAGGAAGGACATGCATCTTTAAACTGAAACTCAAGCCCATAGGAAAGAAGAGAGAAAGCCCCAGAGTTTGGGACCAGCTTCGGTAACATAGGAGGACCCATCTCTACAAAAACATTAAAAAATAGCCAGGTGTGGTGGTGCACGCTTGTGGTCCCAGCCACACAGCAGGCTGTGGTGGGAGATTACCTAAGCCTGGGAGGTGGAGGCTGCAGCGAGCTGGAACCATGCCACTGCACTCCAGCCTGGGTGACAGAGTGAGACCGTGTCTCAAAGAAGAAAAAAGGAGGCCAGGCCCAGTGGCTTATGCCTGTAATCCCAGCACTTTGGGAAGCCAAGGCGGGCAGATCACTTGCAGCCACGAGTTTGAGACCCCTGGGGAAATGTTGAAACCCCATCTCTACTAAAAATACAACAACAACAACAACAAAATGAACCAGATGTGGTGTCAGGCGCCTGTAATCCCAGCTACTTGGGAGGCTGAGGCAGGAGAATCGCTTGAACCCAAGAGGTGGAGGTTGCAGTGAGCTGAGATCATGCCACTGCAGTCTAGCGTGGGTGACAAGAGCGAAATTCCATCTCAAAAAAAAAGAAAAAGAAGATGATGAAGAAGCCTCGCCCCAAACAGAGCGTATCTGCTGGCCAGCCCTCCCCCATCCCCTCTGATTTCCACCCTCCTCCCTTGTCTCTGCCACCTTCCTCTCTGCAGGTTCTGCACTTAGTTCCCAGACCAGCACTGTGAGTCATTCTGCTGCAGAAATTGAGCAAAGGCTGCCTTTTCTGATTGCTAGAAATTAAATCCATAGGAAACAATTTAACTTTCTCTTCTGTAATTTTTTTCTTAAACCTCTGGTATCTGCTACTTTTTTTTTTTAAAGCCACAATGTAGAATGAGATCATGTTTTAGCACAGAACCAAAGGGCTCCATAATAATATTCAATGTAGTGAATTAGCAGTTCATGGTGCTCTGCAAAATAGCACCAAATCTTAGGGTCCTGCTGCCTGCATGACAGTGGGAACCATGGCTGTAGTTATCAGATGTTTGAGGGACAGACAGATGAACAGGTGAGCAGATGGGTGGGCAGCAGGCAGGTGAGTGCTGCAGCATAGGGACCCCCACCCTGAGACCAGGCTGCAGAGAATCAGGACCTTGTCCTATGCAGCTGTGGGTCTGCAGTGGGGGTACAGACCTGACTATCAAGGGCTTCTTCCCATCTTCACAGATCATCTCTCAGACCTGGCCCTACCTCAGCATGATCATGGAAAGCAAGTTCCGGGAGAAACTTGAGCCCAAGATCCGGGAGAAGAGCGTCCACCTGAGGACCTTTACCTTCACCAAGCTCTACTTTGGACAGAAGGTGGGTGTGTCTCGGGAGGGTCAGCCTGGGCTGGCTGTGCAGTCTTTTCTCTGTCCCTGACCTTTCTCCCACCTAGGTCAGTCATATGACTGCAGAGATCCCACTGGATCTTACGGGAGTATACCTCCCCCCACCTGCATTTTCCAGCCTGTCAGCCTCAGTAGACACCCTTCCCCACCATCCTTGCACCACCATCTCCCCAGGTTCCAAGGAAGTCTGGCTCAGAGGAAACGTGGGAAATATTTCTACTTTTCTTTTCTCCTTCCTTCCTTTCCTCTCTTTCCTTCCTTTCCTTTCTTTGATGGAGTCTTGCTCTGTCGCCAGTCTGGAGTGCAGTGGCGTGATCTCGGCTCAGTGCAACCTCTGCCTCCCGGGTTCAAGTGATTCCCCTGCCTCAGCCTCCTCAGCAGCTAGGACTACAGGCATGCACCACCACGCCTGGCTAATTTTTTGTATTTTAGTAGAGATGAGGTTTCACCATGATGGCCAGGATGGTCTAGATCTTCTGACCTCATGATCCGCCTGCCTCAGCCTTCCAAAGTGCTGGGATTACAGGCCTGAGCCACTGCACCCAGCCATTTCCACTTTTCTTAAGCAAAACTTGGAAGACATGCCATGCTGGTAGCCAGACAGAAAGATGGAAATCACAGTCGCTAACCTCAGTGCCGGTGAACACACGCTCACACTTTGGATAGTCAGTGCTGCCAAGCACTTTATATTTTCTACTAATTGGCTGGTGTGTCAGTCAGTGTGACGGGTCCATGCTAGTTCTGTGAAGATCAGTAGGTGTCCCAGGATGAAATGGTCTGTGGCCAATGAAATTTGTATGGGCACAGCTAACACCATGGTCCCTGTTCTAGACTGGGCTTCCCGTTTCAGCCTTGGTGCCCTACTCCTCCTGCCTCGAAGTGCCCCCAGTGACTTGAGTCTTTTGATCATCCAGAATATATCCCCCAGGCAGAGATCACTGTGACCCAGTGAGTGAGAGGCACTGGGAACAAGCAGGTGTCCGAGTACAGGCCAGCCTGATGAGAGCTGTCTGCCAGCCCTGCCTGGCTAGCCCCAGCACAGGGGTGCATTAGGCAGGCCTGAGCCCTGGAGATTGGGATTTCTGCCACTCAAACTGGCTTGTGCCAGCATCTGTTGGTTCATGCGTTCTTTCCTTGTTTCATTCACCTGTGACTTACTGAGCACGTGCTGTGTGCGGGGCATCATAGAGTCAGGTGTGGCTGCACCCCTTCCTGTGGGAGGGACACGTCGACCAGTGGATGACAACATGGCAGTGTATGCATGCATGATGGCAGAGGAATGCGAGTTCAGAAACGGAGGGGTGGAGGGGCTGTGGCAGTCAGGGAAGACCCAGGAAGAGGTGATGTCTCTGTTGGCTTTTGAATAATTCAGCAGGCTCAGAGCCAAGAGGCTTGCGGAGTGCTGTGTTCACAGCGGAGCCTGCTCAGCCAGGCTGTCCTCTGGTGGTTGTGCCTATGGCAGGGGCCCCCAGCTTTCAGTACCAGGCTGCACAGCATGAGGTCAGCAGTTGGGGCGAGCATTGCTGCCTAAGCTCCACCTCGTGCCAGATCAGCGGTGGCATTAGATTCTCACAGGAGCACAAACCTTATTGTGAATTGCGCATGTGAGGGATCTAGGCTGTGTGCTCCTTATGAGAATCTAATGCCTGATGTTCTAAGGTGGAACAGTTTCTTCCCAAAACCACCCCCCACCCCCAGTCTGTGGAAAAAGCATCTTCCAAGAAACTGGACCCTGGTTCCAGAAAGGTTGGGGACCGTTGGTCTATGGGATGCAGAGTGCTGGCAAGCAATCCTGAGAAATGGTGTTTACCACTTCAGGAGAACCTGCGGGGAAGCTGCTGGCCTACCACATGTCCCAGCCCTGCAGGAGAAACACCTGCCTCTTGATCCCAGCATCCAGCGCTCTTCATGTCCTGGTCCCTCCCACCTCCCTTCTGCTCTCCCGTTCCCCACATGTCCCCTCCTCTCCTTCATGGGGTTACGGAGGACTCCTCACCCCACCTCCTGGGCTTGACCAGGACCCAGTGTACTCAGCACACCCCCTTTCTTCACGTACCCATAAACATTAAAAACAATTATTTTTTTAGCCGCCACAAGTGTTCATTCACACCCATGAGTATGGCCAGCTTCCTCCAGTCCCCATGCCTGTGCCCAGTGCCACCTGTGCTGTGGTGCCAGTGACTTGACTTCTCTAAGCACCAGTTTCCTGTAAAGGGAAAGGACCCACTTCTAAAGTTGGCCATGGGACATGAACAATGGCCCTGGCCTCAGGGGCACTCTGTGTGGCTGTGTGAGTAGCGGCAGGAAGGGAGAGAAAGGAGGGGACACTTTCTAGGGAGGGAAGTCTCAGGGCTGCAGGAGAGATTTACGTGTCTGTGCCTCATCCTGGAAGTGTGGTGGTCATGCTTGGTGCTGGCAAAACCGAGTGCCAGGCGAAGGGCTGGCAGCTGTCCCCTGCTGCAAGAAGCCTGTGACCTAGCACTCTTGGCATTTCTTCCAGTGCCCCAGGGTCAACGGTGTCAAGGCACACACTAACAAGTGCAACCGAAGACGTGTGACGGTGGACCTGCAGATATGGTGAGCCCTGCCACCTGTGGGGCCAGGTATGGGCTTCAGGGGGTGCAGGGGACGCTCTGTGGGAACAGCCAGTTTGAAGATGGAACAAGCATATATACACTCTGACTTCGGATGTGGAACCCCTCACAGGACCCCCACGCCCCAGCTTCTCCCATCCCCTGGCACACTCTGGGTTGCAAGGCCTAGGCAGCAAGAGCTTTCTTGGAAGCTGGGGCTGGGTCACTTGGAGGGTCAGACCAGCTGCCTCAGAGAGGATGTGTCTAGTGGGAGCAAATGTGACAAGAAGATGTGAGGACTCATGGTGAGGCCCAGGGAGCTTTAAACACAGGCTGTGAGAGGTCAGCTGGAGACCTGGGCTCTGCGGCACCCCAGGAAAAAAGAGAATGCAAAGACATGTAAGTGACTAGTTCAGGGGGTTGGGCAAGGACAGCTCTTTAAAATGAGATTCATAGTGAACATGAGTCAGGAAGAAGGGAGATTCAATCCAGGAAGTCATCCTGGAGTCGGAAGATTTGAATTGCGCTTTAAAAGACAAAGGACCAACACCTGAGGATCCAGAGTGTTGCCATTCCTTTCCAGTGTCTCATTCTGTCCTTAACCTAGAGGCTGGCAGTGAGAGCATGTTGGGAAGATAGGAACCAGTTCTTGGGACCACCAATCCCCATGTGGGGGGCTGGTCCCAAGTGTGTGGGGATGGTGACAGGCTGTTGGGTGCTCCCAGCCCCTGGGGCTCTGCCACAAGATCCTCGTAGGAATACTCAGGGCACATGGAGGTTGTGTGGCCCACTCAGCTGCCCAGGCAATCCCCGGGGTCCCCATCTCTCTTGTCCGGCTCACTCCTGCCCTTTCAAGAAGCACTTGGCCTTTGCGTGACTTGTGACATTGGGCCCCTCTGCCCAGGCCCTACATGTCTGCTGGCTGCCCTCTCCCTCCCCTGAGTCTCCTTCAGGGCTTTCCCAGGATCTGCTGGTCTTTACCCTCAAGGGCACCTATTCTGGGCCCCCTGTGCCCATCACCTGGTGAGAGCCACTAGGTGGACTTGGGATTCTGTGCTGAAGCCTGAGGCCTTGTTACCTTTGCCCACGTCCACAAGCTCCAGCAGCACCAGGAACAGTGGCTGGATATAAGCAGTGGGGGCCGCTTCTGTGTCCCCATGAAAGACACCTGGGCAGAGACGGGGCAGGGGGATGGCAGTGGTGGAGAGGTGGACAGTGTGTTTACCAAGAGCCCCTCCTTTTCACCTTTGGGGTGTCATGGGTAAGGGGGTGCCCAGAGTCACTGCTCTCATGGTCAGAGATGGGGATATGCCTGGGATACCTGAATGCAGGGGCCCAAGGGGGCTGCCTCCTGGGGTCTGGGCTTGGGTCAGGGTCTGGGTCAGGTCTGGGTAGAGCTGAGAAAGGCTGAGGCTACTAGGCCATGTGCCCAGTGCATAGAGCTCAGGGTTGGCAACTGGCTGCTGGCCTCAGGCTGTGTGACACTGAGCAAGTTTTCCAACCTCTCTGAGCAAGTGGACCTACCCCTCCTCCCTGCCTTCCTTCTCCACCCCTCATTTCAGCTATGTCGGAGACTGTGAGATCAGCGTGGAGCTGCAGAAGATTCAGGCTGGTGTGAACGGGATCCAGGTGGGTGGAGCCCGGCTGGGCTGCCTCTGTTCCATCCCCCAGGATGGGGATCAGGGAAGGGGGAAGCCGGCTCCTGCCAGAGTAGGCGGCAGAAGGTGGTAGTGACACTAAACACAGAGGCTGGTGACTACAGAGGAGCTGCAGGCCGGAGGTCATACAGCCAGGAAGTGGTGGCTGGTTTCACCAACCTCTAGAGACCCCCAGCCTGATCTGTGACTGCAAAGGGCCTGGGAGAGGCTTTGGCTTCCTGGGAGAGGTGGTGTTCATGGAGGGGTAGAAAGCCACTGCTTAGAGACTGAGGTGGACCCAGGAGGTGAAAATAACTCTCAGCGGGAGTAGAAAGCTGATTTGGGCCTGGAGATCATTCCCGGGTCCCTGCTGGCTGGGCCAGCCCAAAACTTGGCAAAGGCTATATAGGTCTCCCAGGCCAGCACACCAGTGGAAGGCAGTGGGGCCTGCTCGGGGACCCTTGGTAGCTGGCAAGGGGTGGCAGCTGTGTCCACGCCTCAGTACATTAAGTGTGGCTCCTGCTGTGAAAGCAGGCGGCCTGGGGCCGGTAGTCCTGACATGTGGAGCAGCATGGGCATGAAATGAGGCAGCAGATGGCTCAGCTGAGCCCAGCAAGCATGGGGAGAAAGGAGGCCCGAGCCCCTCACGGGCCCTCTGTGCCTATCCAGTTGCAGGGCACCCTGCGGGTCATCCTGGAGCCCCTGCTAGTGGACAAGCCCTTCGTGGGAGCCGTGACTGTGTTCTTCCTTCAGAAACCGGTGAGTCCCAGGGACCACGGTAAGCCTGCTGCTCCCTGGGAGTAGGCACTGGTCTGCTGGGCCCTAGACATTGGGTTTGAGTCCAAGAATGGATATTGTCCAAGCCCACTGAGACCTGGGCAGTCACATTCCCTATCTCATTTAATCCTTAAGGCAGCTTGAGCTAGACTCTGCCCTCCCCAAGATGAGGCAGCTAAGCTCAGAGAGGGTCACACAGATGGTGTGATGTGGAGCTGAGGCTCAAACTCAGAGCTTTCAAAGTCCAGGCCAGCCTGTGGCCATGAGGGTGATCCCACTCCTGTGAGAAGCAGATGTGGCCCGGCCCCATCCTGAGCTAGGCCTGGGCCCTCAATACTGCTAGATGTCTGAGCTGCGCTGGGAGGTGGCCTCTCCGGCCTGGCACCCTGGCAAAGGGTGCTTGGCCTGCTTCCCCCCCAACTCCCACCCTGGCAGGCTGGGTTCTCCATTCACATGGGTGTGAGTCTCTTGGCAGGGGGTTCTCAGCCCTGGCCTCCCAGTCCTTTCCAGCCTAATAGCCTCCCTCTGCCCCTGAAGCACCTGCAGATCAACTGGACAGGCCTGACCAACCTGCTGGATGCGCCGGGAATCAAGTAGGTGCCTGGGAGAGCCTCGAGGGAGATCCTAAGTTTGGGGGCCTCTAGGGCTGTGCAGCCAGTGGCAGGAGCTGTGTGATGGCAGTGCCTTCCCTCCTGGCACTGTCTGCAGAGGGGGAAGCATTGGTCTGTTTGGAGTGGGAGTGGGAGGCTAACTGTTTTGTGGCTTCTGTGGTTGGGCACCACACACACACCACACACCACATACACATACCACACACCACATACACACACCACACACACACACCCCCCACACCACATACACACACCCCCCACATACACACATACCACACACACACCCCACATACACCACATACGCACACCATACACACCCCATCACTACACACCACATACACCACACACACACACCTCACACCACACACCACATACACACACATCACACACACGCCACATGCACCACATACACACACCACACACATACCACATACACACACGCCCCCACCACACACCACACACACACCCCCACCACACATACCACACACACCACACCACATACGCACACACCAAACACCACACACCACATACACACACACCACATATACACATATGCACACACCAAACACCACACACCACATACACACACCACACACATACCACATACACACACGCCCCCACCACACATCACACACACACCCCCACCACACATACCACACACACCACACCACATACGCACACACCAAACACCACACACCACATACACACATACACCACACTACACACCACATATACACACCACACACATCTCACACACATACCACACACATACATCCATACACACCACACACCAGATACACACCACACCCCCACACACACACTACACACATCACACACACACACCAGATACACACCACACATACACCCACCCACCACAAACATACACCACACATCACATACACACACACACCCCCAGAGTGGGCAAGTGCTTTGCTGAACGTTGGGCTGACGTTCAGGTCCCTGTCCTGGTGCAGGGGGCAAGTAGCTCTGATCTGCTGAGGTGTGGTCCGAGGGGAGGCTGTGTGGCTCTAGAACCAGAGGCGGCCAGCTCCTGGCTCTGTCACTTAGCAGCTGAGTGACTGTGGGGAAGTGGTTTCACCTCTCTGGGCTCTTCCTCAGTAAAAGGGGAGCCTGGTTGCTCTGTCTTGGGTCTCTGGGAGGACACTCAGGTGTGTGTAGGCAGCAAATTGGGTGTGAACACACGAATGTCCTCCCTTCTTTCTTACTCCATCCCTCCCCAAACCAAGTGTGTGGTGAGAAGCCTATGTGACTGCCCCTGACCATGGTCACAAACATAGGCATGGAAGGGGCACTGTCACAGCAGAGGCCAGTGAAGAGGCCAGTGGAGATCTCACCATCTGGGGGCAAGTGAAGGCTGTTCACAGAGCCCCAGGCCCCTTGAGAGGAGCAGAGAAGGGCACCAGCCCCATTGGACACACCTCCCCAGGAGGAAGGGACACTTGGACTGGCAAGGGCTGGCACCTGCTGTCTCGCCAGGCTCAGGAGAGGCCTGCTGACTCACTGACATCTGCATGGATCTCACCCACTCTGGACAGAGAATCTGGCATGTGTTCTTTTATTCAAAAAGTATTTACTGAGCATTTACACCATGCCAGCCCTGTTCCAGGCACTATCCCTGTCCCCCGGTACCAGGAAGTGGAGTCAGGCAGTGGACAAAGAGAATGTGAGTGACATCAAGGAGGAGGGCTCTCATGGCACCTATTGTGGACTAGATGCTGCTCTCAGCACCTTACCCAGATGCCCCTGGCCCCACGACAACCCCAGGAGTACCCATTATTAGCCCCAGGTTAGAGGTGAGGATGCTGAGGTCCAGAGAGGTTAGAGACTTGCCAAGGCCACATAGCTAGTGGGTGGTGGAGCTGAGATTCTAACACAGGCTTCAGCCTTGCTCTTAGCCACTGTGCTAAGAACAAAGCAGCCTGGAGGCAGAGGGAGTTGGGGATGTGTAGGGGGCAGGACTGCTATTGAGACAGAATGTGAGGGGCTGTCACGATGTATAGGCACCCCCACTGCTACCCAGGTAAGCCGGGTCAGGGCTGTTCTCCAGGTGGGGCCCGTCCTGCCAAGCTGGGCTCCTGGTTCCTGCTAGGGATGGAGTGGCAGGTGGCATGGGGAGGCGGTGCCCCCCCTCCATAGCTGGTCCTGTCTGTGTACAGTGAGGTGTCAGACAGCCTGCTGGAGGACCTCATTGCTGCCCACCTGGTGCTGCCCAACCGTGTGACTGTGCCTGTGAAGAAGGGGCTGGACCTGACCAACCTGCGCTTCCCTCTGCCCTGCGTGAGTACCCAGTACCAGCCACAGAGCAGCTGGGGGGCGCTGACACCTCACATGCATTCTCAGATGGTAATCCTTATTTCTGCCCCCTAGGGCACAGCATCCCCACTTTTTTAGGGAGGAGACTGAGGCTCAGGAAGGTTGAATGACTTGCCCAAAATCACCCATCTAAGAAGGAGCAGAGCCCAGGGTGGCATTCTTTCTGGGCTCCTGGTCCTCCCGTGTGGCTTGTGTTGGAGACTTTTGGGGTCAGTCAGCCCCATGAAACAAGGAAACTCCTATCCTCCCTTCAGGGAGGCAAGGCTCCCCTGACTCCGTCAGTTTGGTGCTGGGAAGAATATGTGGGTCTACTGGGAAGGAGAAGTCTTAGTTGAACCAGGACATGGCTTCCTTGAGTGCTGAGCCCCACTGTCCCTGGCATCCTCAGCTCATCTCAGGAGGACCCTGAGGATAACCATATGGTCTCCCTACAGAAAAGTACCCTGGGTGTGTGTGGGCCTGAGCCCCTTGGGGCTGGGAGTCAGGGCCTCAGGAAAGGGGAAAGTGCCCATTTTTACCATCAGCACCAGGTGGAGGCATCGTCTTCTCACACTCGGCCTGATGCACGCTGCTCCTCACACCCGCGCCACACAGGCAAGACCCAGGAGGACACAGGCCTGCTGAGAGGCAGCACAAATATTCTCTCAGCCTTCACAGAGGGTGCACTGGCTTTACTTCACACCAGTGCTTGACGGTCCCAGAATAATGGGATAAACACCATCGCCCACGTCATCATTACTAAAGACGTTTTGTCCTTGGGGTGTATCCCACTTGTGATACTGTAAATTTGATACTGTCAAATTTACTGCCTTTTAAACTACTTGGCATAGTTCCTCTGTGTGTTTGTGACAACTGGCCGTGAATATTACATTGACTTGTTTCATCCTATTCTCCATTTTTAGGGTTTTTTACCCTGACTTCCTTTGACAATTATGTAAAGTAGTTGTACATTTCCAAAGTCCAATGAAAAACCAAATTATATTTTAAGGAGTCTGGATTCTATCCCTTGTTCTCTCCACCTACTCCCCACCCTTCACTTATAAGTAATGGTTTATTCTTCCATTTTATTGATTGGTTGATGGAATCTTGCTCTGTTGCCTGGCTGGGCTGGAATGCAGTGGTACAATCACAGTTCACTGCAGCCTCCACCTCTATGGCTCAAGCAATCCTCCCACCTCAGCCTTCCGAGTAGCTGGGACTACAGGTGTGCACCACCACACCTGGGTAAGTTTTATATTTTTTTTAATAGAGACAGGGTTTTGCCATGTTGGCCAGGCTGATCTCAAATTCCTGGACTCAAGTGATGTGCCCACCTCAGCCTCCCAAAGTGCTGGGATTACAAGCATGAGCCACCACACCCAACCTTTGTTACTAAATCTGAACAAATACATATGTATGGTCATATGATACATATTTGCTTATATTCAGATTTTTCCTTTCTTTGATAGATGGCAGCATAGTACAGTTTCCCCCAGCGTGTTTTTGTTTGTTTTTTTGAGATGAACTCTGTCGCCTAGGCTGGAGTGCAGTGGCACAAACTTGGCTCACTGTAACCTCAGCCTCCCGGGTTCAAGCAATTCTCCAGCCTCAGCCTCCCGAGTAGCTGGGACTACAGGCATGCACCACCGAGCCTGGCTAATTTTTGTATTTTTAGTAGCAACCAGGTTTCACCATGTTAGTGAGGCTGGTCTAGAACTCCTGACCTCAGGTGATCCACCCACCCCAGCCTCCCAAAGTGCTGGGACTACAGGCATGAGCACTGCATCTGGCCCTCGGTATGCTTTTAACACTTGAGTATGTGATGGGGATCACGCCATGACAGTGTAGATTAGAGATCTTCCACGTTCTTTTTAAGAGCTGCAAAGTACTTCACTATGGGAACGTACTGAAGTTTATTCAACACAGTAACTATTGATGGACCATTATGTTGTGCTGGGTCTTTTGCTATTACAAATAGTAGTGTAATGAATAGCCTTGCATACATGTCTTTTTAGATTTCTGCTAGTATGCCCTTGGAATAGATTCCTAGAAAAGAGATTTCTGGGTAAAGAGTAAATGCATGTGTATTTACTGATATTTAAAAAAAAAAAAAAAATTCTAGGAAGGAGATACATCTCAAAGTGCATGAACTATGCCTGTCCTAATTCCTGTGCCCCTGTCTTTGTTAACAGAGTTATATTCCTTTCCTTTTAAACATCTATCCATGTAAGTCTTCCCTGTAGCATAGCCCAGAGTGTGGTGGAGATGAGGCTCAGTGCTGGGGCCTTTAGGAGTGCAGGGACCTACTGTCAGCAGCTGGCAGTGCCCAGGGGGCCAGCAGAAGGGATGCTAGGACTCAGTCTATATGTAGGACACACAACAGAGGGGGCTGGAGTAAAGGGGAAGCCTCGTTAGGTGTCATGATCGTTGGCACAGGAGGGAGACCAATAGCTGCAGCTGAATAAGCCATTCATGTGGCAGTTTAGAGGCAGGGAGTGGGGAGGCCAGGGATATGGGCAGGACATACTGGTGGAGAGAGCCCTGCCATCACTTGATGTGTGGCCTTGGCCAGGTCACTGTCATATCAGGCTTCTATCTCCCAGTCCAGACCATGGAGGGGGCAATGTGGGGGCAGCAGTGATCTCTGATGGCTTTAGCTCTGATACTCCAGGACTCGGGGGCCCCAGGAAGCAGGTGTGAGCCCTGGGCTTGGGCTTTTTCCAGGGGGTGATCAGAGTGCACTTGCTGGAGGCAGAGAAGCTGGCCCAGAAGGACAGCTTCCTGGGGCTCCGAGGCAAGTCAGATCCCTACGCCAAGGTGAGCATTGGCCTGCAGTATTTCCGGAGTAGGACCATCTACAGGAGCCTGGATCCCACCTGGAATGAGGTGTTTGAGGTAAGGGTCTCCTTGGTTGCTTATGGCATCCCTTGATCCCTCTAGCCTTCACTCTGGATCAAGCCAGGCAGAGGCAAGCGAGGGCCTTTCCCTTGTGGCTCTCACATACCGAGGGGCAACCCTAGGCAGGGAGTGAGCCTTGGAGACAGGCAGGTCTATGGAATTCCCACTCCCCTATCTACCAGGCTTCCAGAGTGGGCTACTCTGGCTCAACTATAGGGCCAGCCCCAAGACAAATTCCTACCTCTTTTCTCTTTCTGTGTTATAAATTTTCAAATCAAAGAGAAACAGCCTTAGAGACATTTCTGCTCCACTCCTCAGCCTCCCCTGTCAGAGCTAAATACCAGGAGCCTGAAATTCTTAAGTTCAACCACAATCCCTACTATTTGAAGGGTGGGACCCACAGCCTGTTAAGGCCCCCCAGATTACATGCTCCAGGAGAGCCACATCCTGGGTGACCCCTTTCAACTTCCCTTCCCAATATACCATCTGGTTGCTCTGTTACATTTTGGGTGAGGCAATGAAAGCAGGGGTGATAAAGGGCAGCTTGGGGCTTCCTGGTATTGCAGACCTATGGGGGCCAGGAGAATGTGATGGGACATGTGCTCTGGACACTGCACAGCCCCATACAGAACAAACAGTAGTAGCCACTGTCCCCTGGACATCCGCTCTGCCATGGACTTGCACATGTTTTCTCTAATCTTCTCTTCCCCCCTGCAGGGGAGGGGCCTCACTCCCTTCTTATGGGTGGGGTTCTCCAGGCACTGAGGAGGTCAGGAATCTGGTAGCATTCCAAGGCACGATTTGGCTCCCCTTGGATCCTACATAAGGTCAACTGTTGTCTGCAGGTCATGACACCTCTCTTTCCTTCCAGTTCATGGTTTATGAAGTCCCTGGGCAGGACCTGGAGGTAGACCTGTATGATGAGGATACTGACAGGGATGACTTCCTGGGCAGGTGAGGAGGGCGCACAGCTGGGTCTGGAGGCAGCCTTCCATCCCTGGGGGTGCTGGCTGGGCCTTGGGATATAGATACCCTGCTTCTACCACTTAATGACTAGCAACCCTCTCAGGTCACCCTGACATGGTGACTGTGCCAGGCAACCTGCCTCACCCTTCTACTCCTACCACAAACCTTCCCAGATGTCTCCCAAGTGCCCAGCCCTGACCTAGGCCCTGGGGGGCACAGAGAGGACCCCAAGGTTTGTATTCCATGGCTCTGCTTTCTGCCTTCCTGATAATGTACGAAGTCCCCCTGTGGAGTAGTGGATAAGGCTGGCATGGATGGCCAGATGCCCAGTCCCAAGGAACCATGGGCCATGTTCTAGGGGGTAGATTCCAGCCCCTTCAGGGGTATGGGATGACGAAAATAGCCAGGGTGGGGCTGGCTATCAAAACTTCACTTACGTGTATTTTGGTCCAGCAGTCCTACTTCAGGATCTCCTCTAAAAGCGGTACTATCTGAAATGTTTATTGCAGAACTATCCATAGAAGAAAAACAACACCCCCATCCCCCCAAATGAATATCTAATCTCAGAGGACATTGGCCGAATGTCTGAATAAATTTTCTATTGCCAAACTAGAGAATATTCTGCAGCTCTGAAAAACAAGTAGAATCTGTGTATTAACCTGGAGGACACCCATTATGAAGTGGGGGAGAGCAGCTGAGCATAACATGTCATGAGTCATCATCTGGGAGAGGAACCCTGAATGAGTATTTTTGCATGTGTTCATGTGAGCAGAGAAAGGCTGGCTGTTACACCGCTTGTCTCAGATGAGGAAGCAGAAAAGGCAGGTTTACCCAAATTTTCCGATTCCTGTATTGTTTAGCTTGTTTCCATGATCATGTAATTTGGAAAAGTAGAAACAAAACAAACTGGGAGGGGCACAGTCTGACAGGTTAAGAAACAAGTAGGATCTATGTGTATTAGCCTGGATGTTAATACTCACAGATTCACCACCAGATGTTGCTTATTTTTTATCTTAATGAAAACAGTTGCAATTTTTGTAATGTCAAAGATTAAAAGTGTGGCTTGTGGGTCATGCTTTATTAATAACCAATTTCAAGTGTATTTTGACCTTAAGCACATTTCTTACAGTTACATTGAATTACATTTTCCCCTCTGGCCTTCAGGACCTTCTGGTTGGGCTTGGCTCAGGGTGAGATAGGGGCAAGCTGAGGTGTGGGTGTTACCTCCTCACACACACACATGCTGTATTGGTCCATATTTTGTTGCTATAAGGGATACTTGAGGTCAGATAATTTATAAGGAAAAGAGTGTTGTCTGGCTCATGGTTCTGCAGGTTTACTCATGGCAGAAGGTGAAGGAGGAACAGGTATGTCACAGGTATGGTAAGAGAGAGGAAGCAAGAGGAGGTGGATGTCCCAGCTTCTTTTTAACAACCAGATCTTGCATGAGCTCATTACTGTGGGGAGGGCACCAAGCCATTCATGAGGGATCTGCCTCCATGACCCAAACACTTCTCACTAGGCACCCCCAACCTTTAACATTGGGGATCACGTTTCAACTTGAGATTTGGAGGGGACAGACATCCAAACTACATTACATGCCGACAACACTTATCCCTTGCAGGGTACCTGGGGTAGTTTTGGAAATTAAGGGGCATTTGGGGTTAACATGACTGAGAGGTGGTGCCTCTGGCATTTAGAGGGCACAGGACCAGAAGGCCAAATTCCTGCAATGCATGGGTAGTTTTGCACAATGAAGAATCATCCCACTCAAAATGCCAGTTGCACTGTCACTGAGAAATCCAGAAGTGATGTGTCCAATAGCCTCTGCTTGTCCCCTCTGGGGATGGGAGAACCCTGCCTCACCAGGTAGCACACCCAATGGGAGCAGCCCTGACGGTAGTCTTTCCTTCACTTGAGCTGATGCTGGTCCCTCATTCGTTCCTTGGGGTAAGATCCTCTGTCTTAATGGCCTCACTCAGATAATTGAAAACAGAGTCCAGACTGGGCCTCCATGCCCTTTGGTGCTTTCTTCCTCTGCACTGACCCAATCAATCCCCTCTCCCTATATATTCCAGCCTGCAGATCTGCCTTGGAGATGTCATGACCAACCGAGTGGTGGATGAGGTACAGTTAGTGCTTGGAACCCCCGGGGGTTTCAAGGTAGCCCTTTCCTGTGGACAGCTCCAGTAGGTTGCCTCAGCCCAGCTATTCTTATGCTGTGGTCCCCCTCTGTGCTAGGCTGCACACATGTCCATCCTCAGGGGCAAGAGCAGGATGAAGCACAGATGGCTCCAGGGAACTCTCCAGGGTATTCTCCAGGGCTTTCTGGTTGGAAGAAGTTTCCCTGGAAAATGCCCACAGACTAAGGACCCCAGCAGGGGAGAGTCACATTACAGAGGAGGGCAGGCTGGGCCTGCGTTTTTCTTAATCCCACAGTGTAGCACTTCTTTTTATAAGCACATCTCCCAGTCCCTCTGAGCCCAAAGCATACCCTGTCTGGGCTGGTCCACCTTTTCCCTGGATTCTCTACTAGGATCCCACCAGGTCCCAGGACTGAGCTGCCCAAAGAGTATCAGTTGCATCCCCCTGCCTTTTACCTGAGCTTTCTGCCCCCATCCCACAGTGGTTCGTCCTGAATGACACAACCAGCGGGCGGCTGCACCTGCGGCTGGAGTGGCTTTCACTGCTCACTGACCAGGAACCTCTGACTGAGGTGAGTGCAGGGTGTCAAGGGCTCCCTAGCAGAAAGGTGGAGGAGCACATGTGCCAGCTGTGTGCAGGTGAAGGAAGGGAGGGAGATAATGCCTCCTGTTCTTGCTCACCTCCTGGAGAACTGTGACTCAGCCTGTCTCCACACAGGGCAGCTCCTGATGGCTCTCAGCAAATGTCCTCTGAGCATCATCATCTTTAGATGGTGGGGTCCTTAGAACTCTGTGTCAATGTCTGTCCTCCCAGTTCATAGGGAAATCCACTCAGTATCTAACTTGAATCTGCCATGCACCAGTTACATTCTTAACCTCAACAAAAAGCTAGTTTGTGAGAGGTCTTCCGGCAGCTGGTCTGGAGTGTGAAGACTAGTTGGCTGTCTTCTGCCATGAGTAGGCTTTCTCTCCTGCTTCTGGGAGTACTCAGTGAGGGTCTGCGTCTGTTTGCAGGACCATGGTGGCCTTTCCACTGCCATTCTCGTCGTCTTCTTGGAGAGTGCCTGCAACTTGCCGGTGAGTGGTGACATGTCCAGAGTGTCACACACATGCAACATAAGTGCCCATCACTTTCAAATGGTCCTGTGTTGCTTTAACCCCATTATTCCTGTGCTGCAGAGAAACCCTTTTGACTACCTGAATGGCGAATATCGGGCCAAAAAACTCTCCAGGTTTGCCAGAGTGAGTATATGGCTGCAAACTCCAAGGAGGGCAAAACACAGCTTCTCTCCCCAGAGTAGTTGCAACCCCGTGTCTCCTGGGCCACTGTCTGCACACATGGCCTGGGGATAAAGAGGTGCTGACTGTGGAGTCTGCTGTGTGCCAGGCACTAGGCTTGGTAACTCATCCCCACATTTGTTATCCCTGAGTCTCATGATGACTGTGTCATTCATGTTTATTACCATTTTATGGGTCACACAGCAAAGAGTAGGAGCCAAAACTGGATTCCACTGTTTCCATAGCCCCAGGGAACAAGAGCCTGTGCCCGGTCAGGCCCCGCTCTGGCTTCTGATGTTTTAACTTGGAACTGCATTCTGGGGTCAGTCCTGTCCTGGGGCTGACATAGTAATGACAGCCCAGGGGGCCTGGGGCACCAGAGTAGCTTTCTCTCAAAATGAAGTAATTGGCTGGCCTCAGTTCCCCAGATGCTCCTGGTGGGTGGGGGTAGGACTGTCTCAAGCTGATACTGACTATGCCACCTTCACTGTTACGGATCTGATTCCTCACAGAACAAGGTCAGCAGAGACCCTTCTTCCTATGTCAAACTATCAGTAGGCAAGAAGACACATACAAGTAAGGTAAGACAGCTTGGTGTGTAGCCCCAGGGTAAGGAAACAGGGACCCAGCCCTTCTCAGAAAGAGAGGCAAAAGGGAAGGGAATTAACTTATGGTGAATGCCTAGTAGGCACTTGATTTTGTTTAGTCTTCAGAATAACCTCACAAAATAGTTTTATAATTGAAGAATCTGAGGATCAGAGATAAATGACTTGACCAAGGGCACAAAGCAGAACTAGGGTTCAAGCTTGGGCATGGTTCTGAAGCCGTGTCCTTTCTACCAATCATGAATTTTCTCAGTTCAGCAGCAGAAATCCTGTTGCCTCTCCTCTCCTTAAGTGAGCCAGTATAATTTCAGCTGTCCTGTAAAACTTCCCAGCAAACCACTCCCCGCCCTTGAGTGTGGTTGTCCTGTCCTGGTGCCTCCCACCAGCTGTAGCATGTGTGGGTCTGATCCCAGGGCATATAGGTAAGATTCCCAATGTACTTGGTGGCCAGAGTGAGAGCAGAGGGTGCTGGTATCCAGCTCTGCCCAACCTAACCCTTCAATGATCTCTTGCTCTTCTGTTCCCAGACCTGTCCCCACAGCAAGGACCCTGTGTGGAGCCAGGTGTTCTCCTTCTTTGTGCACAATGTGGCCACTGAGCAGCTCCATCTGAAGGTTTGCTGGAAGATGGGTGCTTGAAACAGAGTTAAGAGGTTTCTAAGCCAGGTGGGGTGGGGAGCTTGAAGTGCACCTTGAGCAGGTTCTCCTGACAGTGTTTAAAGTCAGCCCCTTGTATGTGAGAGGGGTCACTGAGGCCCCACAAGGGCCTCTCCTTGAGGCTAGTGCCTGGGGTCATAGTATAGAGGGATGTGGAAGGATAAACCCTCAAGCCCCTTGATTTTCCCTGCAAACGAGTCTTTATATTTGCTACACAGCACCCAGAATACCCTGTGCTGGAATCTACACAGGACATTAATGGTATACACACATACACATTCATTTAATCTTCACAAAAGATCTGTAGAATGAGCAAAGAGAGGCAAAAATACTGTCTTGTCCAAGATCTCAATACCAACAAGTGATGGAACTATTTTGGGGCCCTGAGCCCTGCCTGGGGAGCAGCACAGCTCATCAGTCCCCAAAGCCCACTGGCTCTGGGCATTTAACAGACTAGCTCATACATATCATAATCGTCACTGTCTTGCCTGACAGAAGGCAAGGATCAGGAGTGGCCTGATCCCATTCTAGTTTTCAGAATAGGAACAGATGCCCATAGAAGCACAGTACAGACTGAAGTAAACCCAAACTTGGTTGGGGCCCAGATACTAGTAGTGGTGTGGCGGGGCTTGGTGATCCTCTTGTTTTGTGACTGGCCCACTGCCTAGGTGCTTGATGATGACCAGGAGTATGCTCTGGGAATGCTGGAGGTCCCCTTGTGCCAGATCCTCCCCTATGCTGACCTAACTCTTGAGCAGCGCTTTCAGCTGGACCACTCAGGCCTGGACAGCCTCATCTCCATGAGGCTGGTACTTCGGGTAAATCTCTCATGCCCCCTAGAGCTCTGGCAATGAAGCAGGGTGAACTGTCCCAGCACTAAGCACCTGCTGTGTAACTGGAAGAAGCCAGGAGATGGGTTCATGCTTTTCATCAATTTTGGAATACTGAATGGGAGCAAGTCAATGTTTGAGGAGATACTGGCTCTTCAAATACTGCCTCTGCTCCATTCTTTTTAAATTCCTCTTTCTAGAATTTCTATAATGTACCTTGTCATTTATCCTCCATGCCTGTTGACCTCACCTTTATATTTCCCATCTCTGTAGTCATGGTGGTACATTCTAATTCCCTCAGAGCTGTCTTCCAGACCACTAATTCTTTGGCTGTGTCTAGTTTATGGTTTAACCTGTTCATGGTTTTTTTAACGGTGATTTTTCATTTCTATTTTTATCTTTTCCAAATCTACTGGGTATTTTCTCATAGAATTTTATTATCTTCTCATGTTTATATTCATCTTTGGTCATTTGAAAATATGTTACAATAGGTTGGGTGTGGTGGCTCATGCCTGTAATCTCAGCACTTTGGGAGGCCAAGGCAGGTGGATCATCTGAGGTCAGGAGTTTCAGACCAGCCTGGCCAACATGGTGAAACCCCATCTTTACTAAAAATACAAAAATTAGTTGGGTGGTAGTGGTGCCCATCTGTAACCCCAGCTACTGAGGAGGCTGAGACAGGAGAATCGCTTTGGGAGACTGAGGTTGTGGTGAGCTGAGATCGCACCACTGCACTCCAGTCTGGGCAGAATGAGACCGTCTCAAAAAGAAAGTATGTTACAATGTATTAATATGTAATGTTCTATTATTTGAAGATCTTAGGAGTTAAATTTTGATGTTGTTTTGTCTGTTGATGCTTTTTTTTTTTTTTTTTGAGACAGTTTTGTTCTGTCACCCAGGCTGGAATGCAGTGACGCAATCTCAGCTCACTGCAACCTCTGCCTCCCAGCTTCAAGCAATTCTTTTGCCTCAGTCTCCTGAGTAGCTGGGACTACAGGTGCGTGCCACCACGCCTGGCTAATTTGTGTATTATTAAGAGAGATGGGGTTTCACCATATTAGCCAGGCTGTTCTCAAACTCCTGACCTCGTGATCTACCTCCCAAAGTGCTGGGATTAGAGGTGGGAGCCACCATGCCTGACCTGTTGATGCTTTTTGATGGTGACTCATTTCCGTTTTATAACTTGGATTGCAAACATGTGTTCAGTGTTCCTTTATGACCTGGATTGAGGTTGTTCTCTTCCAAGGAGTTTCTGCTTTTGCTGCAGCCCAGTTCCTCAGGTGCATTAGAAACCTGAGTCCATTTTTAAGTTATTTTTTAACTTTGGGTTTCAAGATTCCATAGGTAGCTCATACTTATACTCAAAATTCATATGAGGACAGGCCTATGAGGTATCATGTTAGTAGGGAAGGCTTTGTACTCCCCAACCAGAGTACAGGCTGTGACAAACACGTGTTCTTGTCATCAGTCTTTGCCGGTAGGCAGAAGTTTTATTCTAAACTACTTTTTTACTAAAGAGATTCTACCTTCATGGGTCTTCCCTTCAGCTCCTAGCCTCACAGCCTCTTCTTCTAACTCCCTGAATGCCAAGGTTGATATACAAACCTAGGAAAGCTTAACTTTTTTCAGTTTTCTTTTAACAGAATTATCCTTATTTTCTTGTGAATTTGGCATTTCTAACAAGTTTTTCAGAATATTTCGAATGCCATACGTATTACTAGAAATGGAGGTCCCTAGGAAGGGTCTTGATAATTCACAACTAAAGGGAAAGGGGGAAGGAGAAACAATAGCTGAGGTTATAGAAGCGGTGGCCCAGCTCATAAACCACCCTCTTATCTGGCTTGCAGTTCCTTCGAGTGGAGGAACGAGAGCTGGGGAGCCCATACACAGGACCTGAAGCCCTAAAGAAGGGCCCTCTGCTCATCAAGAAGGTGGCTACCAACCAGGGTCCCAAAGCCCCACCTCAGGAAGAAGGCCCTACAGATTTGCCATGTCCCCCAGACTCTGCGTCCGAAACTAAGGACACAACCAAGAGTACCACAACCACCACCAGTGCTACCACCGTTGCCACTGAGCCCACACCCCAAGAGATAGGCCCAGAGCCCAAAGGCAAGGACAGTGCCAAAAGGTTCTGTGAGCCCATGGGGCAGAAGAAGAGTTCAACCACCATCTTCCTGACTGTCCCAGGCCCCCACTCTCCAGGACCCATCAAGTCACCCAGACCCATGAAATGCCCGTCTTCCCCATTCGCATGGCCGCCCAAGAGGCTGGCTCCCAGCATGTCCTCGCTCAACTCCCTGGCCTCTTCCTGCTTTGACCTGGCAGATATCAGCCTCAACATTGAGTATGCACCTCTCTGCTTAATCTTTTCTAAAATCTCCTGTATGAAAAATACCTCACTGGATGGAAAAGTAGATATGAACTTACAAGTTCTGTAAGTTCATATACAAGTTCTGTTAGAACTTGTACTATTTCTGTACAAGTTCTGTTTTTCCACAAAATTTCTTCATAAGAGGCAGCATGGTGTGGTAGAAAGAACACAGGACAAGGGAGAGAGACCCAGACAGGCTGGTTATGGCTCTAGTTACGTACTGACTGTAAAATAGATGCTGGACTGTGGTTGGTAAGGTCCCTTCCAGCAGAACCATTTCC
The DNA here is from genome assembly GCF_009761245.1 of Sapajus apella. Classification (NCBI taxonomy): domain Eukaryota; kingdom Metazoa; phylum Chordata; class Mammalia; order Primates; family Cebidae; genus Sapajus; species Sapajus apella. The sequence goes on along the minus strand of NW_022436944.1, from coordinate 28,241,889 downwards.
TGATTCTAAAGAGTTATACTGGGATGATATGTAAAGTTTAATATACAGTATTATGTAATAAATGGCTGTCATTTATGAAGGGTTTACTATGGGCTTAGCATGTTATCTGATTTAACTTTCACAATAACCCTACAAGATGGAACTTATTATCATAAAAGTTGAATAAATTCATTCAAGGTCCCAAAAGGAATCATGATACAAAGGCAGATCCCACTTCAGGGTTCCCGTTCTTCCTACTGTGAAATAGGATAATTATTATACATGAATGCTGGATGGAACTAATTCCAACAGAAAGTAAACTCACTGCAGATTATCCCGCATGGCTCTATGCTCCTCAAGCAGGAATGCTTCTTTGTCTTTGGGGTGGGGGAAGAGGGCCAATGCTTGTCACTGCAAGAGAAGTGATGTGCTCTTTCTTTACAGAGGTGGGGACCTCAGGCGGCGGCAGCTGGGCGAGATTCAGCTCACAGTGCGCTATGTGTGTCTGCGGCGCTGCCTCCGCGTGCTCATCAACGGCTGCAGGTAAAGAGATTCTAGGGCCAAGGAGGTTCTTTGGGAGCATCAGGTGACCATAAATCAGAGTAGGGACACTCAGAACAATGAACAGGGCACATAGTCCCAAGATAAAGAACACTTTGGGGGAAAAAAAGGAGAGAGACTTGAAACCCTGAACATTGTAACAAAGTCCTTAAAGGGGCACTTTGGCCGTCATTCTTCAGTGGTGCTGATGGGCTAAAGAGCCAAGGGCATTGCTCAGCTGCAACCACTGCAAGGCTGTCTGGAGTGGCTGGTAGCCACTACATTTTCCAAGTGAGAATCTCGAATCCAGTACTTGCTCTACCCCAAGCTTTATAAAGATGCATGTTTTCAAAACCATGCGTCTAAGTTCTACAGACTTTTGACCATCAGGACCACTGAGCATTTTTGTCTTCAAGGGTATCTAATGCTGAATGGCTAATATAACCTTCTCCCAAATGAGTATTTTCACTGTATGAAAACAAGGGGCCTTTTTTTCCCTAATGTCTTTGACACCAAATCAGAAACCTGACACCATGTACCAGCAGTGGAGCTGATCCCTACGTCCGTGTCTACTTGTTGCCAGAAAGGAAGTGGACATGTCGTAAGAAGACTTCAGTGAAGCGGAAGACCTTGGAACCCCTGTTTGATGAGACGTAAGTGGGCTGGTGGCCTGCCTAGAGAGCTTCATCTATTTGAGTATTTGTCAAGTACCTGTTATGTTGCCTGGCAGCCTGCCAGATGCTAGAAGGGGCTATGGCTGAACAAGACAACATAGTCTATGACTTCATGAAGCTTCTGTACTGTAGTGGGAAAAAAGGAGCACCAGGGAAGTTTATCAAAATGGCTTCTTACGTTTACTGCCCATAGAGCCTAAAGTGTTCCTGAATATGGAATGTTCTCTACTCTTTAAGTGTCTCTGATAGTAAAAAGATTAGAATCTGTTCAAATATTTTTTTGATCTGTTTTAATTCCAGCAGTTAAAAATAAACATTCCTTGAACCTAAGGACCTAAAGTTTCCTCTAAAGCTTGAAGCTCTTTGGCCTGTATTCCCTCCTGCAACAAAACATAGGTGGCAGATAGAGCAGATACCCTCCCCTTCTCCACAAAGGCTTGTCCACTGTGTCCTTGGGGACAAGGGTGACTCTAATCACATTAATTGCTTTTGATGGGCCATTGATGGCAAGTCTTATCCCAAATATTTTTATTCTTAGAAGTCTGAATCTCATTAGTGCATCCTTTTGCTTCAGGGTTCTAAAAAGACATTTCTAGCCAGCTTAGTAAAATACTACATCTCATAATTATCCTGATCAATAACTTTTTTAAAAAGGGTTACACCGAGTCCTCTTTGGGCCATGTCTAAGAACTAATATGTTCCTTCGAGAGCTATGCTTTGAGTTCATCAGTGTTAAGGAAAGGGTATGGGGAAGAGAGACTATTCATTCAACATTTACTGAATGCTTTATGCTAGGCACCATCCTATACTCTAGAGCCATACAAGTAAGAGATTTTGCCCTCAAAGGGAGTGCTAACATAATTATAAAAAGATGTAAAAACTGTGGTATGGTAACTACTATGTGGCTAAGGGATTTTAAAAAATCATGTGGAAACATAGGAGGGAAAAGGCTTAACATTTGACTTTTGTGACAAACCTAAATCTGTTAGTAATTCTCAAACGTATGACTGCAAGATAAGCCTGGATTGTCTGGAAGGCAGAGTTGGCAACCTCCACCCTAAAAATAAACCTAAAAGAAAGAGGTTTCCTCTGCCTTACTCCACAGGAGTTGGCCACTATTTTCCATGCAACTAGAGCAAACCTAACTGTTCGGTGTTCTAGCCCTTAGCCGGTAAGAAAACACTGAGAAAGGGGGTTGAGGCAGTCCTATGAGCAGGTACTATTTGGGGTGAGGACAGCCAGCTAAAAGAGTGGTAACCAGGGAAGAACTGGAGAAAGAAAGATGCCAACTAAGCCACAATAGTCTGACGCATTCTAGGCAAACAGCCTCTTAGTATTTCTGGGTTTTGTGAACAACACAGGACAGTGATTATCTGTGGTAATGATACATTGTGAGTACTTACGAGCCAGTCCTGCTCTAGGTGTTCCTAATATCCTGTTATCATCTGTTTCAGTAGGGAAATGGATGAAGCACTTTAGATTTTCAAGAAAACTGAATGAAATATGAAATTCTAACTTCCTGACTTTTTGCTTCCTAAAGATTTGAATTTTTTGTTCCCATGGAAGAAGTAAAGAAGAGGTCACTCGATGTTGCAGTGAAAAATAGTAGGCCACTAGGCTCACACAGAAGAAAGGAGTTAGGAAAAGTAAGTACAAGAGATATTTGATACACCAAGGAGACTGATCAATTCACTTTATCCCAATTCCTTTCCTTAATGCAGTGTTTTGGAGGGGAACTAATAATTTGTGTTTATTTAGGTACTGATTGACTTATCGAAAGAAGATCTGATTAGGGGCTTTTCACAATGGTAAGTGTGCCCTCTCATTTTATCACTGTTAGCCTGCTATTCAAGACAGTTTTCCCTTTCAGTACTATTTCAGCTCCTTTGTTATCAAGAAGGGAGAGACATGAATGCCTTTTTTTTTTTTTTTTTTTTTGAGACGGAGTTTCACTCTTGTTACCCAGGCTGGAGTGCAATGGTGCAATCTCGGCTCACTGCAACCTCCGCCTCCTGGGTTCAGGCAATTCTCCTGCCTCAGCCTCCTGAGTAGCTGGGATTACAGGCACGCGCCACCATGCCCAGCTAAGTTTTTGTAGTTTTAGTAGAGACGGGGTTTCACCATGTTGACCAGGATGGTCTCGATCTCTTGACCTCGTGATCCACCCGCCTCGGCCTCCCAAAGTGCTGGGATTACAGGCTTGAGCCACCGCGCCCGGCCGAATGCCTTTATTTAAGGCTTTACTGCCTGCAGATTTCACTAACACCCTAAAAGGCACCTGTAAACTCTAGCCTTAACCCTGAACCCTGGCTGGCCAACTTAGAGAGAGTGAGTCAGGTTATGCTGGTCTCACAGGGGCCCAGGCAGGCAGGACTGGCGGTTTGTCCTGTTACAACACGCTGTCATTACTAACGTTAAGTCCAAACCTAACTGTCTTACAGGTATGAGCTGACTCCAAATGGACAGCCCAGAAGCTGACGATGAGAATCCTTATCATTCACCTTTATGTTAAAATGTGTATATATGTATATATTTTTTCTTTTAGATCATGTACATCAAATAATGTATGTTTTGTCATTTAAATCAGAACAACCACTTGAAATTATATACATATATTCTTGTGTGGAATTTAACTGCATGACTGAATAGCATAAGGAAAAGGTTATTTAAAAGCAAGAACTACTTTTTTTGTTGGATTTTTTTTCTTCAAGTCCAGAAAGAAATGATACATTTGTGCCTACTAAATTATTCCAAACCTCAGTGGTGATTTTTCACTTTTAGTAGGTAATTATATACCATCTGATTTAGGACTTGCCTGAATATATGTATGTACCAGAAAGTGTCCTGCCCCTGGCATAGGGGCCGGGGCAGGTCTGTTTTTAGAGCCACTACCAGCATTCCTGGGCAGTGACTGGTTAAAGGGAAATTCAGAACTGTCAAGAGCTAACACTGCCAAAGCCCTTCTGGCTGCCACCTGTGGTACTTGTCGGCCTGGAGATTTGTTCTTTTATTTGACCTGGAGCTAAAAATGTATTTCCCTAGTGGCAAAAATGTCATATATTTAAATACCTTGAGTTAAATACTCTTGTGTGGTCTAAGGGCCAAAACTCCAGGATATAGCATTATTTCCATAGGAAAATGCAACTCAAGTTCCAAACCCAGGTCTCTGTCTGACTCTCATAGCAAAGCACTGGAGACTGCTGAAGAGTGTCACCAACAGAGAAAAGGGAGCTTTCTATATCTCTTTCAGATAAGTTTAGGCTATTCTACTTTCTAAAGAGATGTTTGGTTCACCTAAATAACACTTTAAAAGCAAAATACATAAATTATACTTAAACAAGTGCCTTTTTTACATTTCAGACTTTACAAGACCAAATATACCTCCCTCTAACATTCCTGGACCTCCTCTTCCCCCTTACCGACTCAGACAACACTACCTGCCATCAGTTTTCTGTCTCTGCCACTGTCTTCACTGCCACTTTTCTGAACCAGGATAACATTCTAAAACAAAAATTTTGTTATGTTACTCTTATTCCCGTTTTCTGCAGATGTTTTCACGTGCAGATGTTCTATTCCATAATAGTCCAAGTACTATGCTCTGCCTATTCAAGTCCTGTTTCAAACCTATCTCCTCTATTAAGTCAATCCATACTGAAATGACTCTTCCCACCACCTGTAGCATTTACTGTTGATACTGAGTATTTTCCATTTTAATAGTTCACAGCCTTTATAACACTAAGTTTTAAAAAAAATGTTGATTAGGGCTGGGCCGGGTGGCTCATGCTTGTAACCCCAGCACTCCAGGAGGCCAAGGTGGGCAGATCATGAGGTCCGGAGTTTGAGACAAGCCTGGCCAATATGGTAAAAATACAAAAATTAGCCAGGTGTGGTGGCACATGCTTGTAGTCCCAGCTACTTGGGAGGCTGAGGCAGAAGAATCGTTTGAACCCAGGAGGTGGAGGTTGCAGTGAGCTGAGATCATGCCATTGCACTCCAGCTTGGGTGACAGAGCAACACTCCATCTCAAAAAAAAAAAAAAAAAAAAAAATTGTTATTAGGCACCTGCTAAGGTTACATACAAAGCAACTACTTATATTGTATTTGGTATTTAATATTTGTTTACTCTCCAATTGAACTATAAGATATTTGAATTCTTTTTTACCCTCATCATCCAAGACTGTGTTAAGTACATAGATGATCCATGGTGAAATTTGTTTCTGCTGAGGTTTCTATTTTAAATGGAAAATTCTCATAATAAAATGGAGCATTGATGCCTACCCTGTTTACCTCATGGCATTGTAATTGCTCCCTAAATAGACAAGTGCCTTGAAAATAGAGAAGCACCAGAGAAATAAGGAAATGTATCATAGACACATCTGAAACATTAGCAACCATAAAACAACAGCTAATCAAAATAGCAGACAAGTGAAAACCTATCCCTCCTCTTCCAAACTTAAACCATAAACATTTATTTTAAACATATATTTAAACATATTTTAAACAATTAAACCATTCTTACCTGTCAGGAAACACAGGTAAATTCCTGGTGTTAGTCCAAAGGGGAGTTAAAATGTAGAAGGGAACCAGAATTTTAATACATACCAGACAGGAGCCAAGGTTATATATATAGGCCCTGTGTGAGGGGCAGGGAGCCTGAAAAGTTGTTAATACCTTGGCTGCCACTGAGGACAAGAATTGGTTTTCAGCAGTGGGTGGAAACAATCAGCTAATATGCAGGGGCATAGGGTCTGAAGTTAACATCAACTTGGTGCAGAAACCCCCAAACCTAGGAAGGAATGTGAATATTGGTTTAGAACCTGGAACCTGTGAAGCCTCAATGGAGGCAACCATAAAACTGGCCACAGAGCGTTGCCACTCACATCCAGGGCACATGTATGACAACTGCAGCAGATAGCTGTCACTAAAGGGAAACCCACGGGCAAAAGTTATGAAACAAAACAAAAAAACAGGCTTAAAAAAATATTAAGCGTGCAGGAATATCAAACTGAAAAATAGCCATAGATATATTTCAGCAAGAAGGAAAATGTACCAGTGAGGCAGAAATGGCATGTGAGAAGCAGTGGAGAGCAAAGAAATCCATAAAACATTTTAGCAAACCTAAGCAAGTTTTGATTGTTCACAAGATATAAACAAACAACCAAAGATTTTTGCAAGGGTTCGGAAACACTGCAGAACTAAAATGCTAGTACTAAGAAGGGGCAGCTAGGCTGATTCAGAAGAAATTATTCAAGACCATACATTTAGGAAGCTAAAGATATTTATCTTAAAAATATAACTATGTGTGAGTCAGTAGCAAATTCATTACCTCTCAGCTTCAAATTGACGTCTGTCTCCTCTCCGCTTCTCAGTGGACTTGATGTTTGGCTTTGCCAATAGGGGGCGATGGAAGGACACTGCAAGGCTATAGCAGGAAGAAGAGGCTTTTCTTCTGCTGTTTTCCATGGTTTTCCATTGGCGTATAGAGCTGTTCTCAATCACCTAAGCGCACCCCACAGTTTACCCTTGGCTCATGCCCTAAGAACCATGGCCTTTATGTTTTATCAGCAGACAGCACCTTTTGGCAAGTTTCTTAGCCACAAATGGGTTGCACGTTCCTGTGGCAGCCAGAGGAGGTCTAAATCTCAGCTTGGTAGGGAGGCACTTAGCTAGTTTCTAACTTCCTTTCTTGTTCTCTCTCCCTTACCCGTGGGGGAAAGCATCTGCATCCCAAAGTTGATATTCTGTATCCCCTAGAGTCCACTTCTACCCCTTTTAGTAGTAAACACAAGAATTGCTAACTAGTAAAAGGTGATTAAGTTTTTCATGTTTGGTTACCTGTGCAATATGGTTTCTGTCTCCTTAGTATGTGTTCAAAATTGCAAAATAACTATGAAAATAAAGTAATAGTAGAAAGCCAATAAAGTTGATATGTAAAACTTCCAAATTAGCAGTGGAGGAGAAAAAGTTATAAAGAAAAATCAACCCTGCAAAAACAGGAATACAAAGAGAGACATAATTAGACAATACAAAAGATGGTCAAAAGACTTCTAAATGTATTTGTAATTACAATAAACACTTAAAATCTAGAACGTCAAATGGAATAAAAGAAGCAGTTACATGCTGTTTATAAGAAGTTCATGTCAAACACAGAAATGCTGAAAGTAAAAAGATGGAAAGGTTCATCCAAGAATCATTTAGATTTGTTTATAATAATGGCAGCAAGCATTATATTAAGAAACAGCTGCTTCCTGTTATCACTTCTATTCAACACTATGTTGCAGCCTGAGTAACAGGGCGAAAATAGATATATCTAACCAGAACCTTTATGTGCAGATCATATGATCATGAGCATGAAATCCAAGGTAATCTAAATTGCTATAATTAACCAAAGTCCTCAGCGAGCTTGCTTGAATCAATGTTAAAAAATACTGTAGTTCTGTTCCCTAACAGAAAATAAAATTGTAAGTGCACAAAATATCAAATTATATGAATACATTCAACAATCCCTATAGAAAAACTGTAAAACTTTTAAAGAAATGTTAAAGTAAATCTAAAGAAATGGAGAGCTATGCCATGTCTGAGGTTGGAAAACCCAACAAATGCTATTTCTGTTCAAATTAATCTATATATAATTTAATGAAAGCCCAATAAATGAACAGGTTGTATGTATGTGTAACTTGATAGGCAGATTTAATATACATGGAACTACAAGGGGTAGAAAGCCTTCAACTGAACACCAAGGTTCACTTTCAAGCTGTAATAACTAAGACAGGATGGTATTAGTGCAGGGAGACAACTGGGCCAAAAAACAGAGAAGAGCCCAGAAACAGACCCATTCACATATAGGTACTCAATTTATGACAGAGGCAGCACTGTGAACAAAGGGAATAGATTTTTCAATAAATGGTGCTGAGACATTGGATATTCATGTGAGAAAATATGAAATGACCCTTTATATCACATTCAAAAATCAATAAAGTCCAAGTGTATTAGACTAAGTGTGTGACGCAAAACTACAGCTGTAAGATAATACAGGAGAATAATTTCACAACTTGTGACTGAAGCAAGATTTTGTAAGATGCAAAGAGCACTAAAAGACCCATGCATCTCTCCATGAAAATTAGGTACTTCTGTTCATAAAAATAAACTATAGCCCAGTGCGCTGGTACACACTTGTAGTCCCAACTACTTGGAAAGCTAAGGTGGGAGGAATCACTTGAGCCCAGGTGTTCAAGGCCAGCCTGGGCAACATAGTGAGATCCCATCTCTTAAAAAGAAACACTGTGGGAAAATGGAAAGATGTTTCACAGAATGGAAGAAGACATTTGTAACACACATAACTGTCAAAGGGCTCATGTCCAGAATATATAAGTAACTTTTACAAATTACTAGGTCAATCTGATAGAAAAATGGGCAAAAGACAGAAGCACTTCAAAAATGACATGCAAATGTCCAATAAACAAAAGTTGCTTAACTTCATTAGTAATCAGGAAATAAATATTAAAAGTACAATAATAGCTCCATACATTGGCAAAAAGGATGTGGAAAAGTGGGAGGTTTCATACATTGCTGTGGGAGGAGTATAAATGGGTACAACCATTTTGGAAAATAGTTTTTCATTTTCTCCTAAAGTTTAAGATACAAATTCCCTACCAACGTCACCACTCTGTACACCTCCAGAAGCTTCACTCATTGTTATCTGTAGAAATGCTACTGCCTCAAGTTGTACAGTAGTACATGGCCTATGTGGCTATACACATTTCACTACGTTTCCCCTATGACTCAGTTGTATATATCACAGTTCTGGATATATACTCTAGAAAACTTGCATATAAGTGCATGACGATGCACGTTGATGGCAGCACTATTCACAGTAGTTAAGAACTGAAAATGACCCAAATGTTAACTTCTTCAACAGACAAATGAATTGTGAAATATTCATAAATGGAATACTATATAGCAATGAAAACAAATGACCTAGACCTAACAATAACAATATGGATGCACAGTACAAACAATACTGAACAAATTAGAAATATTTTAAATATACACAATATTCCAGTTTTATAAAAACAGTCAAAACTATATTGGTTTAGGCATAAACACACAAAAGTGGCAGAGCTATTTGAAGAAAAAAAAAAAAAAAAAAAGAAGTGATTAAAAGTTGAGGTACCGTAATAGGAGAGAGGGGAGAAGGTGGGGAAGGATTACCAGGGGCACAGAAAACTTTTGGAATGATGGGTATGTCTATTATTTAGATTGTGGTGATGATTTCACAGGTGTATATGTATACCAGAACTTACCAAATTGTATGTATACTTTGAATATGTACAGTTTATTATATGTCAAGGATATATCAATAAAATTGTTTTAAAATCAATATATTTTACATTTTAAATGCTTAAATATTGTTAATAACTGCACTACTTTTCTTATATATTTTTAATTAAAAAAATTGGATAAAAGTGGATCTGATAGGGAAAGCCTAAAGCTATTTCTGTTAGTGGCACTATCCTTCTCAGTGGCCCTTGAGGCACCTTCAATAAAGCCTGAACCCTCTGAAGAAGAGTTTGAAAACTCAATTTTAAACTAAGTCTTAACCACAGGTCTTAAGCCAGCTGACAAAATTTTTAAATTATATTCCTTTAGCTCTAATAATATTTAGTTTACATATCTGTGTGCTCCAGTATTGGCTGCATATGTATTTGCAAGCATATCTTGTTGCTGGATTGACCCCTTTGTGTCTCTTCTTACAGTGTTGTTGTGAAATCTATTTTATCTAATATAATTACAGCTACTCCTGCTCTTTATTGGTTTCCAATGGCATGGAATATCTTTTTCTATGCCTTTCTTTTCAGTCTATGTGTATCTTTATAGGTTAAATGTGTTTCTCGTAGCAATAGATCATTGGGGTCTTGTTTCTTCATCCATTCAGCCACTCTTTGTGTTCTGATTGTAAAGTTTAGTCCATTTACCTTCAATGTTATTATTGATAAGTAGGGACTTATTCCTGCCATTTTCTTTTCTGATTGTTTTGTAGTCTTCTTTTTCTTCTTTCCTTCCTTCCTGTCTTCCTTTCAGTAAAGGTGGTTTTCTCTGGTGGTATAACTTCTTGTTTTTTATGTTTTGTGTATTTTTAGATTTGGGGTTACTGCAAGGCTTACTACAAGTTATAATTCATTATTTTAAACTGATGACAACACTGATTGCATAAACAAGCAAGCAAAAATAAAAACTCTACACTTGAACTCCATCCCCCTACTTTTAAAGTTTTTGCTGTTTCTCTTCATATTTTATTGTACTGTGTATATCTTGTTTTTTTGTTTTGTAAGAGTCTCGCTCTGTTGCCCAGACTAGAGTACAGTGGCATGATCTTGGCTCGCTGCAACCTCTGCCGCCCAAGTTCCAGCAATTCTCCTGTCTCCCAAGTAGTTGGGATTAGAGGCATGGACCACCAAACCTGGGTAATTTGTTGTTGTATTTTTAGTAGAGATGGGGTTTCTCCATGTTGGCCAGGCTGATCTTGAACTTCTGACCTAAAGTGATCTGCCTGCCTTGGCTTCCCAAAGGGCTGAGATACCAGGCAAGAAATTATTACTTTTTATGGGTTTATTTATTTTGAGATGAAATCTCTCTCTGTTGCCCAGGCTGGAGTGCAGTGGTGTGATCTCAGCTCACTGCAACCTCTCCCTCCCGGGTTCAAGCAATCCTCGTCCCTCGGCCTCCCAAGCAGGTAGGACTACAGGTGCGTGCCACCAATCCAGCTAATTTTTGTATTTTTTGTAGAGACAGGGTTTCGTCATGTTGATCAGGCTAGTCTTGAACTCCTGGCCTCAGGTGATCTGCCTGCCTTGGCCTCCAAGGGTGCTGGAATTACAGATGTGAGCCACCATGTCCAGCCTTATTGTAGTATGTCTTGAAGAGTTTTTGTAGTTATTTTTAGTTGGCTCATCAAGAGCTCCATTTACAATCTTTCTTTTCTCTTGCCGCTTTTAAGATCCTTTCTTTATCCTTGACCTTTGGGAGTTTATTAGATGCCTTGAAGTCATCTCCTTTGCCTTAAATCTGCTTGGTGTTATATAACCTTCTTGTATTAAATACTTGAGATTGTTCTCTAAGTTTGAGAAATTCTCTGATATTATACCTTTCAATAAAACTTTCCACCCCTCTTTCTCTACCTCCTCTTTAAGACCAGTAACTCGTAGATTTGCTCTTTCGAGGCTATTTTCTAGATCTTGTAGGCATACTTCTTTTTCATTCTTTTTCTCCCCTGTGTATTTTCAAATAGCCTGTCTTCAAGCTAATTCTTTCTTCTGCTTGATCAGTTCTGCTATAAAGAAATGGTGCTGCATTTCTCATTATATCAATTGCTTTTTTCAAATCCAGAGTTTCTTCTGCTTATTTTTAATTATTTCAATTTCTTTGTTAAATTTATCTCATAGAATTCTGAATTCCTTCTCTGTGTTGTCTTGAATTTGAGTTTCCTCAAAACAGCTATTTTGAATTCTCTGTCTGGAAGGTCATGTATTTCTGTTTCTCCAGGCTTAGTCCCTGATCTCTTATTCAGTTCATTTGGTGAGGTCATGTTGTCTTGGATCCTCTTGATGCTTGTAGATGTTCACTGGCATCTGGGCATTGAAGACTTAGGAATTTATTATAGTCTGGGCTTGTTTGTGCCCATCCTTCTTAAGAATGCTTTCCAGGTATTCAAAGGGACTTGGGCCCCAATACCAATAATACAATGGTTTTTGCAGACTCATAAGAGATACCACCTTGATGGTCTTGGATAAGATCTGGAAGAACTCTCTGGATTACCAGGCTGTTCTTTTCCCTTCTTTCTCCCAAACAAATGGAGTCTCTCTCTGTGCTGAACTGTGTGGAACTAGGTTGTGGCGATGCAAGGACCCCTGTGGCCACAACCACTGGGCCTGCATTGGATTAGACCTAAAGCCAGCACAGCACTGGGTCTTGCCCAAGGCCCGCTCTAACCACTACTTGACTACCACCTACATTCACTCAAGGCTGTAGAATTCTACAATCAGCAGCTGGTGAGGCCAACTAGGTTTGTATCTTTTGCTTTAGGGTGGCAAGTTTCCCTAGGCCCTGGGCAGGTCCAGAGATGCTGTCTGAGAGCCAGAGGTTAGAGTCAAAAACCATAGAATTTTGCCTGATGTTCTACTGTAGCCAAGTTGGCACTCAAACCACAATATGAAGTCCTTCCTGCTCTTCCTTCCCCTTGCCATTGGCAGAGAAGCTTCTCCCTGTGGCCATCATCACCACTGGCACACAGGAGGTTCTGCTAGGCTACCACCAATGTTCACTTAAAGCCCAAGGGAGGGCTCCTCAGCCAGCTTATGGTGAATGCTGCCAGGCCTGGGACTCACCCTGAAGGGCAATGGGCTCCCCTTTGGCCCAGGGCAGCGTCCAATAGGCAATGCTATCCAAGAGCCTAGACTTGGATTCAGGGACCCCAAAAGCTCTATTGTGGCTGAGCTGGTACCTAAGGTGACAAGACAAAGTCCCCTTTACTTTTCCCTCTGCTTTTCTCAAACGAGGAGTCTTTTATCATAACCACCACAGCTGGGAATGTGCTAGGTCACACCTGAAGTCAGCACCTCTCAGAGCCCAAGGATCACAGCATACTATCTGGGTATTGCTGCTGGTTATTCATGGCCCAAGGGCTCTTTAGTCAGCAGGTGATGAATCCCACCAGAACAAGGTCCTTCCCTTCAAGGCAGTGGCTTCCCTATTGACCCAAGGTATGTCTAGAAATGTTTGTGAGCTAGGGGCTGGAATGGAGGCATTGCAACTCTACCCCATGCCCTACCCTACTGTGGCTGAGCTGGTATCCAAGATACAAGACAAAGTCCTCTACTCTGCTTTCCTCTCCTTAAGCAGAAGCAGAGTCACTTTCATTGCTGTCTGCCTAGGGTTGGGGGAGGAGTGGTGTAAGAACTCCCTTAGCTGCACTGGCTGGTGTCTCCCTAGGTCATGTATCACCCTAGTCCTCTGGTTCTGAGCCCACCCAGCACTAAAAGTTGCCTAGGAATTAACTGCAGTCTTTATGTCCTAGACTGTCTTTCAAGTTTCTATAGGACCCCAAAGCACTTTGGCCCACAGTGGCAAGGCTTGTCAAGAAACTCAAGTTCTGATAGCTGGGATGGGCTATTCCACTCTGGCTAGGTCTGGCCCAAATGCTCCCTCCGTGCATTTGTGCTGGCCTGGCCCAGCATGGCTTTACTCTCCACTATGACAAGGCAGCACTGAGTTCAATGTGAAGTTCCCCAGCTGCTGTGCTCTCCCTCCCCCAAATGCACAGACTCAGATCCCATAGTGCAGCCACTGCCAGGGGGTCAGAGAGGGGTGGCATCAGTGATTCAAAGCTCTCTCTCTAACCTTCTTCAATGCCTCTTTCAGCAATATGAAGTTAAAACCAATACTGTGGTTGCTCACCTGATTCTTGGTTCTTGTGATGGTGCTTTTCTGTGTGTAGACAGTTGTTAAAATTTGGTGTTCCTGCAGTGGGGATCAATACTGTAGGCTTCTCTTCTGCCATCTTGGCCTGCCTTCAATTTCTTAGAATAATTTAATCAATTCATAGTGTTTACATTATTGAATATCCAAATACCTTTTTGTATCCAACCCTCAAGACACAAGTTCTTCCACAAATTTTAAGTTAGTGTTTAGAAATGTAACTGCAAGCTATCACAACAAAGAATTTTGAATTTAAAAGGTGCCTATTATCTTATGTCTGATCCCTAAGGTCACAACACCAAGGATGTGGATGCTTGTTTGCTGACATTTACTCACCATTCCACCATGCTGCTTCCTGGAAATGTGTTATAATATTCTACATGCCCACCAACAAGAATGACAGAGAAATCTTCCTAGGCCTGCTACTTACAGAATGGGGACGCCTAGTCCAAAGTGGCTTGTACTCACAGGTATGAGGCAGAACACTGACCCTTAAGAAAATGTGACTAAATATTGAGAATATAGAATAAATACAAGGCAGCAAGTAAAGTACTCTTACATAAAATGCAGCGAGGATACACAAGTTGCCCAAGGAAGGTTCAGCCTAGAAAGAGAATATGACTCATTATTTGTGAGTAATATACAAGTAAGTCACTGAGGACACTTATGTTTGGAAATTCTTTACATAAATTTTATTTGAGATCTCAAGTACTTATAAAAAGTGCATTACATCAAAATTGCAAAAAAGACACTTTCTAAATGAGAGACTTCCATCTACTCATCTATTTTACCCCATGATCCATTTCCTACCCTAACAGAAATGATGAAAATTTTTCTTTCTTTTCTTCCTCCTGCTTTGAAAGGGCAACTGCCATGAGGGGTATCTTAACAGAATGTCCCAATTAATCCTTGCCAGGAGAGCAGTAGCTTCATACTGGCTACACTTAAGAGAGCCCTTGGCATTCCTTTTGCCGTGGCCCAAAGATCACTACAGCCTGAATTTAAAAGATTGCAACATACTACTTGCAATCTCTCTCCCTGAGTTCCTCTTGTACTGACAAACTCCATTCTAAAACAACCTTAAATTTTAAGCACCGAATAATTGCTTAAGAAATGAAGGGATCTAAAGTTAATTAACTACTTTACCTTAGTAACTATTTTTCTGTATAAGAATCTCAAAAGTAATAAAAGTTATATAGATGAAGAATGACCCAATACTAAGAAGGGGATGAATTCTGAGAGCAAATACATTTTATAACCCTGTCTCAAAAGAAGATCAATTCTACAAAATACAAAATGTTAAGAATACAATTTACACAGTAAAAATGATTTGATTTCTTTTCAGTATGAAAGTACTTTTAATTTCTTTACTGCAGGTACAATGGCATCCAAGTCATCAATTTCTGTAACACAAAAACAGTAATAATAAAAGAGAGTAACTTTTCCTAGTGATAAACTCACATGAAATAAGAACCTATATGCAAAGGCAAACCCCAAACAAACCCCAAACATAAAGACATCTCCAATAGTGATGATAGATTATTACTGATTCAGATACAGATGCTTCACAGGGGCTCTGTTTATAAAAGCTACCACATATCTACAAGTACACTCTGATTCTAGTATTAACTTCATTAGCAGCATGCCCTTATTAACAGATCCAACTGCCCACATTTGTGATATGTTGGTGTCTCATTAGATCTATATCACTACACGGGTGCACCTACATGATGAAATCTCAGGTAGAGGCGCCTCCTCCCTGGGTCTCCGTGTAAGGACTTAGGAATTTCTTCTCATAGAACACAGTCTTGTCCTCGTTAATTTTCTTGGGAAGAGTTCTCAGTAGTGGATCACTCTGCCTTTTAGAATGAAAGGTATCTGCCAGCCGGGTGCCGTGGCTCATGCCTGTAATCCCAGCACTTCAGGAGGCCGAGACAGGAGGATCACTTGAGGTCAGGAGTTCAAGACCAGCCTGGCCAACATGGTGAAACCCCATCTCTACTAAAAATACAAAAATTAGCCAGGTATGGTAGTGGGTGCTTGTAATCTCAGCTACTTGGGAGGCTGAGGCAGAATAATCGTTTGAACCCGGGAGGCAGAGGTTATAGTGAGCTGAGATTGTGTCACTGCACTCCAGCCTGGGCGACAGAGCAAGACTATGTCTCCAAAAAAAAAAAAAAAAAAAAAAGTATCTGCCTAATCAAGAAGAGAGAGTTATCAGAGTAAAACCTCAAGGGCAATTTTTTATAGAGCTTAGCTTGGTCCAGCTTACCAGATACTACGAATTCAGGTTCTTCTCTGACAGGCTCTTTCTGAATTTGCTTTTTTCTTCCTAAGACTATCTTATTCTAACTAGCCTTATCCAGATCCCAGCCCTACTTAAGGTAATCCACAATGGCAGGTTCTCTAGATACCCATTATTTTTTTCTAGCTTATTCTGTTAAGCCATTATTAATAAATGCATTCCTTTACATAAAACATGCTTTCTTGGATTCCAGCTCTCTCCATTGCTTAGCTGGATCTTGGTTGCTCTTCATTTAGCCTAAACACATAGCCCATGCTCTGCTACTATTCGTTTAGTTCTTTAAGCTCTCGACTTCAGTCAGAATACTTGTCTGAACCCACTAATAAAGCATCAAGATATGGGAAAGGAGACAAGACCTTGGACCTTGGCTGATATGGGGATTTCCTCAGCCAATCACACCACTTATATGAGAAAAGGAATGGATTTTTAAAAATCACTAAAGGTATACTCCGTATCTGTTACTCAGTATACCACCCTGCACCTAGTAACAAAAAAACCCTCGTTTGCCAGTTTTAAGTTTACCAATGTTAAATATGTTTAACCCCAGAATTTCAACTTTGACCAAAATACAGAATTCATCTGCAGACAAACTGGGCTTTCTGAAGCAGATAATCTTTATGAACTATGCTGAGTGTCATAACATCTGAAAGGAAGTTTCTATAGAAGCATTCTGAAATAAGTGTTAACAGCACACCCTATTAAAATGTTTATTCATGTACCAAATATTTGTGAATATGAGAACATCACTGCTTAATAGCAATCCCAAAGCAAGTAGAATCATATTATTCTATGAAACCAGGCTCTTCAGGACATCAAGGCAACACACTTATACGATTTCGTACCTCATCTCAAGTTTCACTTTCAAATTACATTTTCACTCGCTGTGATCTTTTAAAATATGTGAACAAGCCTAGAGCATGCTCACTCATTGTCTCCCTTGCTTCCCCAGTGCACATACAACTGGTCACAAAACTTCCTTATGTTCACTAGGCTATATATTCTAATTAGATACTTCTTTCATTTATTCTTCTTACCAAGTTTTAATTTACTCATTCTCTTATCTTCCTACTCAAGCTTCATCTCCTCTTCTAAAAGCAAAGAGCCATTAAAAAAAAAAAAAATCTTTCGAATGAGCTATATAGAAAAAAGAATTTACTAGTGAATAAATCACTTTAAAACTTTAAAAATTGTTCTTTTACATTTTTTTCCTTCTTACCTAATAGCAATAACTTTAAAAAATTGTTCTTAATAGTAGGATAAATTAATTTTATAGCCATATGTAGTTACATTTAAGCTAGATAAGGTCTCTATTTTATCTTATGAGTCCTAAGCAAATTTTTTTCCTTTTAGGAGACACTACTACTAATGAAGCCTTCAATCTGACCATCTGTACGAGTGTAACATTTCATCTTTTCCTTTCTATATTTATGACTTTATGTTACTTCCTATCACCAGAGAGGAAATGTTATTTGTATATTTAAAAAATTTTGTAGATAGGTGCTATCTTAAGAAAAAAAAGAGGAAGGAAGGACCTTCCAAGTTCATAAAGTCTACCAATATTTCGCATTAGACAATGACAGAGCCAGGATTAAACTAGGCATAGCCAGAGTAATGCCATTTCTCATGATAAGGTCCTCCAGCAAAGGCAGTTCCTACCTCTGTTAAGAGTCTGGGTTTCTGTTCTGTGGACTAATCCCAACAAACTCTAACTGCTTGCAAGGAATGTGTTTCTAGAACTGTTAGTGGTTTCCAACCACTAGGTAAAAATACTAATCTAGTGACTAAGGAACACCTTTCTCTTAAATGCACTGACATTTATGAATTTAACCATCACCAACAGAGATCTTACCTAAGATTTCAAGTAGCTCATTAGTAAATGCCTGAAATGCTGGGAAAAATTCCTCGTGTTCTTCCAATTTGTTGATAATGCTGTTTAAAAAATGCACAATTTAAACCTAATTTCTAACTGGAGGTTCTTGCATCTGATCACAAACAGAACATTTTCAAAATAGAAACTATGGTGCCAGTTTAAATATAAACTTAACGATCATTTACTACAGTTCTTCCTTTCTGAGTTCTTTGTTAATCTAATATCGCTTTTCTTAAGAAAGCATTTCAGTATCAATGTAAAATTTGTTAAATTTATATATAACATTCTTAACATGGCAAACTTCCCATTAAGCTCAAGGCTTCTTAGAGACACCATGCTTTTATAGCATTTTCTAAAAATAATTAGCTTTTACATCCAGTATCCAATTAAACATTAAGAAAAAATATCAGGCAGGGTGTGGTGACACACACCTGTAATCGCAGCACTTTGGAGACCAAAGCGGAGGATCCCTTGAGGTCAGAAGTTCAAGACCAGTCTGGCCAACATGGTGAAGCCCCGCCTCTACTAAAATACAAAAATTAGCCAGGCGTGGTGGCACATGCCTGTAATCCCAGCTACTCAGGAGGCTGAGGCATGATAATTGCTTGAACCTGGGAGGTGGAGGTTGCAGTAAGCTGACACTGTGCCATTGCACTCCAGTCTGGGTGACAGAGTAAGACTCTGTCTCAAAAAATAAACAAACAAACCAGGTTTTATGTTAGAGATGCCTAGTCTTTTAAAAAATCCTTAACATTTCTCCTCTAATCAAATAATAAGTATACTATTAATGAGTATTCAGTGGTCTATAGTAGTGTCCTAAAAATAGGATTTATTGATATAATCAGAACTACATGAAGTTGCTAACAAGGTTTGAATTTCTCCATATATAATATTTCCTGAGAACAGGATTATGCTGAAGAGTTCCTGACCTTTATAGGCCCTACAATCTATTTTTATTTTGAAAATACTTGGCATTTTCTCTATCCCTAAGGGTGTGAGATTATCTTAGGTTGTCAAGTTGTTTAAAAGATGCTATTCCAAGCCTGGGCACAGTAGCTCACACCTGTAATCCCAGCACTTTGGGAAGCCAAGGCAGGCAGATCGCTTGAGCCCAGGAGTTTGAGACTGGTCTGGGCAATATGGTGAAACCTTGTCTGTCTCTCTACACATGCACACTCGCGCGTGCACGCACACACACACACACGCGCGCGCGCACACACACACAAATTAGCTGGGCGTGGTAGTGCGTGCCTACAGTCACACACAAACACACAGAAAAGATGCTATTCCAAATAGGGAAGGTAAATGAGTTTTGAAAGTCTTTAATTTCACCCATCCATGAATTCTGGACAATAAATACTTATTTTTATTTTTATTGTTTAGAGATAGGCTGTCACTATGTTGCCCAGACTGGACTTAAACTCCTGGGTTCAAGTGATCCTCCCACATCAGCCTCCCAAGTAGCTGGGACTACAGGTGTGTGCCACCACACCTGGCCATTCTGGATGATACTCTGTAAACTTTTGAAACAAATACCTCTGGAGGTCTTCAGGTCCTAATACCTGCATAACCTGCTCATTCACATCTTCATTAATCAGCCTACACAGTTTTCCAACAGTGCTTACCAACACACACAATGAAGATGAACTATCTGCAAAAGAGAAAAGAATATTTTAACAGAGAATTTCCAAAATTACATACAACATTTTATGCTTCAGTTATTCTTGTTTTTACTTAAAAAATTTTTTATCTACTTTTTGTTAATTTATTTAAAACAATTCTTAAATGGGGGCCAAAAATGACAAATTAGGTTATCACCTAATTCTAAGAGTTCTTGGAGGTTTCTCACAGCATTGTTCATTTCTCCAAGCCTAGTATAAACTTCATTCATTCGAGGATAGACTCCATTTAAAGAAGGCACATCAAATAATTTTTGGAAGTGAGAGACAATAGCTTGCAAAGTTTGAAAGTTTGGCATATTGCTGTCCTGTCCAAAAGAGGTAAAAAAAAAAAAAAAGAGTTCATATCTTAAAATAATCCCAAATAAAAACTTTTAAAAGAGAAATAGAACTCTAGTAGAACAAATATTAATATCTACATCAAATTATCAATTTTTGAGATAAGTACATTAGAATGTGACCATTTATATAAGTATTAAGTATTACCTTTTCCTTATTTTCAACTTCTTCCAACATAGTATCTACTATAAACAACAAATCTTCAACTTTGATACCTTCATTTTCATCCTGCTTCTTCAAATTATGCCAAGGTACCAGTTCTGCAGATAGTGTTTTCAAGGACTTATACAAATCCTTTATAACAAAAGAAACTATATGGTATTATTGATTTAAAAAATTTCTATAGTAACATAACACAATAAAATTATAAGTTTTATGTATTTTATAAAATTAATAAAACATAATTATACAGGCAGGTTAAAAAAATATGTATGTAACCATCATCGGTATTTTTTAATAATACTATTACCAATTTAGAACAAGTATGTTAAAATTAGGTTTCTCCAGGTAAATGTAGCCTTTACAGAAAACATTACATATTGATTATTCTGAATCTGGGTGCTCTAAGTAATTTTATGTTATTTATTATTGTTTCATGTTATTTTGTTATTATGAATTGTTGATACACAAAAAATAAACTTGGCCGGGCGCGGTGGCTCAAGCCTGTAATCCCAGCACTTTGGGAGGCCGAGGCGGGTGGATCACGAGGTCAAGAGATCGAGACCATCCTGGTCAACATGGTGAAACCCCGTCTCTACTAAAAATACAAAAAACATTAGCTGGGCATGGTGGCGCGTGCCTGTAATCCCAGCTACTCAGGAGGCTGAGGCAGGAGAATTCCCTGAACCCAGGAGGCAGAGGTTGCGGTGAGCCGAGATCGCGCCATTGCACTCCAGCCTGGGTAACAAGAGCGAAACTCCGTCTCAAAAAAAAAAAAAAAAAAAGAATAAACTTGCCCTTGTATTTTAGTTTTGAATATAACAGATTTACTGAGATGTAATTCAGATACCATAAAATTCACCCTCATTAAATATACAATTCAGTTTTAATATTTTCACACATGTACAAACATCAGCACTATCTAATTTCAGAACATATCCATTACCCCAAAAAGAAATCTCAGATCCACTCACAGTCAGTCCTTCCTTCCTCATTTTCCCCTCCCCACAGTTCCAGGGGTTAACCTCTAAACTATTTTCTGTTTCTATGGATTTGCCTATTCTGGCCATTTTGCATAAATGGAATTATACAATAAGTAGTCTTTTATGAATGGCTTCTCTCGCTTAGTATAATGTTATAACATGTATCTCCAGGCAAGTTTTCAATGTGAAAGGTTCTCTAAATGTATTCTACTTTATAATACTCTATTTTGTTTTCTTGGCCTAGTTGTGATGCCCTAACTGATTTTAAACTGTGCACAATGGGCAAGGCTACTGAAAGTTTACAGTTCTAGACTGGACAATCGACAAATGTTTACTGAACATCTACTACAGGCTGAGAATCCCTAATCCAAAAATCTGAAATGCTCTAAAATCTGAAACTCTGAGCAACATAACACTCAAAAGAAATGCTCATTAGAGCATTTTGAATCTTGGGTTTTTTGATCAGGGATGGTCAAATGGCATATACTCCAAAATCTGAAAAAATTCTTAATGTAGCCCCAAGCACCGCAGATAAGGGATACTCAATTCATATATGTATGGAACAGTGCTTAGTCCTTTAGAACAATGCTGTCCAAAAGAAATGTAATGCAAGCCACAATAATTTTAAGTTGTCTACAGCCATAGTATGGAAAGTGAAAAGAAACATGTGATATTAACTGTAATAATATATTTTATTTAACCCAATATATCCAAAATATTATCATTTCAATATAAAATCTGTATTTTAATTTTTCCCATATGAAGTCTTCTAAATCCAGTGTATATTTTACACTTCTAACACATCTCAATTAGGACTAGCCACCTTTCAAGAGATCAATAACCACATGCAGCTAGAGGCTACCATACTAGACAGCACAGCTCTAGAGAACAGAAAGAAGTACAAGAAATTCCTCCTTTGTCTAACTTATTTTAGTACTTCACTTGACACTCTCCACTTAAGGCTCAGATTTCACATATTGGTAGCTTTAACCTTTCAATTGGTAGGAAGACAGTTACCTATTTTAGTAATTCATAGCAATAAATTCTGTGCCAAATGAATGTTTTACAATCAGTGCCACTAGAATTTGTAGAAAAAAAAAAAAAAGCAAGCAACAGCATAATGACACCTTTATTAACCAATGCTCCAGCTACAAGGCACATTTATAAAGTCATTTATGGAAAAAAAGCACATCCAATCTAATACATTTTTGCTTCAGAATAAGAGTATTACAAAGCTAAGGAGAAAAGACCTTCTGGTCTCCTAAGCAGTGAGAGGATGGTTGTAGCACAGTCCATCAAGTAAGCTCTGAAAAATATGAGGGTCTCCTAGGTTCTTTACATTGCCCAGTTGTGGAGATGTAGAAGTACTACCATGGGCCGGCCTACCATGTATGTCTAGCCTCTGAAGCACTGAAGAATAGGAAAGTGAAAGTATTCAAGACTGTACTGGGTTGGGGGCAGCTATAACATCTGTAGTTCACCTTTCTTGGAAAGGCAGGAGGGAAAAGACAGAAAGATGGAGGCAGCTGGCTCCATGTCCTTCCCGGCTTTCTTTTCTTCCAATTTTAAAAACTAGTAAAATTGACATAAAATTCACCATCTTAACCAGTTTTAAAAGTAAGTCCAGTGTTATTAAATATGTTCATAGTGTTGTGCAACCAACACCACCATCCATCTCCATAACTCTTCATCTTGTAACACTGAAACTTTACATCCATTAAACAATAACTTCCCGTTTCCTTCTCCTGCTAGCAATCACCACTCTACTTTGTCTTTATGATTTTCACTAAGTATCTCATGTAAGTGGAATCATATAAGTGGCATCTTCTTGTGACTGGCTTATTTCACTTAGCATAATGTCATCATAATGTTCACCTATGTTGCATGGGTCAGAATTTCTTTCCATTTTATGGCTGAATAATATAGTACTGTACATATATACCACATTTCGCTTATCCATTCATCCCTCAAACCTATCCTACTCTTTAAAGCCAAATTTAACCTAAGGGGAAAAACTAATCTGGGAAGATAGTTGTCCCAAATTTAGAGGTTGCTACATTATAAATAACCTGATACGAGGCCTCAGAGAATCTCATGTAGTTTCTTAATTTGGACCCTGAAACTGTAGCATTATTAATATCTGAGGCACTGCTCAAAATTCATGAGTTACTTCAATGGCAGAGTAACTAATTCTTAATTTCTTCTTGGGTGCCCTCAGAATATTCTACTATAAAGCGAATTCCTGCCTCCTCCTACTCAGGAATCTATACAATAGCAAGAACTCACCACCACGGCAAAGCTTTTCTTGGGGGCTATAATCAGAGTGTTCTCTTTCTCCTCCAGACTCTACAGCACAAGTTATCGGCATCATTCACTTAGAACTTCATCACAGGTAATAGATTTTTATGTCACTAATTTCTTTTAATGATACTATAAATGATTAAGTTTTGTTTCATATTTTCTAGTATATTTTGTCTCTCTAGTCTGAATCTTGTGTTTATCCCATAATGGCTTAGCATGTTAAATGAGCAATAAGTATCCATTAATGTGATTCTTCCCTTTGTCTTTTTTCCTTTTCTAGTCTTTTCTCTTAGGAAGGCTAGGGCCTTTTCTAGTCCATCCCGTCTGTGAAGGAGAAAGGTGGAGTCAGCCCTGTTCCCTCCTACTGGGAGAACCCTCTGACGGGCAATGATTGAGGAAATACCATGATATACCCTCTTCTGAGATACAGAGTGGAAGAACTCCAGCCTATAAAGTAAGTATATTAATCCAGCACTGTCACTCAATCAAAATGTCTATGTATTGTATAGCTCTGCCTGAGCCCTATATAAAAAGGAAAATTCTAATAATTTATTTTAATTCTATAAAAAGAAATTTTTTAAAAATTAACATCACCACCCCCAATTTCGTTGTCTTGGAATATATTACTCTGCTTCATTAGTTTAACAAATATTAATTGAGCACTCATGCATCAGGAGGATCTTGGGGACGTATCAGAGAACAAATAAGACAAAACACTGTCTTCATGGAGTTTATACATTCTTAACAGATACCTTCTGCATTATTTGTACTTCATGTAATAGGACTTCTGTGGCAAACACTTATTGAATTACGTTTTCATTAACAGACGTACGCTATGTATTATATTAAGTTATTAAGAAATCTAAAGTTTAGGCCGGGCGCGGTGGCTCAAGCCTGTAATCCCAGCACTTTGGGAGGCCGAGGCGGGTGGATCACAAGGTCAAGAGATCAAGACCATCCTGGTCAACACGGTGAAACCCCGTCTCTACTAAAACTGCAAAAAATTAGCTGGGCATGGTGGCGCGTGCCTGTAGTCCCAGCTACTCAGGAGGCTGAGGCAGGAGAATTCCCTGAACCCAGGAGGCGGAGGTTGCGGTGAGCCGAGATCGCGCCATTGCACTCCAGCCTGGGTAACAAGAGCGAAACTCCGTCCCCAAAAAAAAAAAAAAAAAAAAGAAATCTAAAGTTTAAAGGGCAAAGAAGTTAAATGCTACTGATTTCAACTATTTACTTTTCAGCAAACTAGTTAACAAAAACTGAAAAAACCTGAAGCTACACAATAAAGACATGATAACTCTATAAAGTAAATAAAATGTAGTCTTCCATTAATAAATAGGATAGGGAAAGGTGGGGTTGGCTGCTAGCTTACTATTTGTTCTAGAGAATAAGCAGAGATGGAGATAAGCTCAGTTCTGAGAGACAGAAAATAAAGTGTGAAGAGGGAGAAAATATCCCCAATTATAATGAAATAAAGGAAAAGACATTATATCTGAAGAGGAATAAGGGCCAAGAAAATCGTAGCATGGTGATACCAACAGGAGGCAGGTGAAGGTAGAATAGGGAAGGGCCTAGAAGTACAATGTGGATCCGCTACAGATTTTCAATAAGGACATTAAGCCAAAAATTTCTTGTCTGGTAGAACCTTAGAGGAGGTAAAGCTTACAATAATGACAACATCAGACAGACTACCTAAAATAGATATGTAAATAGGAAGATTTCAGTTTTAGATAATAAGTTTTTCATCTTTACAGTTAACCCAAAAATTAAGCTCTATTTAATTTTTACCCCAAATTAAGTCCTATTAATAAAGCACATAGAGTCCAGCAGATATTCAAAGCATATAAAGAATATTCAACCCCTTACCTTTAGGGATGTCAGTTGATCTGCCCACATTTCTATTATGGGAACAAGATGCTCAAATCCACAATCTTGAACAAGATCTTTATTAAAATTTTGGGATCCCCCTTTGCTCTGTTTATAAATTATTACTGGAGCTCTTGGATTGTGAATAATTGAGTTGATGCTACACAGCACCTTTAAAAAAACAGTATATTTAGTCAAAATATTTATCCTATGCCTACAAAGTTATATATTTTAATGGTGTGCTTTATATGTCTATATATTATATATATATATATGTATTTCATTAAACATACAAAGAGAATTATCATAAGGAATTGGCTCATGCAATTATGAAGACTGACAAGTCCCAAGATCTGCAGTGAGGAAGCGAATACCCAGGAAAGCTAATGGATATTTGCGGTCTGAACGCAGGCAGACAGAGACCCCTGCAGGTGCTGTTTCAGTTTGAGTCTGAAGGCAGGAAAAAAACCAGTGTCCCATCTGGTTTTTTTGTCCCAGCAGTCAGGCAGGAGGAGTTCCCTCTTACTCAGCCTTTTGTTCTACTCAGGCCTTCAAATGATTGGATGAGGCCCACCCCATTATGAAAGGCAGTCTGCTTTACTACGTCTACTGATTTGGATGTCAATCTCATCAAGAAGCACCTTCCCGGACACATGTGAATGATGTGTAACCAAATGTCGGGCATCCTGTGCCCCCAGTAAAGTTAAAACAAAATTAACTATTACAAACACCCATATAATCACTACCTAGGTTCAGCAATTGTTAGTATTTTGCCATGTTTGCTCACTATCTGTGTTTTTAGGTGAACCATTTGAAGAAAATGTGGACATCCTAACTCTTCACCCTCAAATAATAAAGCGTGCATCTTTTAAAAGTGGGCATATTCTCCTACAAATTCACAAGACCATTATCAGATGACTTAAGGAAATTAACAGTAATCCCCAGGCTGAGTATGGTGGCTCATGCCTGTAATCCCAGTACTTCGGGAGGTTGAGGCAGGAGGATCACTTGAGCCCAGGAATTCAAGGCTGCAGTGAGCTATGATAATGCACTCCAGCCTGGGCAACAGAGCAAAACCCTGTGTCCAAAAATAGTATCATTGATGCCTGGATTGAATTTTAAATATCTTAATATGTTAATACAGTATACTATTTGACTACAACCCTCTCCCCATAAGTGATGAGTTCTACCTTACATATTATC
The DNA here is from genome assembly GCF_009761245.1 of Sapajus apella. Lineage (NCBI taxonomy): Eukaryota > Metazoa > Chordata > Mammalia > Primates > Cebidae > Sapajus > Sapajus apella. The sequence goes on along the minus strand of NW_022436944.1, from coordinate 28,215,520 downwards.
CAAGGAAAAAAAAGGAGACATCAAAAAGCATGTTTAAAGAGAGAAGAATAAAGCCATTCATGACAAATGTCAGTCTTTTTGTCATGAAAAATTAATTCAGTACCTGAAAGTATCTCTGGTCAATTAGGGCCTGTTGCTGATTATATTTGCTGGGCTCATCTTTTTTCTCTGTGTCCTCAGCCTTCTTATGACTAATAAGCTCCTGTAATCTAAAAGTGGGAAAGAAAAATCAAGATAATACAAAATTATTTCCTAGACGCTGGATCAAGGTGATAAATTAAGTCAGTGATCCAGCCACCCTTCCAAAAGCCTTACATCACTTTACTTACATGTGTGCATACATGTATGTATGTGTGTATATATATATATTTATAAACACATACACATATGCATGTATAGTTTAAAAATTTTTAAGTCATATTGTCACTAGAAAACAAGAAGGAATAAATCACAAATTAAAAGGAATCTCTGAAGACAGAAAAGATCAGATTGAAGAAGAAAGTGCTAACCACTTCCCAACACACACTCACAAAAGACAGAACAAGAAAGAAATACAACAAAGGATGGATGCAACTTCCGTCCAAGGGGCTCCAAGCTTACAGACTAAAGGTAAAGGGAGCAGGGAGCAGGAAGCATAGGAAGGGCCATTGGTTTGGGTACTGTAGCAAGAACAGCTAGACATTTGGTCCCTCTCTCTTTGTATTCTACTAGCAGCAAAGAACAGACCACAGCGATGCCTGGACCAGTCAAAAGGGCATGGAGATCCAAGAGACCATTGCCCCACGTGGCTGCTAGATTGCTGGGAGAAAGGAGAGTCTCTTTATCCAGAAATATAACTATGTATAAGAGTATCCACCTAGTAGCAAACAGTTGTCCTTCTCCAAATATCTCTTAAGACAGGCTGTAATTATCTTTCCCCTCCCTCCTGACGCCTATGAAAACAGTACAGTAGTACCCACTGATCTGTAGTTTCACTTTCCATGGTTTTAGTTACGCAAGGTCAACCAGGGTCCAAAAATATTAAATGGAAAGTTCCAGAACTAAGTTTTACATTGCACACTATTCTGAGTAGTGTAATAAAATCTCACACTATCCCACTCCATCCCAGCTAGGATGTGATTCATCCCTTTGTCCAGCTTATCCATGCGGTATACACTACCCACCAATAAATCACTTATTAGCCATCTTGGTTATCAGATCAACTGCTGGGGTATCACGGTGCTAATGTTCAAGTACAAACCTTTACCTAACTTAATAATGGCCCCAAAATGTAAGAGTATTGATGGTGGAAATTTGCATATGCCAAAGAGTAGTCATAAAGTACTTCCTTTAAGTGAAAAGGTGAAAGTTCTCCACTTAAGAAAAAAATTGTATGCTGAGGTTGCTAAGATGTATAGTAAGAACGAGTCTTCTATCTGTGATATTATGAAGAAGGAATAAGAAATCTGGGCTAGTTTGTTGTTGCACCTCAAACTGCAAAAGTTACAGCCACAGTGTGTGATGCATGCTTAGTTAAGATGGAAAAAGTATTAAATTTGTGGGTGGAATACATGGACAGAAATGTGTTCCAATTGACAGCAACTGGGTTTGGTTCTATCTGAAGTCTCAGAACATATCCTCCACTGATAAGGGGGGACTACTATAGTCTCTTAATAATCCTTCAACTTACCCCCCTTCAATTTGAATATGCTATCAGTTTCCTGCTGGGACTTCAACCCATTAAACCAACTCCATGGCTCATTAATGATGCACTCTGACCTGCTGTTTGTAAAACAGAATAGTAAAATTCCAGCATGTCATTTTCCTGTTGAAAATTGATTTCCCATTGCTTTATGTGCTAAATCTAATTTCTCTGGGCTAGCATTCAAAACTCAAATTCTGCATGCTGTCAGTCCTAACACAATATTTGGGTTTGTTTTTTTTTTCTCTTTTTTGCTTTTTGGAGATAAAGTCTCACTGTTTCCCAGGCTGGAGGGCAGTGGCGCAGTCTTGCTTCACTGCCTCCCAGGTTCAAGCAATTTTCCTGCCTCAGCCTCTTGAGTAGCTGGGACTACAGGCATGCACGACCACATCCAGCTAATTTTTGTATTTGTTTATTTGTTTGTTTTTAGTAGAGACCTGGTTTCACCATGTTGCCTAGGCTGGTCTCAATCCCCTGACCTTAGGTGATCCACCCAGCTTGACCTCCCAAAGTCCTGGGATTACAGAGGTAAGCCACTGCACCGGGCCAGTCACACAATATTTCTCCTGACTCCTTTTTTACTTGATTCTACTACTTCCCTACAATTACCTACTCCAGTCACATATATTGCCCTTATGTTCACTCAGTTGCTATTCGCTACTCTAGTGAGTATGTCTCCAAGTCAAATTATAAATAACTTCCTACCTATTTACCACATTCATATTCTTCACAGTTCTGCCTAAAGGCAGTGCCATGAGCATATTATCTAGAACAAAAAAGGACACAGAAAAGCTGATATGGCCTCTAGAAGGACTAGAAGTAAACTGACATATCTGAATTTAAATGCCAGTTCCTTTCACTTATATGAACACGTTCAACTTTCAATGAATTGTTTGCAAATCTAATTAATAAATGTTATACTGTGGATATACACATTTTTGCTGTTAGTGCAATAATCTAAATGTATAATTGCATGTACTGATTACAGTTACTCTGGGAAATGAAATGTGATTCCATTAACCAGATGAATAAAGAGATACCCTCAATGACAGTAACTAAAATGTATTGGGAGCCTAATGATGATAACTAGCAGGTACTGAGAGCCTTCTCTATGCAGGAATTCGAAGCACTTTACATGTATTAACTCATTTAGTCCCATTGTTTTTCTAAGTTTATAGAAGACAATGATTAGTAACAGCTGGGGACTCACAGGAAACTGGTTCACTTAGTCTCACAGAAAATACCTGCCATTACAGTACTACTGAAAACTTCATGTTCTGCAAAATCATGCAAGTAATTAACAGGGCTCAAGAGAAAATAGTATTAGAAACCAGACTACTTACAAATGATGTAGCTTTGGGGCTGGAGAACAAAAACAAATGGTGCCTCAGGAGTTAAGTTGGGCAGATCAAGCATGTCTGGAAGTTGCCTCAGGAGATATTAAGAATGCATAGACAACAAAGAAAAAATGTTGGCTTAAGGATACCAAGACATGAAGATTGAAGTGGAGCCCTGGGCCAAAGAAGCTGAGGTTAAAACGGGCAAAGGAGGAAGTGCAACTTGCTTCCAGCCTATAGTCTGTCTAATGCTGGGGGTCAGGGAAGGAGTCCAGAGTATTGTTGTTTATTCTAAATTTTCTTAAACTAGAGCTAAAAGGGCACTTGCCTGTGTACTAGCAAAGCCTGCCCTTTTACTGAAGGCCATACATATTACTACTGTTATTCTAGTGCCTTGAGTCTAGGAAAAACCACACATGAACAATACAACTTCTACGTTATATTGCTGATGATTCCCTCATTTTCTATTTGCACAACTTAATTGGCATTTTAGAAACCTGTGTTGTAGCAGTCTGGGCTATACTCAGAAATATGCTAGAGTTGTTCTACAGTCTCCAGAGCAGTCATGAAGGGCCTGAAGGATATTAAAAATCCACTAGGAGTGGCTAAGGGTACTTTATATGCTTTGCAGACACTCATTCCATGTATTCAGCAGCAGTAACTATGTTCTTTTGTGGACACTGAAAAAACAGAAAACTGTACCTCCAACTTAAAATATGCTGTGTTATCTCCTATTTTGCATAGCCATCTCCGTATCTTTCTATGTGCAGAAACTTTATGGCTTTTAACTGCCTCTGTTAGAGCCTTTCCATGATCTCACAGTGGAATAAGATCCATGCTGGAAATGAGGAACAAGTTAAAAAGAGGACTGCCTTTTTAAAAATCCCACAATTTAGCTACATTGATACAAAACACATAGGTGCATCAGTGTGAACCTCTCAAAGCTATACTGTTCCCCAAGTTTTTTACCCTACAATCTTAGGGCTTTCTAAGATGGTTAGTGATGAAAAGAAGGGTGGTTCACTTCAACCCAGCACCAAACTCCGAAGGCAAGTGTTTCTCTAGGTGAAAAGTCCAGCTCCTGGCTAAAATCCAATGTATTATATTTCAGGCACAGCTATAGGTAATTACAAAGGCTTTGCCTGGAAGATCTCATGGCAGGAAAGCTGTCCTTTCCACACCAGACATGATGCACAGCTTGTCCACTGCAATCTCTAGAGAAAGTTGCACTCAAGGACGTACCTCCTTTCCTTCCTGAAAGCTATACTACTACTATTGTTATACTAGTGCCTTGCCACAAGCATTTCTGCATTCCTACCCTAGGCACCTCCATTGGGGGCCTCTTTACTTGGAGCTTAGACTGAAGCACGTGTCAAGTACCTCTAGCTAAGATATCCTTGCTGGTGGAGGAGCCTTAATTAAAATACTTTTCTCCATTCTGACTCAGTGCTTTTCCACTCCTAGCCTTTCTTCTCCCTACACCTTAAAACAGCAGGAATCTTTTGTGCAGGACTCCTAGGCAATGAGATGCTTCCCTCCATCTGGGTGTGTGTCAGACTGTTCCTCACCTGGTGCCAATTCAGAAGGAAAATGCAACATTGAGGAGTCAGCCCTTTTAATTTTGGCCTCTTGTTTATCCTATAGCAGTAACTGAAAAGTTGGATTGTTAATTTGTTTGGCTCATTGGCTTCAAGAGCTAACTGCTTCAAGAACTGTCAGCTCAACACAGAGTGACTATAAGATTTTGTTTTTACCCTAGCAAAACATAAATAGTATTGAAAAATTCTATGAAATTAGTGTAGTCCCTTTGTTTATCTTACAGGGACAGACCTATTTAATCACTTCTTAACAATTTAATTTTATAATCGGCCCCTTTTTAGTATTAACTCAAGAAGAGTCCATGTTCTCCCCTGTTAAATGAATAGCCTTATTTGACATTGAAGGTTGGTTAACTACAAATCTAAAAAAACAAACTCAGTTTTCTCTGGTTCCAAAAGGAAAAGAGACTATACCCTCTTTCATTTTTCTTGCAGCATTTCCTTTGGAAAAATCTGTAACTGTAAATCCTTTATCTCTTTAAGATGTAGGTAAATCTTATTAACAGCTAAATAAAGCTCTTGCCAGTTTTGAATCCCAGCAATGTCTTTCTTGGGGGCTTTGGAACCATTTCTTTGAAATGTGAACATCTTGGAAGATGGTACCCTGCTTCCCTATCTCTGATGGAATTTTATCTAGGGTCCTGGTCCCAAGCTGTAACCTCTTACTTATCAAAAAGACACTATAAGTTTTTATTTTTCCTCTCATATAGATAATTAACATGTACATAATGGTATCTGCCTGGCTATACAAAAGGGTGACATTTCTTCTGTCTTTGTAATATCTCTAACAGATTTCCTGTAATGTGCATCACAATCTGATTGAAAGCCTATTCAGTAATAAAACTATTTCTTTTCTTTTTTTCCTACATTTGTAAAGAGAATTCACTGGATTGACAGGAGATTTTATTTTTAATTATTTCTTCGCATCAGTAGTACTTTGAAAAAATATTCTATGTCTGGCACTATAGAAAATAAAAGTTCTTTAAGTTTTACCTTGAAAAAATTTTTTTCATTGAGTGCTTGGTTTAGTTCTAATTGTGTGGTAGCTAAGAGTATGAGGTTTGGAGTCAAAATGATTGGGTAAGCATCTGATTTCTATTCAAGTTCTTCCACATATGAGTAACCTGTATAACTTGGGCAAGTTATACAATACTTCCAAATTTGTTTCCATGTCTAGATACTACCAAAGTTTTAAACTTTAAAAAGCGATTTAAAAACAAAAACACGCTGGACGCAGTGGCTCATGCCTGTAATACCAGCACTTTGGGAGGCCGAGGTGGGCAGATCATGAGGTCAAGAGATCAAGACCATCCTGGCAAACGGAAACATCATCTCTACAAAGTACCCAGACACAGCAGCGTGCACCTGTAATCCCAGCTACTCAGGAGGCTGAGACAGGAGAATCGCTTGAACCCAGGAGATGGAGGTTGCAGTGAGCCAAGATCATGCCACTGCACTCCAGCCTGGGTGACAGAGTGAGACTCCGTCTCAAAAAAAACAAAAACAAAAACCACAGACATAATTTCTTCAAAATTTAGCAGAAAAATATAGCAGGAATTGGCTCTGAATCATAATTTTAAATGACAATAAGTTACTCTAAAGACCAGAGCTCAAATAAACCATATATATACATATATATGTATATATATAACTATATGTGTGTGTGTGTGTGTGTGTATATGTGTATATATATATATATATATATATAGAGAGAGAGAGAGAGTAAATTCTCATTCATGGTAGTTATGGTCTATAAAATCACCATGAATGCTGAATTAGCAAATACTGAACCACTACTCCTAGGGGAAATACAGGGTCAGTTTCCTGCAAGCCTCTGGTCACATTTTCCTTAACTGATCAATATATAACCTCTTTGTATGTTTCTATTTAAATACACCTTTTAAAAAATATATTGTCAATTCATTAACACAACTCATGGACAGCAGGGCTCAGTAACTCATGCCTGATAAAGCTTATCTAATAGGTGTTTTTTCTACAAGGTATATTATAGCCTTCTAGTGCATAAGAACAACAAACAGCACTTCAGCACTAACTCAGGGGCCATCTTAAAGAAATCATCTTAAAAACATTTTTTTTTTTTTTTGCATTTCCATGCTTTTTGTTGGTGATGATGCTCACATAACAGGGCAGAACATCATCTTGTTTGAAAACTAAGCACGTGTGTCTTGGGTGACCCAAATTATTTGCCACTCTGTACATGTCCATGAATGACTGCAGGTACTATATTGATTTTGTGATTGTAAATAAATTTTAGCAGGTAGGCAAATTTATAAATATGGAATCTATGAATAAAGATAATATATATCTGTATGTGTGTTAAGTGCATGCACGTGTGTACGTGTGTGCATATCTTATACACTTGCTTTAGAGTCAACAGGTTTCCTTCTCTTTTTACCTCCCCACATCCTCCTTCTCCCAGTTGCTTTTCTCTCAATCTCCTATCTCATTAATCATACCCACAACTGCCTTGTTATTCAGGGTTAAAACTTGGGAGACTTTTGATTCTTCCTTTTCCCCCACAACTCCCTATATTCAGCCCATCATGAAGTCCTATTAGTTCTACCTCCATTCTCCAATTCCAAATACTTCTCATCACCTCTACTTCTGCCACCTTTGACCATGTCGCTACTATCTCTTGTCCAAACTCATATAATGGCTACTCTCCCACTATTTTATGTTTAGTACATATAGTATATTGAAACTGTATTATTTATTTTTTCATTGTCTTTCTCCCTTCATGTAATCTCTATGAGGAACCTCTTCTATTTGGTTTACCACCACAACCAGTGCCAAGAATGCCAAACGGGTGTAAGAACTATAAGTACCCAAAATGTCAAGGAATAGCAGGAAATGAATAATTATTCATTGACTATGCATGCATCCTTTCTGAACCTTCCACTTCTCTTTTCTTAGTTTTCCTCCCCTAATATCTTTTTATTGTGGGGAGGGGCAGGGACAGGGCTCTGTTACCCAGGCTGGAGTGTAGTGGTGTGATCACAGCTCACAACTTTGACCTCCTGGGCTCAAGCAATCCTCCCACCTCAGCCTCCTACGTAAATGGGGCTACAGGTGCGCACCACCACACCTGGCTAATTTTTAAATTCTTTGTAGAGACAAGGACTGACTACATTGCCCAGGCTGGTCTCGAACTCCTGGACTCAAGCAATCCTCCTGACTCAGTCTCCCAAAGTGCTGGGACTATAGGCGTGAGCCACTGCACCTGGTCCCTATTATTTTAACTCAGTATATAACTCCTGGACATCCATGATACTTGCCTGTCACTGTTACATGTTGCCACAGGAAGGAGGAAACATAGCTGTCACTGAGAACTGAATCATATATGCTAATACAACTGACTTAATACATTTAATGCATATATTAACTCACAGCTTTCAAAATATTTCATACCAACACTCCCCAAACTGCTTTCTCAAATCCCATTCCCCCGAATCAAAGAGTACACATAGATAATCTTCAAAAAACACCATCACTGTTTGAGATCAACTCTTTGAAACACTGAGCACTGGCTTTTCAAAGTCAGGAAGGGTACAAGCAGCAGATACAAATGGCTCATTGCATTCCCTCTGGTACTTTTAAAGTGTGATAAGGCTCACTTTAAAATATTCAGATCATAACTACCAACAACAAAAATTGCGGGCTTGTCACTTCTAATTTCATTGATTCTCTTGCAATGCTTCCATTACTTCCAAAGATAATTTTCTATTTAAAGTCTTTGTCCTTTATTACTTCAGGCAACTACCTTTTTCTGCTCTCACTTAAGATGAATATATAGCCAAATCCAACACAGTAGAAATTGCTCTTAAACTGTGAAACCAGAAATACCCCTTTTTAATGTCATTTTCCCCATCAGCCTGGTAAGTCCAAATCAAAGCCACTAGGAGGTAGCATAAGCTGACCTGTAATAAAAATAAATAAAAAACCCTAATAAAAGCAATAATTTTGGTAAAAATATAATTACTTGACATTTTTCTTAAGGGCTTTTTCCAGTTTTTTCACCTGCTGTTTATAAAGTCTTAATTCATGCTGTGTGGGCCTGTGGAAAATAAACAATGATAAATTAATTCAATTTACTGAATAAAACCATAAAGGTACTTAATAAATGACATACAGTACTTTGTTACTTGTCACAAATATACTTATTAAACTTCTGAAAATATTTCATGACTGCTAATTTGGCGTTTATTGGTCATTTAGATTTCTTCTGTGTAATCCCTTATTCAAAATCTTTTAGTCATTTTTTGCTGCTAATCTATTACTTGTTTTTATAGTGAAATATTTCAAGTATATAGACAAAAACAGAGAATATTATAACAAATCCTGGTGTATCCACCACCTCACTTTATCAAATTTGAATATTTGAATAAGATTCAAAATTTAACTCAAACTTTATACATATACTATACTTAAAATTCCACATGTCCCTCATTAATGTCATTCTTCTCCTTCCCATACCATAGATAACCACTGTCCTCAATTCATTGTTCATTATTCCCATGTATGTTTTTAACTTTTTACTACATATTTATATAATCATAAATTTACATATTATTTTGTGCAAGGTTTTCACACTTTATATAAATGGCTTATGCTGTAGGTATCAGGCCCCTCTCCATTGGGGCATAAGCTTTTTTTCTTTTTGAGATAGGGTCTCACACTGTCACTTAGGCTGGAGTGCAGTGGCATGAGTTCAGCTCACTGCAACCTCTGCCTCCCAAGTTCAAGCCATTCTCCCACCTTGGCCTCTTGAATAGCTGGGACTACCATGCCTGGCTAATTTTTGTCTTTTTTGGTAGAGACAGGGTTTTACCAAGTTGCCCAGGCTGGTCTTGAACTCCTCACCTCAGGAGTTCGCCTCAGCCTCCCAAAGTGCTAGGATTACAGGCATGAGCCATCATGCCCAGCCATTAAAGTATAAGCTTTATGAGAAAAAAGACATTTGTTTTGGTCTTTGCTTTAGGTTTGGGACAGTGTCTAACTTATGAGAGGTATTCAAATATTTGAATAAAAAAAGGATCGACAATGTTCATCCTTTATTACTGTCAACATAGAGAGTGTCATCCTTCTGTAGCTATGCTGGATATACATTTCTGTTGTGTGCCATTATAAGTTTTACTTTTCTTCTCATCCCACAACATAGGAATAAGAATAACAAGGCATTCTAGTATAATTTGAGCATGAGAACTTCAATGGTTTAAGACTGAATCTAATATAGTAAATATTAATGTATTGTACATTTCAAAATCACTAAGAGTTTTCAGCCACAAAAAGTATTTGAGGTGATGAATATGTTAATTAGCCTGATTTAATTATTCTGCATTGTACTCATGAGTTGTAACATCACTTTGTGCCTCATAAATATATACAGCTATAATTTGTCAATTACCAATTAAAAATAAAAATTTAAGTAATCATGCTGAGTGAAAGAAGACAGACAAAAAAGAGTAAATATTGTATAGCTCCACTTTAAAGTCGAGGAAATATACACTAATGTAAGACTGAAAGCAAATCAATGGTTGCCTGAGGCAAAGGCAAAAAGGGGTGAGAGGAAGGGATTACAAAAGGGGCAAGAGATAACTTTTAGGGTGTTTGTTTTTTGGTTTTTTGTTAAGAGACAGGGTATCTGTTGCCCAGGTTGGAGTGTAGTGGTGTGATCACAGCAGCCTTGACCTCCTGGGTTCAAGTGATCTTCTCACCTCAGCCTCCTTAGTAGCTGGGATTACAGAAGTACGCTACTATACCTGGCTAATTTTTTAAATTTTTTGTAGAGACGAGGTCTCGTGTGTTGTTCAGGCTGGCCTCAAACTCCTGGACTCAAACAATCCTCCCACCTGGGCCTCCCAAAGTGCTGGTATTACAGGCATGAGCCACTGCACCTAGCCTCCAGGGTGATTATCTTTTTTTTAAATTTTTATTTATTTTTTAATTGCATTTTAGGTTTTGGGGTACATGTGAAGAACATGCAAGATTGTTGCATAGGTACACACATGGCAGTGTGATTTGCTGCCTTCCTCCCCATCACCTGTACCTCGCATTTCTCCCCATGCTATCTCTAATTCCCCATCCCCCACTGTCCCTCCCCTAATTACCCCCAACAGACCCCAGTGTGTGATGCTCCCCTCCCTGTGTCCATGTGTTCTCACTGTTCAACACCCATGTATGAGTGAGAACATGTGGTGTTTGATTTTCTGTTCTTGTGTCGGTTTGCTGAGAATGATTGTTTCCAGGTTCATCCATGTCCCCACAAAGGACACGAACTTATCATTTTTTATGGCTGCATAATATTCCATGGTGTATATGTGCCACATTTTCCCTGTCCAGTCTATCATCGATGGGCATTTGGGTTGGTTCCAAGTGATTATCTTGACTGTGATTGTTAGGGTGATTATCTGGATTGTAACTGTTTCACAGGTGTATACATATATCAAAATTCAACAAATTGTATACCTTACATATATATGCAGTGTGCTGTACATCAATTGTAACTCATTAAAGCTATTTTTTTAAGCAAAAAAAAAAAAAGACTGAATCTATTCAAAGTTTTTTGTTTTGTTTTTTAAATTGAGACAGGGTCTCACTCGGTCACCTAGGCTGTAGTACAGTGACATGATCGTGGATCACTGCAGCCTCGACCTCCAGGGGTCAACTGATTCTTCCACCTCAGCCTTCTGAGTAGCTGAGACTACAGGCGCGTACCATCACACCTAGCTAATTTTTACATTTTTTGCAGAGAAGGAGTTTTGCCACATTGCTCACGCTGGTCTGGAATTCCTGCCTCATGCAATCTGCCTGCCTCAGCCTCCCTAAGTGCTGAGATTACAGGCGAAAGCCACTATGCCCAGCTTATTTGAAGTTCTTAGCTAGTTTTATCTTATTCAATGTGGACCCCAATTTTCTCATTTCCCTTGCCTACCAATGTGCTCTGTTCCTTCCATAAGTTATCATGAGAGAGAACTGACTAAAATGAGTATATTATGTACTCATGATTAGCTTTAGAACAAAGGAGACAGAATGGTGCAATTAATATTCCAAATTCCAGTACACATTTACTTTTCAAAAAATGAAGAAAAACTGGCCAGAAGCAGTGGCTTATGTCTGTAATTTCAGTATTTTGGGAATTCCAGCAGTGAGCCTAGGAGTTCAAGACCAGCCTAGGCACACAGGGAGACCCCATCTCTACCAAAGAAAAACATTAAAAAATTATGCCGGGCGCGGTGGCTCAAGCCTGTAATCCCAGCACTGTGGGAGGCCGAGGCGGGTGGATCACGAGGTCAAGAGATCGAGACCATCCTGGTCAACATGGTGAAACCCCGTCTCTACTAAAAATACAAAACATTAGCTGGGCATGGTGGTGCGTGCCTGTAATCCCAGCTACTCAGGAGGCTGAGGCAGGAGAATTGCCTGAACCCAGAGGCAGAGGTTGCGGTGAGCCAAGATCGCGCCATTGCACTCCAGCCTGGGTAACATGAGTGAAACTCCGTCTCAAAAAAAAAAAAAAAAAATTAGAGGCTGGGCATGGTGGCTCACGCCTGTAATCCCAACACTTTGGAAGGCTGAGATGGGAGGATCACTTGAGTTCAAGAGTTCGAGACCAGCCTGACCAACATGGAGAAATCTTGTCTCTACTAAAAATACAAAAAATAGCCGGAGATCATGCCATGCACCTGTAATCCCAGCTACTTGGGAGGCTGAGACAGGGAGCAGAGGTTGCAGTGAGCCGAGATCATGCCACTGCACTCTAGCCTTTATTATTTAAATAAATAAATAATAATAATAAATTAGCTGGGTGTGGTGGCTCGCATCTGTAATCCCAGCTGCTTAAAAGGCTGGGGTGGAAGGAATGCTTGAGCCCAGGAGGTCAAAGCTGCAGTGAGATGTGAGATGTGGTCACACCAACGCACTCGGCCTCAGTGACAGAGGAAGACCCTGTCTCAAAAAAAAAAAAAAATTACTGAAGTTTCTCTCACCTGGTTTCCAAATCTTTTTGGAGGTTCAGCTTTTCGCTTAAAAGTGCATCAATCTTAGATTTTGATTCTTTGAGTTGATTCTGTAATGACTGCAACACATTTCATAGAAAAATAATTAACTTTCTTAGATTACTTACTTTATTAAAAAGTATGTATTAGTAATGCAGTCCCCATACCATTAAAAGGCCTTTATAAGTTGGTGAGGCATCCAGATTTCTGTAGTCCTTTTCTTCTTCTGACTGACTTTCATCTTCTTCATATTGCCTAGGAAAATATGGATGCAGTATACTTAAGAAAAATCTATCTTCAAATAAAAAAAATCTAATTAAACCAATCTAATGAGAGTTTAATAATCTAAATTTGAATTAAAATTAATCCAAATTTCCTACTTGTTCTCATAGAGAATGGTATTAGAACACTACTGCTATCTAATATTATAGTACATATGGTATCCGTTTACTCTCTTTACTTAGAATATATGATCCATGAGGAACAGAACTTTGTTTTGTTCACCACTGTATCTCACTGCCTAGAAAAGTATGGAATAAAAGAGGAGGTGAAAAAGCATTGCTGAATAAACAAATAAAACATAGGTGGAAATCCGTGTTATTTTAAAAAATGCATTCTCCACATATTATTTTTTCCTTCTAGTACTTTACGGTCACCAAAAAACCTGTATGAAAAAATGCAGAGCATAAGCAGAAAAAGCAACAGATGTAATAGTCTTGGTTCAAGCCTTGATAACACCACTAACTAGTTGCATTATTTGAATAAGTCAATCTCTCAGAATTTATTTTCTCATCCATAAAACAATATCTGTCACATCTCCTTCACAGGATTGGTGTAAAAGGCAAGTGAGACACTGAAGGACTCTAAAATGCAAAGTGCTAGCAAGTATGATTATATTTAGTAACCTTGATGAACTATCACTGTGATGTCCTATACGATAACTACTTGGTTACAGTTTAACTCTTGAAATATGGGTAATGCCACCAAAGAACTAAACTTTTAATTAAATCTTAAATTTAAAAATTGAAGCAGTATAAAATACTTTTCTGTTAAACACAACTCTATTGTTTAGGACTACATTTCACTTTAACTGTTGCATCATATAAAGTATTACTATATAGCCTAGTGTGTACTGGGTACATGCAGGATTTCTAGTATTACACATAAATACATCACTAGTCTAGTAAGTATCAATGGACTGATTCAGTTCAAATGATTTGTTTATTCCTAATAGGTTTAAGCATTTACACATAGTTTCATGATTAAAAAAAGAAAAAAGAAACACTTTGGACAACACTGGCCTTAAAAAAAAAAAAAGGATAAGCAGAGAAGCTTTTGTCGCTGTGAGATGTCCATGTCCCACCTGTCTTCCTCCTTTGGTCTTGATGCTTCAGCTCTACAGGTTCATAGCTCTTCTCCTGTGCTTTCTGTTTATCCCACTTAGGCCTCCAAGTCTTAGCCTGTCTTCCCTCCTCTTCTCTTCCATCTTCTTTACTAATGTCATACTTGTCAATGAATTATTACATCCTTCTTTTACAGTACTCCTACTTCTTTAGGTGGTACTTATATCCTATTTGTAGATCTAAAAATCTATCCTGAAATTACCTGAATCTCACTTTCAAGTTAGTACTCACTCTTAGAAAGGAGACTGAGTTTATAAACCTTGTTCAATGAATCCTGAAAAACCCCCTCCTTAGGACACTCTTTTTATTGCTGCAAATTTTCTCATTTGTAGGATATTATTTATTAATGTATCTCCTATTTTCTTCCTATCCTCCATTCCCTCAGTAAGACATTCAGTCCAAATATCTGACCCAAGCATAATTTGTATAGGCTAAAATACTTTACTTCAGCTAGACTACTGATGAAATTTAAAGTTAAAAAGTGATTCTTCTCCAAGTCACTTGCTCCTCAGCCCCAGACTTACATTACAAACTCATGACAACTACAATACCACGGCTCCCATGACCTCAATCCTTTTACCATCTTTAGTCAGAGAACCCCATTTGCACAACTCTACAAGTACCTCTCACAGCATATTCTACATGAAAGATTTCCTGATGGCTATATTATGTTAAATCTTCTCTTACGAAAAACCCCAAATCCCCTCTCTTCATCCTCTAGATCAGGGGTCACAAACTCCTGTCTGCAGGCTATATTTAGCACGCTGTTGGCTTTGTAACTATTTTTACTGGAACATAGCTGTGCCAATTCATTTACATATTATCTGTGGCTAATTTTGTGCTATAACAGCAGAGCTGAGTAGTTGTCCTATCTTTGTAGAATCTCCACCATCTAAACAACAGTTTCATTTGGAAGTCAGAAGTTCCCTGAAGCTACTTGATAATGCTGCTTTCTGAAAAGAATAAAGCAAGAAGTTGCTCTTTAATTAGTTGCTCTCTTCTTCCCTTCCTTTTTCCTTTTCTTTTCCCTCTCTTCTTCTCTCTCTCTTTTTTTTTTTTTTTGGAGTTCCCATAGTACTAGAGATAATCAGCAACCTACAACCCCCAGAGCTCTGCCATTGTTTTCTCCAAGATTTTGGAAAGTCATTATTCTTGGGGCAAGAATACTAGAGTGTACACTTCATAAAAGTGAAGAATTTATCTGCTTTACTATGGGATCCTAATTACTTAGAACATGGTACAAAATAGGTGCTCAAATAAGTATTTATTTGTTGAAAGAACTGTTCCATCTATAAATAATAGATGAGCTACATTTTCAGTGACCTTACATTAAAGCATTTTAGATTATATCTTAGATATCCTTCAGCTATTTTAGTTTAGCCAAAGACCATTTATCTTTATGCTTATTTCTTTAATCGGGTGATAAATGTGTTTTAATCTATATGCTTGATTTTTCACTGACATTTTGTCTCTCACATAAACCTGCATACTAATTAGGTTACACTTTGGTAGGCAGCTAATCTAATTCTATGCACTTTGTAGATATACTAGGTAACTACCCAGGGGCTAGATCATATCAGTAGAACAAATTATAATACTTCAACAAAATTAAGTGAAATACCATTTCTGCTGTGACCAATACTTTGGTGATAATTAAGTATCCATAGTTTTTTTTTTTTTTTTTTTTTTTTGAGACAGAGTCTTGCTCTTTCACCCAGGCTGGTGTGCAGTGGTACAATCTCGGCTCACTGCAACCTCCGCCTTCCAGTTTCAACCGATTCTCCTGCCTCAGCCTCCCAAGTAGCTGGAATTACAAGCACCTGCCACCACACACGGCTAATATTTATATTTTTAGTAGAGACGGGGTTTCACCATGTTAGCCAGGCTGGTCTTGAACTCCTGACCTCATAATCCACCTGCCTCAGCCACCCAAAGTGCTAGGATTACAGGGGTGAGCCACCACACCTGGCCAAGTATACATAATTTAACATAAATTCAACAGTATATCTTAAGTAGTAAAATACAGCCTTCAAGATCTTTATAAAAAAGAACTTCACAGTGACACATTAGGTGGATTTCCACGGTATATTTAAAGTTTCAAAAGCTATAGAAACTTTAAAAATTATAATACGGGATTATTCATACCTTTGCATATGAATGTTTCTAATTTTAGATTCATAGTAATCAATTAGACAAAGCAACCTAGAAAACAGAATATTGAATTATTTTCAAAATGCGCTATTAGAGTATCTATTAGTTTCACTGCATAATTTCAAATTACAGTGTAAAAGTACACATTTTATCTTTATCTCAGGCTTTAGAAAATTTAAGTGATTCTTACCAAAAAGCAAATATTATACTGAGTCATATGTTACATTAATTTCAAAGTACAGATTTAAAAATAACTATAAACATTATATCTCAACTTATTAAATGCATATCCTCCTTTTCCCAACAGTTCTACCTCTACCAGTAGCTCCCACAGAAATATTTGTCAAAGGGTGCAACTGAATATGAACAAAGTTGTTCACTGCACCATTATTTATAAGAGTAAAAAGCCAGAAATAACTTAACTCTTCATCAGGAGAAAGGTTAAATAAATAATGGCACACCCATACTGTAGAAAATAGTGGAGAATTAGAAAAAATAATGTGAATTTGTATGTCCTTAACAAGGAATGATGATGGAAAAAATTAATGTTACATAATCAAATGTATACTTTTTACTTTTGTCTCAAGAGAAAAAAGTTAGATGTGAGTATGTATATATATTGAAAAAGAACTCTATGGGTTCTTAACCCAGGAATATTATTGTAACCTAGGGGATGTGTGGAGGGGCAATGTTGCCATATTGACTAGTTGGGGAAGGGGCAGAATGCTAAAAGTTCATCAGTGAACAACACAACAATAAAGAACTGTCTCACTCAAAATGCCAACAGCACTTCTGTTGAGAAACAGTAGGAAGAACACACACCAAACTGTTAGGAGAGGTTATCTCCGGGATGTAGGGATTAGGAAAGCAAGTAGATCTGTTACATTTTACCATATACACTTTTATACTGTTTGAATTTTTATAAGCATGTATTTATTGTTTGTGTGATTTAAAAAATGAGAGAAAAACAAAATAATACTATGCCTTTATGTGTTATTCTTTTTAAAGGAACAATTTATATTGTTTCCATCTTATCTTGGGAAACCATTACCAACCCATTCCCCTTTTCAGACCTAATTCAGCCAATTGTACTGTTAATATCACAACTTTATAGATTATTCTTCAGCTCCTCCCTGTCTCAACATGCAACAGCTTTCACATTATCCTGAAAATATGCTTTAATCTTCATGTCCTACACAAATCCTCTTGACCTACTTCCCCTTCATGATTCTATTTCTAATCTTTTCCTTCACAGCAAACTTCATTCATTCTGAATTATTTTTACCAATTATCCTCAATAATGTTTTAAGGAGGACTTATTACATGTTAAGTACCGGGAATTCTGAGCAAATAAAATAGTGGGAAAGTAAACAAGTTAACCAGTGAGGGAGCATGAAACACTGCCAGTCACCCTCACCTTGAAACACTTTTGTTCCTTGGTTATCATGATACCCAAACACAATTCCTTTTCTGCCTCTTCTTTCTCTATATGGAATTTGGAAGTTCTCTAGAGTTTGGCCTTTTTAACCACAGACCTGATATGTTTATATGATGACTGAAGGTGCCTAAGAATATATCCATAAATGAATTCATCGATTTCTTCCCCATTCTTTCAAATGTAGCTTAAAAACTGCCATCTTTGACTGTTCCACTCCTTTCAACATCTATGGCCAATTTGTCTGGACAGCTCCTGTCCATCTTTGCAGTGTCTCTCCCTTTTTTGGGTCCTGGTTAAGACCTTCATTAGTCCTCACTTAGACTACTACAACTGATTACTAACTTGTCTGTCTCTGGGTTTAATCCCCTTGCTCAGAAATCTTTGAGTATGTTTCCTGCCACACAGAAAGTAGAACTCAAACTCTTCAGCCAGTTTAAGTTTCTCCAAGTTACAGCACACTTTCCAAACTGTCATATTGTCTCTTAAGACCCTTCCCAGCATCTCATGTAGCCTATGCTCCAGACCCCTTGGACTACTTGACATCCCAAACACATTCACTTTTCCTGTTACCATATTCCTCTAATTGAAACACCCTTTCTCTCACCTCTGCGTATTAATATTCTATAGTTCCTAGCAGTCCAGCTAAAAAGATCACTCATTCATGTAGCCTATCTAATCATCCTTAGCTTTCACTAATTTCTCCCTACATCACACCCACTTAGTATCCTATCTGCCCCCACCTATGGTACATACTACTATCTGCTTTATATTTTACTTACCTGCATCTGTGTCTGTCTACCCAACTAGACTATCAGGTCACTGAATGCAGGAATCATGGCTTTACTCATCTGTGTGTGCCCTATTACTTAGCACAGTACCTGTGTAACTTTTGATAATATCTGTAGTGGCTACAACTCATGTATTTCCAATAGGTTTAATTCACAATTTTTTATTTCAGTGTCTCAAACTGAAAGTTTGCATTGATAAAAATTAGAATGGAAAATCTCTGGCCCATTGGACAAATTCATACCTGAGTTAGCCTGACTTCATCTGGTAAACTGCAAGTTCTCTCCGTGCTTTTCTCACCCTCTTATTCAGTTATCTTAGCTGTTCTTTGTTTTTTCATTCCTCCAATTTCTCTCCTTTTCCTTCTTCCCACTATAGGTCTCTCTCTCCTCCTGTCCCTCTCCTTTTTGTTCTTCCTTACCTCTACTATTTTTCTTACCTTGCCTCCTTCTTCTATTTATTCACACCTCTCTCTAACATTTTTATGTTGTTTTTGTTATGTCTTTGTCCTTACTTTTCCTTCAAAAGGATGAAAATTATATATGTGTACTATCTCTTAAATAATTATAAAAAATCTATAGTTTTAACTTGTTTTTACTTTATATCTGACCTCATTTATTTTTATAGTAAAATAGAAACACCTAATTATTCAAGATTCCCAATCCTACTAGGTAAACACATAGTACTGCTTAAAATGCAATCAGTTTAAACTGTTGAGAAAAAAAAAATAAGGTGCTACCACTTAAACAAGAGAGAATATGAATATAATATCCATACTACTTATATTGCTAAAAATAACACTAAACATTTAAAATCAATTACCTGTCGGGGAGGTAAGGATAGGATGGAGTAACGGGGACAGGAGTAAAAACACAACTCTGTTATCTATATAACTAATAGTTTTGATTTTGGAATTATATAAATGTTTACACATTCAAAAGTAAATTCAAAAAGCAATCCTGAAAATTGAAAATAAATTGAAGCAAACTAACTGCATTATAACTTGGTGATAGAAACACACAGAGAAAACAAGTATTTCAAGATGTTTAGAAATACAAATCTTGACTGCATACATGGTGGAATATATTAGTGTCAAAGACAGCTTCCCAAAAATTTAAATTTCATTTAGAAGGCTTATTGTTAGTAATTCTAGTTTTATTATTTTTAAACTATTTTTATGTATTATAGGATACCGAAATAATTATATTATTTTTCTTAAGAATGATTTACAGTAGAAAACACACAGTTACAAATGTAAAATCAGAATTTAAATAAAAATACTACCTTAACTTTAGCTTGTTTTAAAAAAATAATCAATGTGGCCGGGTGCGGTGGCTCAAGCCTGTAATCCCAGCACTTTGGGAGGCCGAGGCGGGTGGATCACGAGGTCAAGAGATCGAGACTATCCTGGTCAGCATGGTGAAACCCCGTCTCTATTAAAAATACAAAACATTAGCTGGGCATGGTGGCGCGTGCCTGTAATCCCAGCAACTCAGGAGGCTGAGGCAGGAGAATTGCCTGAACCCAGGAGGCAGAAGTTGCGGTGAGCTGAGATCGCGCCATTGCACTCCAGCCTGGGTAACAAGAGTGAAACTCCGTCTCAAAAAAAAAAAAAAAAAAAAAAAAATCAATGTTGATTTTTCCCCACAAAATATACAGTCCCTAGTTCTTTCCACTAACAACTCCTAAAATCAATAACATAATAAAACTGAGCAACCCCCAAACCCCTGCAGTAATCTTTAAATATTATTTTTCACTAAAAGGATCAGTTATTTTGAGAAATTTCTGATTAATTATGATTTTATTTAAAGGTTTAGTGTTATTTTTAGTAAATGTTCAATTCCTCAAAGGACCTCTAGAACAACAACAAAAAAGAATAGGAAAAAAAATGCAGAAAAGGAGGAGAGAGAGACTCTTCTAGTTTATAAGAGTTATAACCACCCCCAAGATAAAATAAGGTAAAACAAACAAACAAAACAATGAATCAAGCTACATATCAATTTATGCAGCAAAATTACTGTCTATCCAAGACGGTATGAGGAACTCTTTTGCACAGATAGGCAAACACTCTGTTTTGAGTGACAATGCGATCTTCTTCCTCCTTTCTTAATCTACAGATTTCCTTTTGCAAAGAAGCAATAGTTTCTTCTTGCTCCATTCGTTTTTTCTTATAATGCTGGCACTTCACCTATAAGATATTTTTAAAAAACATAATTATGATATGTACAACTAGGAGGTGCTGTCCTGACAAAAATTGTACACAAAGGCATCTTCATACTTTCTATTTAGCTGTTTCATTCAAGAACTTCAGTATTGAGTCTATTTTTAAATGAGTATAAGCTCCAGGAAGATTATTATGCCATAAACATAATCTTTTGACATGAAAAAATATAAGTCAAATAGCTATAAAATGGGGAAACTACAGCTTATAATTCCATATATTCAAGAGTTCTTACCAAGTAAAGCAACTCAAAAATTACCATAAAACTGGTATACTTTTATGTTTAAGTTTAAATTAAAACAATAATCAGGAAGGAATCAATACTAACTCATGATTGCAAATGGTATAGTCAACTTAGGCATTCATGCAACGTGGGTGACTGCAAACTCAAAGTAAGTCCGTAACCAGGAAATTATCGTTAAGAAATAATCAGGGAGAATGACATCACCAAAATGGCAGAGTTGAAGCAATCTGGCTTCACCTCCTCCAACAGAAAACCAAAAACCAATATCCAGTGCCAAGATGGTTACTAGCAATATCCCAGAACTCAAATCTGAGGATGAGACAATCCCCGGCGCGATAAAGAAGTGAAAAAATTTCAAACAGATTGTTAAGAGAATCGGACTTCGGTATCTGTGATGCCTCTCTCCTAATCTGCAAGGAACTCTCTGTGGAAAATTGTCCCCGGACTCAGTTTCTACACTGGAAAAAGTGAGATCAAGACCAGCTTCCCTACCATATTGGGTTCCTTGCAGAACTGTTCCTGCCTTAACCCACAGAAAGCAACACAAGTGCCTATAGGAAGAAAAACTCCAGAGACTGCCAAAGTCAAAGATGGGAGGTGGGAACAGCTGCAATCCTAACCTGCAAAATCTGCTTGGTAACTCAGCCAAAGAAGATGCCAAATTAGAGTGGCTGTTCAGCAACACCACACTGTAGGAGACACACTCCACAGGCTAGCTGGGTATGAAACCCTAGTCAGCTTTCTATACAGTTGGGGTATCCCATTTGGGATCTCCCCAGCCTAGGACCATCTGTACTCTGAACACTTGCCAGAGCTGTGGCAAACCTGGATATGAGCCGCTATCTGGTACCAAGGAGGCGGCAGTGACCTAGCATAAAGGAAATTCAACAGGTGAATTGTAAAGAACCTATGTAAACATATCCAAGAAAAACCCAAACAAGCCAGACAGCGAAAACTGAAATAACTAATCCTTCAATGAGGAGGCACAGATATATGTTCACAAGAAACAACAGCAAACAAGGAACCATGACCTCCCCAAATGGAAAAAGTAAGGAGCCAGTGACTAGCCCTAACCAGACAGTGATGTGAGATTCTTCAATCATTCTTCTTTTTTTTTTTTTTTTTTTTTAAATCATCTGGTTCTGGACATTTATTTGTTCAGATTATTGACATAATCCACTGTTACGCATCTACTAAAGTTTTTTACTTCTTGAGTCAGTTTTGGGAATTTCTGTGTTGCTAGAAATTTGTCCATTTCATCTAGATTAGTTAATTTGTTGTCATATAATTGTTCAAAGTATAGTCTTATAATCATTGTTTTAATGGAGGGGTGGAGGTTTAGGGTTTACTTACTACCTTACCATTTTCAGTGATGTTAAATCTTTTTTATCATTGTTTTTGTTTGTTTGTTTGAGACAGAGTCTCATTCTGTCGCCCAGAGTGGAGTGCAGTGGAATGATCTCGGCTTACTGCAACTTTCCCCTCCTGGGTTCAAGTGATTCTCCTGCCTCACCCAAGTTTCTGGGATTATAGGCACGTGCCACCATGCCTAGATAATTTTTGAATTTTTAGCACAGACAGGGTTTCACCATGTTGGCCAGGCTGATCTGACCTCAAGTGATCCTCCCACCTTGGCTTCTGAAAGTGCTGGGATTATGGGCATGAGCCACCATACCCAGCCCTTTTCATCACTGTTAAAGAATTCTAATGTTGTATCTCTATATTCCTTAATCATTGCTTTTTTTCTAATCCCTGTCTGCCCAGGATTCAAAAACTCAGTGAACTCCAGTATAAAACAGGAAATCAATTCAGAAATCTATCAGTGAAATTTTAAAAAGATGTTGAAATAATAACTTTAAAAAATTAAACAGAAATCTTGGACTGAGAAATACATTCCCTGAATTGAAAAATATATTAGAGGCTTTTAAAAGCAGAATGGATCAAGCAGAGGAAAGAATCAGTGAGCTTGAAGACAGGCTATGTGAAAATACAGAGAAGAAAAAGAAAAAAGAATACCTACCTACAAAATATAAAAAATTATCTCAAAAGACCAAATCTAAGAATCACTGGCCTTGAAGAGAGAGTGAGAAAGAACAAGGGGTAGAAAACGTATTCAAGGAAATAGCAATAGAAAAATATCCAAATCTACTGAAAAATATAAACATCCATGTTCAGGAAGGTTAGAGAGATCACCAAACAGATTCAATTCAAATAAGACTACTGCAAGGCATATAATAAATTCTTACCTGGGCAATACCATCCTGGACATAGGAATGAGCAAAGACTTCATGACAAAGACACCAAAAGCAATCACAACAGAAGCAAAAATTGAAAAATGGGATCTAATTAAACTTAAGAGCTTCTGCATAGCCAAAGTAAAAAAGTAAATAGACAACCTACAGAATGGGAGAAAATATCTGCAAACTATGCATCTGACAAAGGTCTAATAGCCAGTATCTATAAAGAACTTAAATTTACAAGAGAAAAACAAATCCATTAACAAGTAAGCAAAGGACATGAACAGACACTTTTCAAAAGAAGACATACATGCAGCCAACAAGCATATGAAAAAAAAAAGCTTAGGCCAGCATAATGCCTCATGCCTGTAATCCCAACACTTGAGAGGCTGAGGCAAGTGGATCACCTGATGCCAAGAGTTCAAGACCAGCCTGGCCAACATGGTGAAACCCCCTCTCTACTAAAAATTTAAAAAATTAGCCAGGTGTGGTGGCCCACGCCTGTAGTCCCAGCTACTCGAGAGGCTAAGGAAGAACTGCTTGAACCTGGGAGGTTGCAGTGAGGCAAGATCACACCACTGCACTCCAGCCTGGGCAACAGAGCAAGACTCCATCTCAAAAAAAAACAAAACTCAATATCATTTATCATTAGAGAAATGCAAATGAAAACCACAATGAGATGCCATCTCACACCAGTCAGAAGGCTATTATTAAAAAGTCAAAAAGTAAAAGATGCTGGCAAAGTTGCAGAGGAAATGGAACACTTACTGTTGGTGGGAGTGTAAATTATTTCAAACATTGTGGAAAGCAATATGGTGATTCCTCAAAGAGCTAAAAGCAGAACTACCATTTGACCCAGCTATCTCATTACTGGGTAAATGCCCAGAGGAATATGAATTATTCTACCATAAAGACATGTGCACAAATGTTCACTGCAGCACTATTCACAATAGCAAAAACACGGAATCAATCTAAATACCCATTAATGGTAGACTGGATAAAGAAAATGTGGTACATATATACCATGGAATACTATACAGCCATAAAAAAGAATAAGATCGTGTCTTTTGCAAGTACATGGATGGAGCTGAAGGCCATAATCATTAGCAAACTAATGCAGAACAGAAAACAAAATACTACTTGTTCTCACTTAAATGTGGGAGCTAAATGATGAGAACTTATGAACACAAAGGAGAACTTATGAACAACAGACACTGGGGTGGAGGGTGGGAGAAGGAAGATAGCCAGAAAAGATAATTATTGGGTACTAAGCTTAATACCTGGGTGATGAAATAAGAGTACAACAAACCGCCATGATACAAGTTTACCTATGTAACAAACCTTCACATTTACCCAAATCTAAAAGTTTAATAAATAAGTACATTCTCAAAGTCAAGCACAAA
Organism: Sapajus apella; assembly: GCF_009761245.1. Lineage (NCBI taxonomy): Eukaryota > Metazoa > Chordata > Mammalia > Primates > Cebidae > Sapajus > Sapajus apella. Next base: position 28,191,006 of record NW_022436944.1, on the reverse strand, counting down.
GAGAAGATCCTAAAAGCACCAAGAGAAAAGAAGTGAACATACAAAGGAGCTCTGATTTATCTGGCAATAGAATCCTCAGCAGAAAGCATATAGGCCATGAGAGAGTGAAATGACATATTCAAAGTGCTGGTGAAAGAAAACAAAACAAAAACTGTCAACCAAGTATATTATTCTCAGCAAAGCTATCCTTGAAACATGAAGGAGATAGTCTTTACTAGGACAAGCAAACACTTGCACGGGACTCATAAGAAATGCTAAAGGGATTCTTCAGTATGAAAGAGGACACCACATGCAAAAACAAAAAAAACATTCGAAGGTATAAAACCCATTGGTAAAAGTGAGTATACAGACAAATGCAAAATACTCTTATACTTGTGGTGTGTAATCCAGTCATATCTCTAGTATGAATACTAAAAGAAAAATCTACTTAAAACAATAGGCTGGGCACAGTGGCTCATGCCTATAATCCCGGCATTTTGGGAGGGAGAGGAAAGGCCGATTGCTTGAGCTCAGGAATTTGAGAGCAGCCAGTGCAATATGGAAAGTCCCGTCTCTACCAAAAATACAAAAAGCAGGGTGTCATAGCATGCACCTGTGATCCCAGCTACTTGAGAGGCTAAGGTGGGAGGGTCACAGGATCCTTAGGGTGTCACTTTGCCAGCCAGAAACCTCCGTGGTCAGTGGCACCTCTGCTTTGTTTTGCTCATACCCGCTGGGCTTGTTCCACCCACTTAGCCTGGCAGGCTGCACTTAGCCTATGCTACCAGCCAGGGCCCCACACCTGTGAAGGGCAAGCCAGGTGCGAAGCAGTGAGGGGTGTGTGTGTGAGCAGGTGTGAGGTCCGGCTACTGCACACAGCCAGGCACACCAGGTGCTGCGGTGAGGCAGACAGCTCCAGCCACCAGCACAGGCACTGGCTCCATGTAAGGCTGCGGCCAGACCAGATGTACTGCAAGCGGCTTCTACTACAGGCACCAGTGTCTAGACAAGGGGAATGCAGTGGCGCCTGAAAGCTTGGAGATGCCAGGAACCACAGAGCTGCAGAGGGTGTTACAGTCTGTCACAGCTCTGGCTCTGGGAGCCCTGAGTCTGGGCTCCCAAAAAAGTCGCAACTCTTATCTCCTCGTCGTCCACAGCGCAGCGAGTTGGGGGGGGATGTGTTTCAGGTAGCACATGTTTCAGCCCATTTGTGTTACAGCTGTTTCAGTCCCACCATCCTGCTCTGGCCAGTGGCTTCTGGGCTGGCCTGGTCCTACCACTGCTTCCCATTGCATGGGGCAGCCACCAGGTGCCAGTGGAGGGTGGGAGGCCTATGGTGCGACAGCAGCTCTGTCTCAGGAATCCCGAGGTCTGAGCCCCTAGAAAGGTCATTACTCTTCACTCAACGCAGTATGGGAGCGTGTCACCACCCACAGCTCGGTGAGCCGGCCAGGAACATGTTACAGCTCCTTTCACCCCCACCATTCAGCGGGTCCCAAGTTCTTGTCCTGCGTCCAGGAAGAATGAGGTTACATAGACAACTGGAAGGTGAGCAAGGCGGAGAGAAGCCTTATTGAGTGACAGAACAGCTCTCAACAGAGAGGAGACCCAAAGTGGGCAGCTCTTATCCACAGGCAGGTGGATAAGTCCATGAGACCAATGAGTCGATGCGACCCTGAGTCTAGCTGAGCCTTGGGTTTTTATGAGATCAGAAGGGAGGAAGTATGTGCTGATTGGTCCATGGGCAGCCAGGGGAAGGCCTGGAAAAGGCACCACCCAATTGGCCAAAAGGCATCAAGGAAGTTTCAATCCAGGTCAGACTCCACCTGGAACTAGCAGCCTGGCCAAGCTGCAAGCTGTCCTTGGTTTGAAGGTGAGGTTTCACTGAGAACCTGCCCCTTCTGCCTAGAAACCTGTCTGCCTCCCACTGCCATCAACATGCCGTCTGCAGTGCCCAGGCTGTCCGTGCTCAGGGACGCCCACAGGCCCACACCAAGCCGCCCTTAACCTCCCAGCCTCCCTTCCATGCTTGTCGGCGCCTAAAATCTGGGGGAGCCAAGGCAGCAGGAGGCTGGCATGTCAGCACTGCCTTGAGCATGCACACACCTGGCCGGGTCATGACGGCGCCTGCGCTCAGCCACAACTTTGCTCTACACTGGAGTGGTTACTAGGAGTGAAGAGAGGCCAGGGAATGGGAGCAGGTACTTCCAAGCCTGCAGTGGCAGGGGCTGCCTAGGCTCCTGAGAGAGCAGGGATGTCCAAGTTCGAAGCTGTGGCTGGGCAGCTACAGCTGTGCCTGGAAGTGCAGGGTCACCACTGGGATCACCTGTTCCTGGCCCCTGATGGCGCCACAGAGCATGCAGCCCTGGCCACACCTCCTCCGCTGCTGGCGTCCTCACAGAAGCTGCTTTAGATGGGCTGCCATCAGGAGGACAGCTTGAGCCTGAGGGGTAGAGGTTGCAGGAAGCTGAGATTGTCCCACTGTACTCCAACCTGGGTGACAGAGTGAGATCTCATCTCATGAAAACAAAAACAAAAAAGCTCCCCCCCCAAAATAACCACAGCAACTTGTTAAGATATAGGCAATATAAAAAGATGTAAACTGAGACAACAAAAAGTTATAACGTGAGGGAATGGAGAAAGTACAGAAGGTTCTAGTTTTTCGTTTGTTTGTTTCCATTATTTGTGATCAAGGCAAGTTATCTGTTTAAAAAACTTGTCCAGGCACAGTAGCTCATACCTGTAATCTCTACACTTTGAGAGGCTAAAGCAGGAAGACTGCTTGAGGCCAGGAGTTCAACGCCAACCTGGCCAACACAGTGGATCCCCATCTCTTTTAAAAACTCTTTAATTTAAAAAATAAAAAAAACTTGTTACATCTATAAAATGTTTTTTAAAACCTCATAGTAACTACAAAGCAAAAACCTAACAGGTACATTAAAAAAAAGCAAAAAATTAAAACAACCAAGAAAGAAGAAAATAATTTGACCACAAAGGAAGACAGTGAAAAAGGAAGAAAACACAATAAGATATCATCTCACTCAAGTTAGAATGGCTATTACCCAAAAGACAAAAAAAAAAAAAAAAAAGAAAAAAAATATTGGTGAGGATGTGAAGAAAGAGGAATCCTTGTACACTGTAAGTGAGAAGGAAAACTAGTACAAATACTATGGAAAACAGTATGGAGGTCACTCACAAAACTAAACCATATGATCCAGCAAACCCACTACTGGGTGTGTGTGTGTGTGTGTGTACATGCGCACGTATGCTTATTATATATATGTAATATAAATGATATAAACATATTGAAGACATATCTGTACTCCTATTATTATTGCAGCACTATTCACAGCAGTGAAAATATGGAATCAATGTAGGTGTCCATCAATAGATGACTGAAAAAAAAAAAACGTGGTATATGTACACAAATGAAATATTATTCAGCCATAAAAAGGAATGAAATCCTGTCACATGCAGCTACATGGATGAAAAATGGAGGTCACTACATTAAGTGAAATAAGCCAGGCCCTGAAAGACAAATATTGCACATTTTCACTCAAATGTGGAAAGTAAAAAAGATTTCAGGAAGATAGAATAAAACAGTGGTTAACAGAGGCTACTGTTTTATTAAAAAGTAGGAGGGGGCTGGGCGTGGTGGCTCACGCCTGTAATGCCAGCACTTTGGGGGTCCGAAGCGGGCAGATCATGAGGTCAGGAGTTCGAGACCAGCCTGGCCAACATAGTGAAACCCATCTCTACTAAAAATACAGAAATTAGCCAGGCATGGTGGTGTATGCCTGTAGTCCCAGCTACTCGGGAGGCTGAGGCAGAAGAATCACTTGAACTTGGGAGGTGGAGGTTGTGGTGAGCCGAGATTGTGCTGCTGCACTCCAGCCTGGGCAACAGAGCAAGACTTTGTCTCAAGAAAAAAAAAAAGTAGGAGGGAAGGAGGAAATGAAGAGAGGTTGATTAATGGGTTTAACAATACAGATACATGGAAGGAATAAGATGTATATGCTAGCACAGTAGGCTATATTAATAATAATCTATTATGTATTTCAAAATAGCTGGAAGAGAAGAATTCTAATGTTCCCAACATAAAGAAAATATAAATATTTGAGGTGATGGATATTCCATTTTCCCCGATTTGATAATTACACATTATATAAATATGTCAAAATATCTCATGTAGCATGAAAATATGTACAGCTATTATGTATCAAAAAGAATCAGTATGTACCCTAAGATTTATACAAAGGAATATATATCTTCAACAATTTATTCTCTTGTCATCAGCAAGATATTACTTGCTTGGTTTCCCCTTATTCTCTAGTTTCTATCCTTCAGTGTCCTTTTAAAGCTTATTATCAAAAAGCACTATCACAGCCAGACGTGGTGGCTCATGCCTGTAATCCCAGCACTTTGGGAGGCTGAGGTGGGCACATCCCTGAAGTCAGGAGTTCAAGATCAGCCTGGTCAACATAGTGAAATCCTGTCTCTACCGAAAATACAAAAATTAGCTGGGCATGGTGGCGCATGCCTGTAGTCCCAGCTACTCAGGAGGCTGGGGCACAAGAACTGCTTGAACCCAGGAGGTGTGGAGGTTACAGTGAGCCGAGATCACACCACTGCATTCCAGCCTGTGTGACAAAGCAAGACTCCATCTCAAAACAAATAAACAGGCCGGGCGTGGTGGCTCACGCCTATAATCCCAGCACTTTGAGAGGCCGAGGTGGGTGGATCACAAGGTCAAGAGATTGAGACCATCCTGGTCAACATGGTGAAACCCTGTCTCTACTAAAAATACAAAAATTAGCTGGATATGGTGGCGTGCGCCTGTAGTCCCAGCTACTCAGGAGACTGAGGCAGGAGAATTGCTTGAACCCAGGAGGTAGAGGTTGCGGTGAGCCGAGATCGTGCCATTGCACTCCAGCCTAGGTAACAAGAGTGAAACTCCATCTCAAAAAAACAAACAAACAAACAAACACAAATAAACAACAAAAAAAACCCACTATCATTCTTATTATTAATATACTTTTCATAAATGAAAAAGACTCAATGAAAACCTTTTCCCTACCTGGCCTTCATAATACTGACACAGATCTCTTACAGAACAGGACACCCATGTCTAAGCACATGTTCATGTGCCCATGTGTAATGTTTGCTGAGACTTAGCAACCCTCAGAAGGAAAAAAGGTTCCCAGTTTCTGATACTATTTAATCTTACAAGATGAAAAATGAAATGAAACAAAAACTGGATCCTCTACCTCAGCCCTCCCTAGAAGCCAGAATGAATCCTCTGCCTCAGCCCTCCCTAGAAGCTAGGCAGGGCCTCTGCAGCCAAGTGATGAGAGTGTCAGTACCACCTGTTTCTACAAGTTAAGCCACGGACTAGAACTAGAAATTGAGTTTTGCAAAACTGTAGGATAGAAAAGCAACAGTAGTCCTCCTTACCCATGGGGGATACACCTCCAGTGGATACACAAAACCTCAAACAGTACTGAATCCAATTGCCATCACTTGGAACATATGAGTTTCTGTTCATGACTTCTACCTACAAATTAATGTCTTTTCCATCTTCACTGTGCACTTATCACTCACTGTGGCCATTACAGTTGCAGTTTGAGGCGTGATAGAAAACTAGCATTAATTTCTTTTTTCCTTTGTCAGGATAATATAGAAGATTCATCCTCACCATAGATCTTAGCAACCTCAGCAATTTTTTTTCTTTCCTTATTAAGCCAAGAACTTTTACCTTTTCACTTAAAGGAAGCATTTACAGCTTCTCTGTGGCATATCCAAATTGCTAGCATCATTACTCTTGCACCTTGGGCCTATTATTAAGTAAAGCAAGGGTTACCTGAATACAAGTACTGTGATACTACGACAGTAGATCTAATAACCAAGACAGCTACCAAGTGACTAATGGGCAGGTAGCATATACAGTGTGGATAAGGTGGAAAAGGGATGATTCATGTCCTGAATGGGACTGAGCAAGATTGTGTGATATTTCATCATGCTACTCAGAATAGTGTAAAATTTTAAACTTATGAACTATTTATTTCTGAAATTTTCCATTTAATATTTTCGGACTGCAATTGACCACAGGGAACTGAAACTACAAAAAGCAAAACCATGGATGAGGGGGAACTACTGTGTACAAAAATCAGTTGGATACCTCTTAATTCATTGTACCAGGCCAACATTATCCTGATACCAAGCCAGAGATACTACAAAAAGAAGAGAAGTATAGACCAATATCTATTATGAATATGAATGCAAAAATCCTCAACATAATATTAGAAGGCCAAATTCAACACATAGTAAAAGGATTATACACCACAACAAAGTGTTATTTATCCCTGGAATGCAAAGATGACTCAACATACAAAAATCAATCAATGTAATACACCACATTAACACAATAAAGAAAAAAATATACAATCATCTCAGTTTTCAAAAATCCCAAAACACCCTTGGGGGAAACTGTAGCCCCCAAAGCTAAACTCACTTCTTTGGGTTTCCTGTCTAAGATCATGGTATGTGCATGGCATCTTCCTCTAAAGAGGATTTTGATTTTCTTATGTCAAATGCTATATATAAACTATCATTTCTGGCCAGGCATGGTGGCTCATGCCTGTAATCCCAGCACTTTGGGAGGCCAAGGTGGGTGGATCACAAGGTCAGGAGTTCGAGATTAGCCTGGCCAATGTGGTGAAACGCCGTCTCTACTAAAAATACAAAAATTATCCGGGTGTGGTGGTGGGTACCTGTAGTCCCAGCTACTTGGGAGGATGGGGCAGGAGAATTGCTTGAACCCAGGAGGCAAAGGTTGCAGTGAGCCAAGATAGTGCCACTGCACTCCAGCCTGGGAGACAGAGCAAGACGCCATCTCAAAAAAAATATATATATATATTTCTCCAACTCCTTAAACTAAGATCTTGGCTTGAGGTTCCTTGGTTATATCCAGGAGATTGGAAGCCAGGTTGTGACCCAGCTTGCTCTTTGGAATAAGATGCCTTAATCTTAGGCTTCAAATAATTTACATTAATACTTTAAAAAATACTATTCCCTGCATATGCAGATAAGCAGGCACATAAGGAAGCAAGACACCATGAACTACAGCTTAAAGAAACTAAACATGGAAATGCTAGGGGAAAATGGCAGATAGGAGTCAGGACTAGATTGCAGCTCCCATTCCGATGAACAGAGCAGTGGGTGGAGACTCACATCATGAACTTTTGCTCCAGAACTACTGAGGAATACACCAGGAAAGCTGAGAAAATCCACAGACCTCTGAAGGAAGTGGATTGCTCCTGCAGGACCTAGGAGACACCCCAAATATTGTGAATGCCCAAGCTATGCAAGTGGGAAAGGTAGGATTGTCTACCCCTGAATACACATCCTCACTGGGGAACTTGAAGGTCTAGTTCATGGGATAGGATTTGACCTTACCTGGAGCTGAGTCAAATTAGAGAGCAGAGCAAAATAAAGGGGTAGAGGAAGAAATGGGAAAAGCCCTGTGGGCTCTCTGGGTTCCCTGGGAAGCCATGTCTGACTTGTTTCACAAGGGTCCTTTGGAAGGGCTGCCAGAGAAGCTGGTAAAAGACCACATAGAGAAGGAAACTCCAGCTGAACTTTCTAACAACTCCAATTGGACATGAAGTTTCCTGGCCAGAACTTGGGGAAGGGCATGAATCTAGTGTGCAGATTTGACAAATAGGGAGCCATGGTAGCCCTGCTTGCTTTCTCAGCTGGGAGGCTGGTAGCCTGGGGCAAGTTCTCAGCTCTGCTCACCCACTGCCTGGAAACAAACTTGGTGCTTTTGGTGGAGGGGTTGCGGGGCGCGGGCACAATGGGAGTGAGACCAGCCTTTTGGGTTGTATAGGAGCTGGGTGAGGCCTATAACTGCCGGCTTTCCCCAACTTTCCTGACAATCTGCATGACACACAGAGACAGCCATAATCCTCCTGGGAACAGAACTCTATTGACCTGGGAGCCATACCCCTATTCCCCACAGCAGCTGCAGCAAGCCCCACCTAAGGAGAATCTGAGTTCAGAAACACCTAACCCTGCCCCCACCTGATGGTCCCTCTCTATCCACTCTGGTAGCTGAAGACAAAGGGCATATTCTCTTGGGAGTTCTAGGGCCCCGCCTACTGCATGATTTTATAAATACACTATTGATGAGGAAAGCAACCTTGTTAACAAAGCCAACCTAAAAATACAACATTCTAATGGTAAAGGAGTTTGTCCAACAATGTCTTCTCTGAAACTATCATCAATACCAGCAGCTCTGGTACTGCCTGCCCCAAGCTGGCAGCATAAATGAGGGTAGTCCACCAACTGCCTCTATCCTCATGCTAGAGCTCCACAGTATCTCTGGTAGATTCTCTCAAACTCCATGGAATTTATGCTAACTCATTTGATCCTTTCAACACTGGCAGCATACACTGAGGGGACTTCCAGACTCTGCCTGATGAATACTGCTCCCTTTTTGGTAGTCTGAACCCACATATGCAAAGGTATATATAGTGTTGTGTCAGCAAAACCACTAAAATAAGGACTTAATGTTTATAATCATACGTTAGTAAAGATCAGAAACACCTCATACAACTAAACAGTTACCAGCACAAAAGACTCATTTCCTTTCGTCACAATAAACACCCAAGTTTAATAGTTTTTAAAATTAGGGAGTTAATTATTTAATGTTACAAAGTTGCCATTTCTACAAAAAAAAGTTTTAGACATAAAAAGTTGTAGATGCCACCAGCCAGGTGCAGTGGCCCACACCTGTAATCCCAGCACTTTGGGAGGCCAAGAAGGGCGGATCACTTGAGCTCAGGTGTTTGAGACCAGCCTAGGTAACATGGCAAAACCCTGTCTCTATAAAAATATAAAAATTAGCCAGGCATGGTGGCATGCGCCTGTACTCTCAGCTACCCCAGAGGTTGAGGTGGAAGAATCTCTTGAGCGCAGGGGGCGGAGGTTGCATTGGGCCGTGACTACACCACTGCACTCCAACTTGGGTGATAGAGTCAGATGCTGTCTCAAAAAAGTAAATAAACAAAGTTGTAGATGTCTATTAGATATCCAGTAGAGATATAAAGTAGGCAGCTGGATTTGAGTCTGGAATCTGGGGAGAGGACTGCGCTACAGATATAAATTTCAGATCCCAAATTAGACTGAGATCACCAAGGGAATCAGAGTATACAGGAAACAGAAAAGATCTAAGGACTGAGCACTGGGGAATTCCAATACTAAGAGGTAGGGAGATGAGGAAAAAAACAGCAAAAGAAATTACAGAATAATCAATGAGGTCAGAGGGAAACAAAGAGGATATTCTAGAAACCAAGTGAAGGGAATTTCAAGGTAGCAGTGATAGGCCAAAAAAGGTAAAATCTACTGAATTAAGCACCATAGAAGTTACCTGGGACCATAATTAGCTGTTTTAGTACTAACCATCATCTAAGAATTCATAACTCAGTACCTGTAAAGTTTTGTGCTCCTTTTGAAGATCTTTTATTTTATTCTGTTGCTGGCAAACCCTATTTAGTGATTCATCCTCCAATTCACCAATTTTGGATTTCACACTCTCCATAATTTGTTCCAAGTCATCAGCTCGTTGTTCTTGATGGGCTGCTCGGCTTTGCTCTAGCTGAAGTTCATTTCTAAGTTAAAAGACATACAGTTTCTTCCATTAGTATTAAAAATAAATCAGATTACCAAACATACACATATAACGACATATTGACTTTCTAAAGTTTCTTTGCATTCTCTTTATCTAAAATGCTTGGAACCAGAAGTGATTCATATTTCAGATTTTTTTCAGATTTTTGAATACTGCATCGCATTTACTGGTCAAGCAACTCAAATCTGAATATCCAAAATCTAAACTGCTCCAGTAAGCATTTCCTTTGAGCATCATGTTGGTGCTCAAAAAGTTTCAAATTTTGGAGGTTTTTACATTTTCAGATTTGAGATGCTCAACCTGCAACAGAAACTAATAGAAGAAATGTAGGGTATCATTAAGTATCTATGCTAAGCCATTACCAAAAGATTTACCTATTAAAATTTTACCTACAGAAATATTTTTTAGTTTAATCGAAACTGGAAATTAAATTTCAAGATTGTTTTCAAGGCAGTTATTTTTAGAACGCATACAAACAATTCAAAAGAAACGTTTTCCATTTTATTACCTAAGATGCTGATTAGTTTCTATAAGCTCCTGTATCATGTTCTGTTGACGTGATGTTTCTTCCACCAACAGTTTCAAATTCTGTCTCATCCTTTGTGATGACTGTTTGTCAAAAATGATGAGATCTACATTTAAAAAGTATATAATACAGATAGTAAAAATAAAAGGCAAAAAAAATTTAAGATAAAAAATTTTTTAAAGAAAAACAAACATTTTATCTTAAGCAGCAAGAATAGCATCTAATTACCTTTGAGATCTGTTCTTTTGACTAGGGACAAAGGTTTTAAGCCATGCATCATCAACAGCACATTTATGCTTTCCCATTCTGCTTCTTCCTGCTACAATTACAAAGAGAGAAAAAAGGATCAACTTTAAGATATAAAGTGAAGAAATTCTCTCATATATAATTTCCTGCATTTTCAGAATAGAAATTTTTCTCCAAAAGTTTTAAGTATAAATGTTTATGCATACATAATATCAAAACAACACATTTATTGTTTCTAGCAAAATTAGACTAGAGGTATATAAATAAGCACAAATTATTGCATTCTACAGAACACTTATATGTAGGCCTCAAAGAACAAAACAAACAACAACAAAACACCTTGCAATTTCAGTGAATCAAATAAATCTAAGGTTTTTTATTTAATTAAACCACACCAAGCCCTGCTCAGGGAAAAAAAAAAAAAAAAAAAAACAGCTATAAATTAGGCTATAACAACTGAATAGTAAAGAAAAGGTGAGTCACTTATAAGTATCACTTTCATAATGACTAGGGTCACAAAAAAATCAAAACATACCTGACTAGTTGGAACCAATATTTCAGATAGCTCCTTGTCAAAAGGAGCCTGTTCATCTGGATATATGACTCTAATAGAATCGCCCTGAAAGGCACTCTCAAAGTCAAACAAATCTTTTCTTTTGACTGTTGACTTTTTCCTCCTTTTTTTGAGACACATTCTTGCTCTGTTGCTAGGCTAGAGTGCAGTGGCGTGATCTCAGCTCATAGCAGCCTCTGCCCCCCACCCGGGTTCAAGCGATCCTCCTGCCTCAAACTCCCAAGTAGCTGGGACTATAGGCACATGCCACCACGCCCAGCTAATTTTTGTATTTTTAGTAGAGACGGGGTTTCACCGTGTTGGCCAGGATGGTCTCTATCTCTTGACCTCGTGATCCACCCACACTGGCCTCCCAAAATGCTGGGATTATAGGCATGAGCCACTCTGTCCAGCTTTTTTTTTTTTTTTTTTAACATCTCCTACCACTCATAACTTTTCCCTCATTCATGTTTTAGGCTTTCTGATCACAGTTTAACTATGTGGTGGACACAACTAAAATTATCACTGATGTTTGTTTTAGGAGTCAAAAGCTCTGTTAGTGTCTCAGAACATCTGCTGTAACTCATAAAAATAAAATGTTCTGGCCGGGCGCGGTGGCTCAAGCCTGTAATCCCAGCACGTTGGGAGGCCGAGGCGGGTGGATCACGAGGTCAAGAGATGGAGACCATCCTGGTCAACATGGTGAAACCCCGTCTCTACTAAAAATACAAAAAATTAGCTGGGCGTGGTGGTGCGTGCCTGTAGTCCCAGCTGCTCGGGAGGCTGAGGCAGGAGAATTGCCTGAACCCGGGAGGCGGAGGTTGCGGTGAGCCGAGATCGCGCCATTGCACTCCAGCCTGGGTAACAAGAGTGAAACTCTGTCTCAAAAAAAAATAAAAATAAAAATAAAAATAAAAAATAAAAAAATGTTCTGGGTTGGGCACAGTGGCTCACACCTGTAATCCCAGCACTTTGGGAGGCCAAGGCAGGTGGATCAGGAGGTCAGGAGATTGAGACCATCCTGGCTAACACAGTGAAACCCCGCCTCTACTAAAAATACAAAAAATTAGGCGGGTCTGGTGACACGCGCCTGCGGTCCAAGACTCAGGAGGCTGAGGCAGGAGAATCACTTGGACCCAGGAGGCAGAGGTTGCCGTGAGCCAAGATCGCACCACTGCACTCCAGCGTGGGCAACAGTGAGACTTTGTCTCAAAACAAAACAAAATAAAATTTAAAAAATGCTCACATAATAAAGTCACATATTTTGAAAGATTAACTTATACATATTGTTCCCTGATACCACTTTCATTTTAAGATAAAGTAATTGTAAATTCTGAAAATAGCTGGGAATGGCATTTTCCAAAGTACATGCTACAGAACACTAGTCTAATGAAATGTTCATCAAACTAGTGTTAAATAGTATGAAATGTTGTATGCTAAATCCTCCCTTTGGAAACTGATAATATTGTGAAGTGTTAGAGTAAGTAAACCATTTAATAGTCTTTAACCTAGCATTTCCCAAAATTATTTGAGGAAAGAACTCTTTTAAAGGTAAATTTTTCCATTTGTAGATGCAGCATTCTTTGGCACATATTTTGAGAAGCAATGGCTTAAAATATTTTAAGTTTACCTGTTTTTCAGTCATAAATCTGTCTGATGGTTGATTGGAATCCTGGGGTTTAGGGGCTACTGGAAACATAGTTTCTTTTGTAGAATGAAAAGGAACAGAAATTGGCAATTTAAAAATTTGAGTTGCCTAAATGAAAAAAGACAAAAAGTACAATAGGAATTAAAGAAAATTATATTTAAAAGAATCCACTACTCTTGCAGGGCAATTCAGGTCATTCCTGTGTCAAAACCTTATGACTTCTTAGTTAGCTGATTATTAAGAATTATTTGAATAAACCCTATCTTATAATGTTCTCCTTTGAAAATAAAGCATTCTGAGACTTTACACACATACCACACACACATATGCACTCTGTCCTGCCAACTCTCCATCACTGAATGAAGGAAATATTTAACAGTATACTGTGAAAAGCATGTGACATTAATAAACTGTTATCTTTTAGAAGATGATTCTTTCAGTTCTTTATGCTGCATTCAGAAAAAATACAGAAGACATACTCCTCCAAAAAGAGGATACACTGATGAAGTATAATGCATAACTAGTACCCAAGAACACAGGAAAAAAACAAGTAGAAGCAGCATTTGAAGAGCTAATGGCTAGGTCCGCTGGCAAGATGGCCCAATAGGAACAGCTCCAGTCTGTAGCTCCCAACGAGATCAACACAGAAGGCAGGTGATTTCTGCATTTCCAACTGAGGTACCCAGTTCATCTCACCGGGACTGGCTGGACAGTGGGTACAGCCCACCGAGGGCAAGCCAAAGCAGGGTGATGCATTGCCTCACCTGGGAAGTGCAAGGGATCAGTGGATTTTCCTCCCCTGTCCAAAAGTGGTTGTGAGAAACTATATGGGGAAGAACACTGCATTCTAGCCCAGATACTGTACTTTTCTGACAGTGTCCGAAACCAGCAGAACAGGAGATTCTCTCCAGTGCCTATGCCGCTAGCACCCTGGGTTTCAAACACAAAACTGGGCAGTTATTTGGGCAAACACCGAGCTAGCAGCAGGAGTTTTTTTTTTCATATCCCAGTGGCACCTGGAACGCCAGCAAGGCAGAACTGTTCACTCCTCTGGAAAGGGGGCTAAAGCTAGGGAGCCAAGTGGTCTGACTCAGTGAGTCCCACCCCCATAGAGCCCAGCAAGCTAAGATCCATTGGCTTGAAATTCTCATTGCCAGCACAGCAGCCTGAGGTTGACTGGGGATGCTCAAGCTTGGTGGGAGGAGGGGCATCCTCTATTGTGGAGGCTTGAGTGGGCAGTTTTACCCTCACAGTGTAAACAAAGCCACGGGGAAGTTCAAACTGGGCAAAGCCCACTGCAGCTCAGCAAGGCCACTGAGGCCTGACTACTCCTCTAGATTCTTCCTCTCCGGACAGGGTATCTTGGGAAAAAAAGGGAGCAGCCCCAGTCAGGGACTTAGAGATAAAACCCCCATCTCCCTTGGAAGAGCACCTGGGGGAAGAAGTGGCTGTGGGTTCAGTTTCAGCAGACTTAAATATCCCTGCCTGATAGCTCTGAAGGGAGCAGCGGATCTCCCAGCACAGCATTCGAGCTCAGATAAGGTATAGACTGCCTCCTCAAGTGGGTCCCTGACCCCTGTGTATCCTGACTGGGAGACACCTCCCAGTACGGGCCAACAGACACCTCATATAGGAGAGCTCTGACTGGCATGTGGTGGGTGCCTCTCTGGCACAAAGCTTCCAGAGGAAGGAACAGACAGCAATCTTTGCTGTTCTGCAGCCTCTGCTGGTGATACCCAGGCAAACAGGGTCTGGAGTGGACTTCCAGTAAACTCTAGCATACCTGCAGTAGAGGGGCCTGATTGTTAGAAGGAAAACTAACAAACACAAAGGAATAGTTATCAACAAACAGGACGTCCACTCAGAGGCCCCATCCAAAGGTCACCAACATCAAAGACCAAAGTTAGATGAATCCAAGAAGATGGTGAGAAACCAGTGCAAAAAGGCTGAAAATTCCAAAAACCAGAATGCCTCTTCTCCTCCAAAGGATCACAGCTCCTTGCCAGCAAGGGAACAAAACTGGATAGAGAAAGAGTTTGATGAATGGACAGAAGTAGGATTCAGAAGGTGGGTAATAACAAACCCCTCCAAGCTAAAGGACCATGTTCTAACCCAATGCAAGGAAGCTAAGAATGTCGAAAAAAGGTTAGACAAATTGCTAACTAGAATAACCAGCTTAGAGAAGATATAAATAACCTGATGGAGCTGAAAAACACAGCACAAGAACTTCGTGAAGCTTATAGAAGTATCCTTAGCCGAATCAATCAAGCAAAAGAAAGGATATCAGAGACTGAAGATCAACTTAATGAAATAAAGTGAGAAGACAAGATTACAGAAAAAAGAGTGAAAAGAAACGAACAAGGCCTCCAAGAAATATGGGACTATGTGAAAAGACAAAATCTGCATTTGATTGGTGTACCTGAAAGTGATGGGGAGAATGGAACCAAGCTGGAAAACACTCTTCAGGATTTATCGAGGAGAACTTCCCCAACCTAGCAAGGCAGGCCAGCATTCAAATTTAGGAAATACAAAGAACATCACAAAGATACTCCTTGAGAAGAGCAACCCCAAGATATATAATCATCAGATTCACCAAGGTGGAAATGAAGGAAAAAATGTTAAGGGCAGCCAGAGAGAAAGGTGGGGGTGCCCACAAAGGGAAGCCTATCAGACTAACAGCGGATCTTGGCAGAAACCCTATAAGCCAGAAGAGAATGGGGGCCAATATTCAACATTCTTAAAGAATTTTCAACCCAGAATTTAATATCCAGCCAAACTAAGCTTCATAAGTGAAGGAGAAATAAAATCCTTTACAGACAAGCAAATGCTGAGAGATTTTGTCATCACCTGGCTTGCCTTACGAGAGTTCCTGAAGGAAGCACTAAATATGGAAAGGAACAACTGGTACCAGCCATTGCAAAAACATACCAAATTGTAGGGCTGATGGCCCCACAGGGTCGTGGAGTGTCCCTTATGCTGTGCTGAGGCGCAGGATCCGAGAAATAAAGAGACAGGACACAGAAGTACAAAGAAAATGCAGCTGGGCTCAGGGAGCCACAACACCTATCATGGAGTCAGGCGAGGCCCCAAATGTCCAGAAGCAGGAGTATTTATTGTGTATAGGTTAGGGGGCAGGGCAGTGAGTGAAATCATCTTTAAGGATAGTGATAGGGTCGTAAGCAATAAAACATGGGGTCCACCCCCAATAGGTCACCTAGGCCAGGAGGACAGTGCGCAGCAAGGGGCCCGTTCCCATGAAGGCAAGGGCCATGTGCAGTAAGGGGTCCACCCCCATTAGGTCACTGAGGCTTGAAGGTGGGCCGTGCGCAGTGAAGAGGGTGCAGTGTACAATATTTCTAATACTTCTATCTATGGGCAAACTACTTCTAAGAAGATTTATAGGAGGATGCTTTAAGTCACATAGCAGTGACAGAGATGTAAAGGTTACCGCCACCTTCTGGCAGCTTCCAATGAGTTCTATGGGAAGATGCTTTTTGAGCAGCACAGTAGCAAGAGCTGATAAAGTTCACAGTCGCTAAGGTGGATTTCCGGTCTGAGGGCAGCCTTCCACAAGAACTGGAGCAAGGTCCTACAACTCCTTTATCAGGAGGAGTGGCTCTTGCCCCAAGCCTGCCATAGAGCGGGTATCTTTATGATATTGAACGCTGCCGCCTGGGCCATGTATTCTTGTCCTGGTATAACTGTTTTCCCTTAAATCATGCCTTGCACTATATCTGCTCTAGGCATTCCTCCGATTATAAGCTGCTTATTCCTTAATTCATGCTCTGTACTGTGTCCACTCTAGGCATTCCTCCAATTATAAACTAAGATACAATTATATATATGTAGGGAAATATTCTTTAGGCACTCATACTATCAACTATTATATGATTATAACTATTATATGATTATATAAAGGGATTCTTCAAGCCCTAATTCTATAAACTAACATATGATTGTATAAAGGATTATATAAAAGGAAATAGCTGAGTAGTAACACTGCAAAGTGAGATATTCCTCAAGCCCTAACTGTGCCAGGGTTCTGCTTAGCTCTCATTCCTCAGTGCCTATATTGGGAGTTATCCAAACAAATTGTAAAGACCATTGACAGTATGAAGAAACTGCATCAATTAATGGGCAAAATAACCAGCTAGCATCATAATGACAGGATCAAATTCACACATAACAATATTAGCCTTAAAGGGAAATGGGCTAAATGCCCCAATTAGAAGGTACAGACTGGCAAATTTGATAAAGAGTCAAGACCCATTGGTGTGCTATGTTCAGGAGACCCATCTCACATGCAAAGACACACATAAGCTCAAAATAAAGGAATGGAGGAATATTTACCAAGCAAATGGAAAGTAAAAAAAAAACAGGGGTTGCAATCCTAGTCTCTGATAAAACACACTCTAAACCAACATAGATCAAAAGAGACAAAGAAGGGCATTACGTAATGGTAAAAGGATCAATGCAACAAGAAGAGCTAACTATCCTAAATATCTATGCACCTAATACAGGAGTACCCAGATTCATAAAGCAAGTTCTTAGAGATCTACAAAGAGACTTAGACTCCCACACAATAATAGTAGACTTTAACACCCCACTGTCAATATTAGACAGATCAATAAGACAGAAAATTAACAAGGATATCCAGGACTTGAATTCAGCTCTGGACCGAGTGGATCTAATAGGCATCTACAGAACTCTGCAGCCCAAATCAACAGAATATACATTCTTCTCAGCATCACATCGCTCTTATTCTAAAATTGACCACATAATTGGAAGTAAAACACTCCTCAGCAAATGCAAAAGAATGGAAATCATAACAGTCTCTCAGACCACAGTGCAATCAAATTAGAACTCAGGATTAAGAAACTCAACACAAAACTGCACAACTACACGGAAACTGAACAACCTGCTCTTGAATGATTACTGGGTAAAAAACAAAATTAAGGCAGAAATAAAGATGTTCTTTGAAACCAATAAGAACAAAGACACAATGTACCAGAATCTCTGGCACACATTTAAAGCAGTGTGTAGAGGGAGATTTATAGCACTAAATGCCCACAAGAGAAAGCAGGAAAGATCTAAAATTGACACCCTAACATCACAATTAAAAGTACCAGAGAAGCAAGAGCAAACAAATGCAAAAGCTAGCAGAAGACAAGAAATAACTAAGATCAGAGCAGAACTGAAGGACATAGAGACATGAAAAACCCTTCGAAAAAAATGAATCCAGGAGTTGGTTTTTTGAAAAGATCAACAAAATAGATGATAGACCGCTAGCCAGACTAATAAAGAAAAAAAGAGAGAAGAATCAAATACACGTGATAAAAAATTATAAAGGGTATATCACTGCCAATTCCACAGAAATACAAACTACCATCAGAGAATACTATAAACACCTCTATGCAAATAAACTAGAAAATCCAGAAGAAATGGGTAAATTCCTAGACCCATACACCCTCCCAAGACTGAACCAGGAAGAAGTCGAATCCCTGAATAGACCAATAACAACTTCTGAAATTGAGGCAGTAATAGCCTACCAACCAATAAAAGTCCAGGACCAGACAGATTCACAGCCAAATTCTATCAAAGATACAAAAAGGAGCTGGTTCCAAGCAATAGAAAAAGGGGGAATCCTTCTAAAACTATTCCAAGCAAAAGAAAAAGGGGGAATCCTCCCTAACTCATTTTATGAAGCCAGCATCATCTTGATATCAAAACCTGGCAGCGCTACGACAAAAAAAAGAAAATTTCAGGCCAATATCCCTGATGAACATCAGTGCGCCTCAATAACATACGGGCAAACTTAATCCAGCAGCACATCAAAAAGCTTCTCCACCACAATCAAGTCGGCTTCATCCCTGGGATGCAAGGCTGGTTCCACATATGCAAATCAATAAACGTAATCTATCACATAAACAGAACCAATGACAAACATAATGTAATCCATCACATAAACAGAACTACATGATTATCTCAATGGATGCAGAAAAGGCCTTCGAAAAAAATCAACAGTCTTTCATGCTAAAAACTCTCAATAAACTAAGTATTGATGGAATGCATCTCAAAATAATTAGAGCTATTTATGACCCACAGACAATATCACACTGAATGCGCAAAAATTGGAAGCATTCCCTTTGAAAACCGGCACAAGGCAAGGATGCCCTCTCTCCACCACTCCTATTCAACATAGTATTAGAAGTTCTGGCCAGAGCAATCAGGCAAGAGAAAGAAATAAAGGGTATTCAGTTAGGAAAAAAGGAAGTCAAATTGTCTCCATCTGCAGATGACATATTGTATACTTAAAATATCCCACAGTCTCAGCCCCAAATATCCTTAAGCTGATAAGCAACTTCAACAAAGTCTCAGGATACAAACTCAATGTGCAAAAATCACAAGCATTCCTATACACCAATAATAGACAAACAGAGAGCCAAATCATGAGTGAATTCCCATTCACGATTGCTACAAAGATAATCAAATACCTAGGAATACAACTTACAAGGGATGTGAAGGACCTCTTCAAGGAGAACTACAAACCACTGCTCAAGGAAATAAGAGAGGACACAAATACATGAAAAAAACATTCCATGCTCATTGATAGGAAGAATCAGTCTCGTGAAAATGGCCATACTGCCCAAAGCAATTTATAGATGCAATGCTATACCCATTAAGCTACCACTGACTTTCTTCACAGAATTAGAAAAAACTACTTTAGATTTCATATGGAACCAAAAAAGAGCTCACAAAGCCAATACACCCCTAAGCAAAAAGAGCACAGCTGGAGGCATCACGCTACCTGACTTCAAATTATACTACAAGGCTTCAGCAACAAAAATGGCATGGTACTGGTACCAAAACAGATATATAGACCAACAGAACAGAACAGAGGCCTCAGGAATAACACCACACACCTGCAACTATCTGATCTTTGACAAACCTGACAAAAACAAGCAATGGGGGAAGGATTCCCTATTTAATAAATGGTGTTGGGAAAACTGGCTAGTCATATGCAGAAAGCTGAAACTGGATCCCTTCCTTACACCTAATACAAAAATTAACTCAAGATGGATTAAAGACTTAAACATAAGACCTAAAAGCATAAAAACCCTAGAAGAAAACTTAGGCAATACCATTCATGACATAGGCATGGGCAAAGACTTCATGACTAAAACACCAAAAGCAATGGCAACAAAAGCCAAAATAGACAAATGGGATCTAATTAAACTAAAGAGCTTTTGCACAGCAAAAGAAACTATCATCAGAGTGAACAGGCAACCTACAGAATGGGAGAAAATTTTTGCATTCTATTTCTGACAAAGGGCTAATATCTAAACTCTACAAAGAACTTAAACAAATTTACAAGGAAAAAACAACCCCATCAAAAAGTGGGCGAAGGATACGAACAGGTATTTCTCAAAAGAAGACATTTATACAGCCAACAAACATGAAAAAAGCTCATCACCACTGGTCATTAGAGAAATGCAAATCAAAACCACATTGAGACACCATCTTGCGCCAGTTAGAATGGCGATTGTTAAAAAGTCAGAAACAACAGATGCTGGAGAGGATGTGGATAAACAGGAACGCTTTTACACTGTTGGTGGGAGTGTAAATTAGTTCAACCATTGTGGAAGACAGTGTGGTGATTCCTCAAGAATCTAGAACTAGAAATACCATTTGATCCAGCAATCCCATTACTGGGCATATACCCAAAGAATTATAAATCATTCTACTATAAAGACAGATGCACACGTATGTCTATTGCAGCACTGTTCACTATAGCAAAGACTTGGAACCAACCCAAATGTCCATTAATGATAGACCAGATAAAGAAAATGTGGCACATATACACCATGGAATGCTATGCAGCCGTAAAAAAGGATGAGTTCATGTCCTTTGCAGGGACATGGATGAAGCTGGAAACCATCATTCTCAGCAAACTAACACAGGAACAGAAAACTGAACATCGAATGTTCTCACACGTAAGTTGGAGTTGAACAATGAGAACACATGGACAGAGGGAGGGGAACATCACACACTGGGGCCTGTTGGGAGGTGGTAGGCTGGGGTGGGGGGCGGCGGGGACAGCCTTAGGATAAATACCTAATGTAGATGATGGGTTGATGGGTGCAGCAAACCACCATGGCACGTGTATACCTATGTAACAAACCTGTATGATCCACACATGTATCCTAGAACTTAAAGTATAATAAAAAGAAAAATCAACATCCCTTCATGATTTTAAAAAATCCTAAAAAAACAGGATATAAAAGGAACATACCTCAACATAATAAAAGCCGTATATGACAGACCCACAGGCAGTATCATACTGAATGGGGAAACACTAAAAGCCTTTCCTCTAAGATCTGGAACAGAACAAGGTTAAAAAATTGATAAACCTTTAGCCAGACTAACGAAGAAATAAAGAAAAAAATCAAATAAAATCAGAGAGGAAAAAGGACTGGACTTGCTCTAGCTAGGATTGGAATTGCTTTAGCTAGAGATGAAAAAGGACTGGAATTGCTCTGGCTAGCAATTAGACATGAGAAAGGAAAAAAGGGCATTAAAATTTGAAATAAAAAAGTCAAATTATCCTTGTGTTGCAAATGATATGATCTTATATGTGGATAAACCTGAAGACTCCACCAAAAAGCTACTTGAACTGGTAAACAAATTCAGTAAAGATGCAAGATACAAAATCCGCTTACAAAAATCAGTAGCATTTCTACAAACCAACACTGAACAATCTGAAAAAGAAATCAAAACAGTAATCCCATTTACAATAGCCACAAAGAAAATTCAACACCTAGGAATTAACTGAACCAAAGAAGTAAAACATCTCTACAATCAAAATTATAACATACTGATGACAGAAAATGAAGAGGCCACAAAAAATGAAAAGATATTCCATGTTCATAGATTGAAACAATCGATATTGTTAAAATATCCATACTACTCAAAGCAATCTACAGATTCCATGCAAATGCCTAGCAAAATACCAATGACAAATTGGTATTCACAGAAATAGACAAAATAATCATAAAATTTATATGGAACCACAAAAGACCCCAAACAGCCAAAGCTAAACTGAGCAAAAAGAACAAAAGTGGAGGAATCATATTACCTGACTTATATTACAGAGCCATATTAACCAAAACAGCATAGTACTGCCATAAAAATAGACATGTAGACCAGTAGAACAGAATATAAAATCCAGAAACAAATCCCCACAGTGACAGTGAACTCATTATTGACAAAGGTGCCAAGAATATGCATTGGGGAAAGTCTCTTCAATAAATGGTGCTGGGAAACTAGATATTCATATGCAGAATGGAACTAGACTCCTATCTCTCACCATATACAAAAATCAAATAAAGATGAATCAGACTTAAATCTAAGCCCTCAAACTATGAAACTAGTATAAAAAAATTGGGGAAACTCTCCAGGATAATGGATTGAGCAAAGATTTCCTGAGTAGTATCCCACAAGCACAGGCAATCAAAGCAAAAATGGACAAGTGGGATCACATTGAGTTAAAAAGCTTCTGCACAGCAAAGGAAAAACAAAGAGACAACCCACAGAATGAGAGAAAGTATTTGTAAACTACCCATCTGACAAGGGATTAATAATCAGAATATATAAGGAGCTCCAACAATTTTTTTTTTTAGTATCACTCTGTTGCCCAGGCTGCAGTACAATGGCACGATCTCAGCTCACTGCAACCTCTGTCTCCTGGGTTCAAGCAATTCTCTTGCCTCAGCCTCCCAAGTAGCTGGGATTACACGCACGTGCCACCACACCCAGCTAATTTTTTATATTTTTGGTAGAAAATCAGTCTATTAAAGAGATATCTGCACTCTCATGCTTACTGCAGCATTATTCATAAAAGCCAAGATTTGGAAGCAACCTAAGTGTCTGTCAATAAATGGATAAAGAAAATCCAGTACATATACATAATGGAGTACTATCCAGCCATTAAAAGAGAATGAGATCCTGTCATATGCAACGACATGGATGGAACTGTAAGTCATTATGTTAAGCGAAATAATCCAGGCGCAGAAAGACAAACATCGCATGTTCACATTTATTTATGGGATCCAAAAATCAAAACAATTGAACATATGGAGACAGAGAGCACAATGATGGTTACCAAAGGCTAGAAAGAGTAACAGGTCAGCTGAGAGGAAGAGGGGTTGGTCAACAGGTTAAAAAAAAAAAAATAGAAAGAATAAGATCTAGTATTTGCTAGCACAACGGGTTGACTATATTCAATAATATAATTGTACACTTTTAAGTAACTAAAAGAATTGGATTTTTTATAACACAAAGGATAAATGCTTAAGGCAATGAATACTTCATTTACCCTGATATGATTATTATATATTGTACGCCTATATCAAAATATCCCATGTAACTCATAAATATGCACATCTATGCACCCATGAAATTTTATGTTTTAAACTGTAAAAGTTCATATTAAAAAAGAATATCTCTACAGGCAAGAAAAACATACTAGAAAGACATGCTCACAAAACAGATAGTAACTATAACCGCTATTTTAAAACAAGCTAAAATACGTGGAAAACTGTAAGACATGAAAGAACAACATAATTAGAAACAAGAAAAGCTTGGAAATGAGCTTATAGAATCTAGAAATTAGTAACTTTTAAAAACTAGCCATTTCCTAAATAAAGGTTAAAGAAGAAGAAAAATGAATAAAGACTACAGACAATGCCTTAAGAGAAACAGAGATTAAAAGAAAAACAATTTTAAAAATTAAAAAGAAATGAAGAAATATGAAAATGACATATAGGCAAAGAAGCCCAAACATACACTAACAGTGGTAATTGAAAACTAAAACAACAGAACCAATTTAAAAAACTATAATTCAGGAAACTTGCCTTATTTTAAAATTCATACAAGCTGTAAGACTTAGAATAACCAAAACAACTTTGAAAAAGAACAGGCTGGCCATGGTGGCTCACACCTGTAATCCCAGCACTTTGAGAGGCTGAGGCAGGAGGATGGTTTGAGGCCCAGGAGTTCAAGACCACACTGGGCAACATAGCAAGACCCCATCTCTACAAAAATAAAATAAAAAAGATTAGCCAGGCACTGTAGCATAAACCTATAGTCCCAGCTACTCTGGTGTCTGAGGTGGGAAGACAACTTGAACCCAGGAGTTTCATCAATGAGCTATGATTGTGCCACTGCACTCTAGGCTGGATAACAGCAAGATCCTATCTCTGAATGAATGAATGAATGAATGAAAAAGAAAAAAGAAGTTGAAGGACTAATACTACATCATTTCAAGGCTTATAAAGCTACAGTAATCAAGACAATATAGCACTGATATCAAGACAAACAGATTAATGAAACAAAATATAGTCAAGAAACAGACTCATACATATAGGGACACCTAAGTTTCACCAAAGGTATAAAAGTAATTCCGCAGGAAAAATGTTAGTTTTTTCAATAAATGACGCTAGAACAATGCAATAGCGTCAAAAAAAAAGGAGAAACAAAGAAAAAGGACTTTCAGCCATGCCTCACACCATATACAAAAAAGTTAACTTAAAATCAATGATATAAACCTAAAACTTAAAATCACAAAATATCTAGAAAAACACAGAAAAACTGTAGATATCTGCAATCTCAGAGTTAGGCAAACATGTCTATGATATGACACCAAAAGCATGATCTATTGAAGAACAAATGGGGCTTCATAAAAATAAGGTCTGCTCTTTAAAAGACACCATTTTGAGAATGAAAAGAGAAACCACATACTCTGAGAAAATAATTGGGAATCGGAAAAGGTTCATATCCAGAACATATAAGGAACTCTCAAAACGAAGTAAGGAAGTTAACAACAATAATAAGTAAACAACTGAACTTGAAAATGGGCAAAAAATTTCAATAGACATTTCACAAGAGACATACAGATAGCAGCAAGTAAGCACATAAAAAGATGCTAAACATTGTTAGTCAGGAGGGACCTGCAAATTAAAACACACAACGTGACACTACTACCCACATATTAGAATGGCTAAGAATGACTATACCAAGTGTTTCGAGGATGTGGAGGAACTGGAACTCTCGTATACTGCGGATGGGAATTTAAACTACTACAACCACTTTGTCAATCACTTTGGCTATTTCTTAAAAGGTTAAGCACTTACCATAAGACCCAGCCATGCCATTGCTAGAATTTACCCAAGAGAAATCAAAGCATTATGTCCACACAAAGACTGTACACAAATGTTCATAAGAGCTTTATCTATAATAGCCAGAAACTGGAAACAACTCAAATGTCCAACAGCAGGTGAACAGACACACGAACTGTGGTATACCCATTGGGTGGAATACCCTTCAGCAATAAAAAAGAATACGTGCAACATGGATAAATGCCAAAATAATTATACTGAAAGCCAGCCACAAAATAGTACATACTGTAACATTCCATTTATACCAAACTCTAGAAACTGAAAACTAATCTGTGGTGATTGAAAGCAGATCAGTGGTTGCTGAGAGAATGGAGGTTAGAGAAAGAGAGTACTAACTAGAACAAGAAAATCTGGGGTGATGATGTATTGACAATGCTGATTGGGGTGATGGTTTCATAGGTATATATGTATGTGAAAACTTATCGAATTTTATACTACATATGTGCGGCTTATTGTACATTAAATATATCTCAATAAAGCTGTTTAAAACATAGTTTTCCTGAAATTATAAAAAGATTTGAAACTACAAATGGAAAGAAAATGTCAAATACCCGAGAATACTGACCCAAAACAACCAACACAATGTTACATTCTACTATTATTACCAGACTTTAATGAAAAAGAAAAAAATTGGCTGGGCGTAGTGGCTCATGCCTGTAATCCTGGCACTTTAGGAGGCTGAGGCAGGTGGATTACTAGAGCCTGGATTCATGACCAGCCTGGGCAACATGGCAAAACTCTATCTCTACAAAAAAAAAAAAAAAAAAAAATTAGCTGGAAGTGGCAGCATACACCTATAGTCCTAGCTTCTCAGGTGGCTGAGGTGGGAGGACTCCTTGAACCCAGGAGGTGGTGGTTGCCGTGAGCCAAAATCATGCCACTGTGAAAAAAAAAAAAAAAAAAAAAGAAAGAAAGGAAGAAAGAAAAAAGAAAAAAAATCATTTGGTCATCTACAAAAAAAAAAAAAAAAAAAACCCACATGACTTATAAGAAGAAAAAAAGTTGGATTATCATCTAACTTTGATAACAATGCTTTATGCCAGAAGAAAAGGGAGAAATGTATTTAAGAAATTCAAGGAAAAGAAGTGTGAACCAAAGAGTTTGTATCTGCAAAACTGACCTTCAAGTATAAAAAGAACAAACTTTTATCAGTATACAAGAACTTAGACAATATTTCTTCCTGAGGAATCTAACAATGTATTAGCTTCAGGTAGCCAAAATGCCTAGAGAGACCTCAGCAAAAACACTGGTGGTAAACATTAAACACATTAATAGAACTAAGAAGAGACTAAGAGGGAAAAAGCAGAACATGAAATGGCTATATGCTCTCACAATGCAGATAGAGTACAACTGTTAAAAGAGAGAGAAGAAAAAAACAGGAAAAACATAAACAAAAAAAGCTTTAATGTTTTCAGTAATCATACTGATGGTGATTTCAGAAATATAGTTCTGGTACGGCCATATGTATAATACAGGATGAGTAAATACGGGATATTCTATTATCTCCTATATTCCTGAGAATCATGATAATCAGTATGGAAAAAAGGAGTTACAGCTGTGATAGAGAAGTTGTTAAGTAAAAGCTTTGTAGTCTCTGAATTCTAATCTGAAGACTGGAAGTAGAATACATTAGGTATCTTTTAATATGTGTGTCTGTAGAGAAATGTAAGTATCCTAGCTCTGTCTACTGAAAAGCCTGAAACAATGACTAACTCAGGATCCTCAGCATTCAGACTATAACTGAAATACTATTTCCCTCTAAAAGAAACTAGGGCATTTTAAGGAAATGGCTGATTTCAGACCTGCGATAGGAATTGTTCAATATATCATATAGCAAGGAAGCTATCAAAAACTAGGAGCCCAGGCTCACAGTGCAGCTTGGCCAACATGGTGAAATCCCATCTGTACTAAAAATACAAAACACACACACACACACAAACACACAAATTAGCAGGCCTGGTGGTGTGTGCCTATAATCCCAGCTACTCAGGAGGCTGAGGCAGGAGAATCTCCTGAACCCAGGAAGCAGAGGTTGCAGTGAACCGAGATCCCATCACTGCACTCCAGCCTGGGTGACAGAGTAAGACGCCATCTCAAAAATAAATAAATAAATAAAATAAAATACAGGAAAGTGATTACTATAAAACCTAGAATGGCAACTAAATGGGAACACAGGATTTGTGACTGGGACGGGGCCATGGAGGGGATCTGGCATACTGAATAGTATAGTCTTATAATAATTTATTAAGCTATATATTTGGTACATGATTTATAATAAATATTTCATTTTACAATAAAAAGATTTTGTGAAGGCCAGGCGAGGTGGCTCACACCTGTAATCCCAGCACTTTGGGAGGCCAAGGTGGGCAGATCATGAGGATCAAGACCATCATGATCATGAGGCAGATCAAGACCATCATGGCTGACATGGTGAAACCCTGTCTCTACTAAAAATACACAAATTAGCCAGGCGTGGTGGCCTGCCTGAAGTCCCAGCTACTGTGGAAGCTGAGGCAGGAGAATTGCTTGAACCTGGGAGGCAGAGGTTGCAATGAGCCGAGATCACGCTGCTACACTCCAGCCTGGGCAACAGAGCAAGACTCCATCTTCAAAAAAAAAAAAAAAAAAAAATTGTGAAATAACAAAAACAGAAAAGTAAAGGAAATGCTAACTAAAAGAAAGCTGGTAAAGGCTGAACATTCCAAATATGAATATTTGAAATCCAAAATGCTCCAAAATCCAAAACTTTTTGAACACCAACCTGACACCACAAGTAGAAAATTCCACGCCAGACCTTATGTGACAGGTCACAGTCAAAACCTCGTTTCATGCATAAAACTATTAAAAATGTATTAAATTAGCTTCAGGCCATGTGTATAATGTGTATATGAAACAATAAATGAATTTCGTGTTTAAAGTTGGGTCCCATTTTGTGTTTAAAATATCTCATGTATATACAAACATTCCAATTTTGTTTTAAATCCAAAAATCCAAAACATAATTCTCAGCATTTCAGATAAGGGATACTCAACCTGTACAGCTCTGTAGCCAGACCACCTCGGTTCAAATCATGGATTCTGCCATACAGCCAGGAGAGTACAGTACTAATCTGTGTGCTTCAATTTCCTCATCATAAAATGAGGATAATAAAAGTACTTATCTGACAGAGTTAAACGTTAGGAGAGTTAATATAGAAAGAATACAAAGCATTCATTGCCTGACACACAGGAGGATGGAGATGGTGATTAGAGTTGGCAATCAGCTTTCTGTGTTATCTTAAATAGCTACTTAACCTCTCTAAGCTTCAGCTTCTCGGCTGAATTGTAAAATATCTATCCGATAGAATTATCAGGAGGCTAAAAGGAAATATATGTAATGAACCTAGCATAGTAGTCAATAAATATTAGATTTTTTCCATGGCCTCCCAACATCTGGAGTCATCCATTACATTAGACATACCTCGGTCATAGCATATTACTCTTGCACTTTACACCTGGTCATGCAGGTTGATCTCAATGAAATGATCACCCAATGAGTCTCACGGTCTGAAACTGATCTTCATCTAGGTTTCAAAAAGATAAAAAGAACAAAATCTTGAAATGTTCAACTTCCCACTAAGAATGGTCTTGTGTTACTCCCAGAGCAGGCATCCATGGTACTGGTAATCCTGAGATAAAGCAGGCACAACTGAAATAACAGCTAATGGCCTTCCCAGCTCACCATCATATGCCCCTCCCCTTCTCTTCTCTCCCCACCTTGTTGAGACATTTAGCTGGCTATGCAAATCTATCATCATCCATTGTCAATTCTGACTTCTGGCTTCACAGGTAGGATATTCTCATTTGCAAGGGTACTAAAATGAAGCATCCTCAGACAAACTACCACTGATCACAAAAGCAAACCCAGGAAGAAAACTACTCCTCATTTGCACCCATGACCAAGCCCTCCTTTTCAGAGATCCATTTCTGTGAAATAAATGGGCCAATAGTTTGCAGCAACCTTTTCCCCGCTATAGGCTGTGACAGGATACAGGTCTAGAACTTTTAAAGTCACAGGAAGAGACCAAATGCTTTCTAGGGCCAACACAGAAGCTATAGTTTTAATTACTGTCGTAACACACTCAAAATAAGACTGTGGGGTAGGAGTTGGAGGGTAGGAGTTGGTTTGTACAGGGCATAGTAAGCCACACATAGAAAAGCAAAAACATAATTGTATCTTCTGGCACTTTCTAGGTTTCCCAAGTCTTTCAGCCAAATTGCCCTTTATAGGTCTGAAGCCCCTTGTAACATGCTCCATACCTTAAATTTTAATTATTTTTTCACATTTGGGGTGGGGGAGGGGAGCTGACAACCATGGCCAATAACTGTTCCTTCTCAACTTGAATCACACCAAAATCTTTAAGCGCCTTCAAAAGTATATACTTAAAATTACTACAATAAATGAACACGTACAAAAAAAAGAAAAATAAATGAACACGTGTAACCCTTTCGAAGTCTCCATTCCTTATTAAATACAAAAGCTTCTATTCTAAAAAAATGTGGTAACTTGCTGTTTAATGTTCCTAAGAAAGAGCTGAACCTACTCCAAATAGGAAAAAGAATTAAAATGGGATGTCATCTCAACCAAATCATTCTGTCCCAAGAGAGGTGACATGAAAGGGACAGAACCTTGCTTTAAAGCAAAAGCTGTTGGTAAGACGCTCAGTCACCTCTTCCCCAAAAGGTGGGGCAAGGGAGGCCTGAGTGTCTACTTGGCAATATTTAAAGTACAAAACTCAAGCAGAAGATTGAAACCAATACGGGTAATGCCGGCACAGTGTCATATATATATATATATATATATATGGTGTGAGAGAGAGAGAGAGAGAGAGAGACAGACAGACACACACACACACACACATACAGAGAGAGAGAGACAGAGAAAAGGGGAGAGAGAGAGAGACAGACACACACGGAGTCTCGCTCTGTCACCCAGGCTGAAGTGCGGTGGCGCGATCTCGGCTCACTGCAACCTTCGCCTCCCAAGTTCAAGCGATTCTCCTGCCTCAGACTCCTGAGTAGCTCGGATTACAGGCGCGCACCACCACGCCCGGCTAATTTTTGTATTTTTAGTAGAGACAGGGTTTCACCATGGTGGCCAGGCTGTTCTCGAACTCCGACTTCTGGTGATCCGCCCACCTCGGCCTCCCAAAGCGCTAGAATTACAGGCGTGAACCACCGCGCCAGGCCTGTTTAATATTACTATGATTGAAAAACATAGTGGCAGGAAACTCTTTCTGATTGGTCTCTCTGTTACAGGCGTCTTCACCTTCTGACATTTTTCACCTGGAAAGACTCCTATTAGGCTCTGTATAAAGTCAGAGGTCTTCTGAATCCGGAAGGAGCTTAATAAACGGCAGAAAGAGACACCTGCGCTTTTCGACTAACAGCCCCCTTCTGCTCCGAGTCCTCACTCCCTAAACAACCTTCGCAGTTTGACACAAAACGAGCGCTTCAGCACGGGGCGATTTTGGGGGATGGAGCAATTGCCTACAGCTTATCCCAAATCGAGTTTGCGCCCGGTGCGGTTCTGAGTTTTACTCTTTTTGCCTCATTTAACCCTCACAACCACCGTGTAAGGCAAGAATTACCAGCTTTAGTATACAAATAAAGACTCGGAGACGCTGAGACATTAATTAAAGGAGAAGCCAAATAACACAAAGGCTGGGGAGCTGGGACTAGGTTTGTCCGATCCCCAAACCCTTACGCAGGGATTTTTAATAGGCGCGACCCTGTCCCAGGCGGCTCCTCCCTGACAAGGGTCAGTCTGACCACTTTTAGGCCCAAGTGATGTCAAGTCCGGGGTGCCCCAGGAAGGGGGCTCATGCCGGCGCCTCTGAGAGCCCCGAGTGCCACTCACCTTCCTCAGTCGCCACCTCCCACCAGCAGCTCCCCGGGCCCGGCTCGCGCTGGCGCAGCTAGGTGAGGCCCCGCCTCCGCGACCGTTGCTGCCGCCGGGGGAGGGCGGCAAATCGAGCCCTAGCGCGTCGAGGGCCGGCCCCTTCTCTGCCTGCAAAAGCCACCAAGCGATTCTCTCCTGCCTCACAGGGAGGCTGGGTCCGCCCCTCGCCCTCCGGTTGGCTCAGCTGCTGGGGGCGGGGCTTATCGCAAACGTAGGCCTCGGTGCGCTGTGCTGGTCGCTGGCAAGCTGGCGCATTCATCGCCCTCCCTAGGTCCCCTGTGACTTACATGGAGCCTCATTTGCCTGGAAGGCGTCAAAAATACTTGTGGCCGTGGGTGAAAGTGAAGCCTGGGTTACCTACGCACCAGAGACTGCCCTCCCTCTTGCCCTCTACTCCGCGGCGACTACAAGCTCTTAACAGAGTACGGATCACCATATTCTCGATGTTCCAGACCTGGCTGAGCACTGTAACAGCTGACATTTGGAGGACCGCATTAAATGTTTGTTGATCACATTTCATCTTCCCATTCAGCATTTTCCACATCTCAATGAAGCCTCAGGCCTCTTGGGCTGTAGCTGTCCACCACTGTCATTGTGTATTATAGCCACATGGTGTCGCTCTTAACAACCTATCTTTTCAAATTAGTCAAATAATGTAGGTCTGTGGTGGATGCAGGTCCCACAGTAGCCAACAGGGATGTCCCATCAAGGGCATCAGCCAAGGGTGTTTCACCAGAAGGTCCAAGGGCTCTTACAGCTCAATACTTTCAGACCCTTCTTAGCCTTCTTTCAGGCAGATGGGACCACTTTTTTTTTTTTTTTTTTTTTTTGAGACTCTTGCTACCCAGGCTGGAGTGCAGTGGCGCGATCTCGGCTCACCGCAACCTCCGCCTCCTGGGTTCAGGCAATTCTCCTGCCTCAGCCTCCCGAATAGCTGGGATTACAGGCACGCGCCACCATGCCCAGCTAATTTTTGTATTTTTAGTAGAGACGGGGTTTCACCATGTTGACCAGGATGGTCTCGATCTCTTGACCTCGTGATCCACCCGCCTCGGCCTCCCAAAGTGCTGGGATTACAGGCTTGAGCCACCGCGCCCGGTCCGGGACCACTTTTAATTTTGATCTCTTTGTTTGACCCAGGCAAACATGTCCCTGCCCCATCCTACGCCCACCCCATACGCTTTTCATACCTGGATATTCACACTAAGGATGATTAGCAGATTGGGATTTTCAGTTCTCAAAAGGCAATAGTCTCAGTGCTTGCCTTTTCCAAGATAATAGGGGTGCCCTTGTGCATTCTTCCGAGCATGGCTGCCCTGATTGTAGAGGCCAAACATCTTTGGGTAGGTTATGATTGTTTTGGAGGCACGTGATATAAAATCTGAGTTAAATTGTCTTCCTAAAAAATAAGGAAGTTGATTATCTCGCATAACAGGAAGACCAGAGGCAAGGTAGACTTTGATTAATTCAGTGGCTCAGCAAGTTACCATGGACCCAGTTGCTATAGTCTCTCTGCTCTGTTGTAGAAAAGGGTAGACTTCAAATTCATACTGACATGATTTTCCAGGTGTCTACTTGGAGAAATCAGGACCACATACTTTCTTTTTCATCTAAAACCTTTCCTTCTGGTTTTTTGAGCCAATTAAAAACAGGCACACACTCTGCCTCTACATTAGTAACTGCCTGGGAAATGTACAGACAGCTTAAGCCTGGGTTCCGGAAGTGAAAAGGAGCTATGACAATTGGAATTGGCAGTGGTGTCAGTGCTCTTTGAGTCACATGAGTTGCAAGGTGGAGGCATGTCTGTTTGAATAAAACTGGAGACCTGTAAGGGAGGAGAATGGATGCTAGATGGATTATCACCAATATCCTTCACATCTTCAAAGCACAAGAAGGCTGATTCCTATTTTCTAACTGGATGTTTTATGTGGTCAGTGGAGGGGAAGAGGTGCTATAGCATTGCCCTCCAAAACAATTCCCTTCTTACGGACGGTGAAAGCCTTTCCAGCACCTCTCTTTGCTAGAGAAGGAAAACATCCTGCACACAGATTTAGTCTTTCACTGAGAGTCCTGCCACATAGGTCTCAAGAGTTTTCTGTGGGCCCCATCCACCCACTAGAATTCTAATAATTGTAAACATTCATTTAACATTCATTCATTTATAAAAATTTGTTAAGCACGTGTTATGTACCAGGGATTGAACTAGATGCTGAGTCAGATTTATAAGTGGGGGAGTTTACAATGGTAAGTAAGCCCAGATGTGATTCCTAGACTCATGGAACTTATAGTTTAATTGGGGAGAAAATATGAAACAAATGCAATTAAGTATATATTATTAATATAATAAGTGCTATGAAAGAAGAGAAGAGGGAGTATGGAGGAGGTCTCTCTGATGAAGTGACACTTAAGCTGAAAGCCAAGCATGTCTTCATTTCAGCTTTCTGCTTTCCTCTGTGCTTTGACCTCCTAGTAGAAATTATAACCCTCAATAGCAGTTAAAACACACCTTTTAATTTCTCAGCTTCTAAACTGATTCTCAAATTGTCTTCTGGGTATATAACAGTCATATTTCTCCCTAGAAAAACATGAGTATACCATATATAAATGGTATTTCATGATGAACACTCAAAGATTCTTCAACTCATAAGGTTTTAGACTTAGATTCCTTTATTACATGAATACATTCATTTCTGCCTCCTCTACAAGAATCTGAACCTCTGGGAGCATGAACCATGTCTTATTAAACTTCATCCAGGCGCTAGTGTACTTCCTTGGTGCACAGCAGGTGCTAAACACAGCTTTGAACTACATTGTTAAATTTGAGTCCGATTTATTAAGGGCATTCACCTTCAGCAGTCATTTTCCAATGTGAAGGACAATATGCACACAGCTCAGGCAAATATATTGATGACAAATGCTCAATCACCTATGCAGGATAACAATAGTTATATGAATTGGGCAATTAAGATGTGCTAGGCTCTGTGCTAAGCACTTTCATTTACTAACTTGTTGAATCTTTGCAACAACCTTAATATAAGTACTGTTATTATCTGTTTTACAAATGAGCAAGTTAGGAAATAGAAGCCAAAAAAATTTTTGAAATGACTTGCCAAGGTCACACACTGGTATGTAGCAAAGCCAGGACTGAACCTGGGCATGCAGGCTCCAAAGCCTATGTCATTAACCACTTGACCATACCACTTCTTATGATGGACATCTGCCCTACCATCAGATTGGTATATGCATTTATTGCAATTTGAAATTATTTGTTGTATATTAGCTATTGCTAATGTCACTATTGCTAATATCTGTGTATTCGTTATCTATTGGTACATAAAAATTACCCTAAAACATAGCAGCTTAAAATAAACATTTATTATCTCAATGTTTCCGTGGGTCAGGAATACAGCAGGGCTTAGCTGGATAGTCGGGACAAGATCTTTCATGGGGTTACAGTCAACCTTTTGGTCTGGGCCACTGTCATCTCAGGGTTCAGGTGGGGCTAAAAGATTCACATTCAAACTCGCTCATGTGGTTATTGGCAAGCCTGTTAATTCCTCCTCAAGTGGGCTTCCCCCCAGGCAGCCTTAGTGTCCTCATAACATGACAGCTTCCCACAGAGTACACAGCCCAAGACAGCACGTGGGCAATTAAAACAGAAACTGCAGTCTGTTTTATAACCTAATCTCAGAAGTTATATATCATTACTTCTGCCATATGCTGTTGTTCACACAGACCAACCCTGGTAAAATGTGAAAGGACTACACAAGGAAGGAGGTGAATACCATGAAGTGGGGATCACTAGGGCCCATCTTGGAGACTGGCTACCACAATCTATTTGCTCATAGTTTTGTGACTGTCTCCTCCATAGAATGTAAGTGTCATGAGTGGGAGAAATGATCAGTGTTGTTCACTGTTGTATTCCCTGCCACAGCACCTGTCATATAACAGATGGCCAGTAAGTTCTCAGTAAACGTAATGATGAAAGTGACATAAATTCCAAAGGATGAGCTCCCTGTAATCCTCTCTTACTGTCAGACAAATTCCCAGTTGCCATTCATGGTACTATTTAAAGCTATATATTTCTTTCAGAGACATGGTCTTGGTGTGGTGCCCAGACTGGTCTCAAACTCCTGGCCTCAAGTAGTCCTGCCACCTCAGCCTCCCAAAGCAATTTTTAAATGATAGTTTAAAAACTATTTAAGTGGGTTGGACACAGGCATGATCCCTGTGTCCAACCCACTTAAATAGTTTTTAAAAGCAGGAGAATTTCATGCCCAATAACATTTACCCATGTATATAAAATTATAGACTATGGACTTGAACACAAGGATTAAAAAATCTGTTTTAACAGTTAATGAAGGCTATAATTTGTACTTGGAGATCTAACACAATCTACACACCAAACTCAAGGGGATGTTGGCCTTTGGGGAGGCAAAAAGAGTAACAGTATTGAGATTTTCCTCTATTAAAAATTTAATTCTGAATCAGTAGTTAATGATGGTCAATTCTGAGAGGCAGGAATATGTGTATTATTCTCTGTATTTTTCTATGGTTTAAAAATTTCTCAAACAAGATAAAAAATGTTAAAAGTCTTGACCAGACTGGGCATGGTGGCTCATGCCTGTAATCCCAGCACTTTGGGAGGCCAAGGCAGGTGGATCACTTGAGGTCAGGAGTTCAAGACCAGTTTGGCCAACATGGTGAAACCTCATATCTACTAAAAGTACAAAAATTAGCTGTGTGTGGTTGTGCATGCCTGTAATCCCAACTACTTGGGAGGCTGAGACGGGAGAATCACTTGAACCTGGAAGGCGGAAGTTGCAGTGAGCGGAGATCACACCACTGCACTCCAGCCTGGGTGATAGAGCTAGACTCTGTCCCAAAAAAAAAAAAAAAGGTCTTAACCAATTGGATCATGTGTCTCTACTGCCTTCCTTTGGCTCTCTGCTCTAATTAAGGCTGTACTGGGCCGGGCGCGGTGGCTCACGCCTGTAATCCCAGCACTTTCGGAGGCCGAGGCGGGTGGATCACGAGGTCAAGAGATCGAGACCATCCTGGTCAACATGGTGAAACCCCGTCTCTACTAAAAATACAAAAAATTAGCTGGGCATGGTGGCGTGTGCTTGTAATCCCAGCTACTCAGGAGGCTGAGGCAGGAGAATTGCCTGAATCCAGGAGGCGGAGGTTGCGGTGAGCCGAG